>NC_062271.1:22737831-23337831 GCF_916048215.2 Malus sylvestris
ACCAAGGTATGGCTCCGTTTCTCTTAAGGTTTCCCTTTCTTCAATAAAAGTATCCAGTGTTCCCACATAAACGTTGCAATCTTCTACTTTTTCAATTTTCCAGGTCCGTGCAGGACGACTTCCCCAACAGCATCTATGCCCAACATGATCAATGAGCAATTCTCGTATTTCTACTTCATCCAGTATTTGCCTATACGCAAACAATCAGTTTAAAATAATATTCTTGACACTACAATGTTGAACTTGAGAAAAATACCATAACAATTTCCGCAGACTATATGCAAGGGTAAAATGAGAAATACAGATTTTTTATGCATGTATATGGGGGAAAAATAATACATGAAAATTTTCTAAGAGAGCAAGAGGGAAGAGGTTAGGGCAATACTAGGTTTAAGTAAACCTATATAACAAAATGACAAGCAATCCGCATAGAAAAAAAGGTTATCGAATGACAATGTCTGAATCTGGTACGTATTACTTGAAAAGCTCCCCTGATCCTCATATGTTTTTAATTTTCTCTTTTATACAATGACCCTTGAACCCATTTCGTGTTTTTGTATTTACTTTGACACGATCTAACCTAGTACCTATGGCTTTTTTCACCCGCAATGTCACTTGACTATGTTCTGAACCTCAAGAACATAAACAGGCATTTTGGTTTGTAGTTTCAAAACGACAATCAAACCAATATAAACAATAAGTAACCGGGAAATGCTTAAAATGTGTGATCCATTCCACCATGAATTTAGAAACATAATCAGTTCAAACGACAATGTGTGTCTCTTAACAATACATGCATTCCACGAACCATACCTATGGAGTTCACTTGTGGCGCCACCATAACCTCCACCATATCCACCTTGATAAGCAACAGCTTGCTCTGCAAGTTTGTAACCATCACAATCAATGACAAACAGCAAAGATTCAAAGTTCTAAAGTAAGTCCAACAATGTAACCCTCCTTTTCCCAACAAGACAACCAAATCAAAAAGGAAAAAGAAGTCAACCCAACACCGTACGTAATGAACTAATCCATTATTGTTCTAGAGGAGATCAGAAATTTCGAATTAATTGAGAAGCTAAAAATCATAAAATTTAAACATTGTTCTCTACCCTCAATTTCTCAGCAGCCAAACAGAAGATAAAACTCAAAAAGTTTTAATTTTTTCAACGAAGTTCATTTAAAATGTCACAAATGACAGCTACCCAATAATCAAAACGCAAAACCCACATCGAAAACATCGCAATTGGGATATAACAAAACACAAATTTGCATACCAGAAGGATCAGGCTCCTGCGGACTAACCAGACCGGCATGGATAGAAGGCGGGTAGCGATCAGAATCAGCAGCCGCCGACCGTATCTCCTCGACGCTGACATCAGTCCCGGCCAGCGCTGCCGTCGGAATCACCGACCCAGCTCTTCCCACGTACTCGTACGAGCTCCATTTCTCACTCCCCTTCTCTCCCAGTTCGCCGCTTCTCCCTTCAGCAAACGATCACAAAAAACAAAACCCGTTAACAAAGCCGGAAAACATTTTATTTGTTGATGAAATTAGAAAGGTTGGGAATTGGGGGAGTGGGAATGCACCTGGTGAAAGCAGAGGCTCCTCCATTGCTGTGTGGGTGTGAGAGAGTGGAGAGGATGAGAAAAGCTGGAGATCGTTGGGCTAATTATAACGTGGGATTTGCTTCGCCAGTAAGGCAGATGAATCGAGTCAATGCCAATCCAATTTATTTTTGATTGATCGGTTTGTCGTGGACTCGTAGGCGCGAGGAGGAGTTGGTCTTTTTACCACTTAGCGGGAAAGGAAAAGGGGAAATAAGGTCGGAACAAGTGTCTTGTTGTATAAACGGTATTCTACACTAATTTATACAAAGAGGATGATAGATAATTTGAATTTGAAACACAATGAATTGTAAAAAAGACATTAACTGCATAGCAATCCATCACTTATGAAAGTGCTTTAGAACTATAAAAAACGATTTGCTTTAGAACTATAAAAAACGATTTAACTTCTTATGTCAACCATTGTCGGAAATGCCTTCAATTATTTAGACTAAACATACTTTCATTTTTAGCAATAAAAAATAGTTTTTAACTTGTTTGGTAAAATTACTTAAAAGTGTTTTTAATGTATAAGAATACACATGTCAAGTGTTTATTGAGTAATGCTATTCATACCATGTTTTTGGATCACATTTTCATACCACCTTAGGTGACATTTGATGTGGACAGTTACATCATTTGAATTAATCAGATTTTTAAATTTAGTTCATTATTTAATAAACTGATAATTAAGAAAAACTAGTTAGCTAAATAATGATTGTGGTATATGATGAATATTTCTCTTTCATTTCATTGGGTTTTGCAAATTTTTCAAATGATGAGGCTGTCCACATCAGATGTCACCTAAGATAATATAGAAATGTGGTATAAAAACATAGTATGAATATCATTACTCGTGTTTCTTAGGGTTTAGGAAACACTCTCAAATAATTTTGCATAAATCACTTGAATTTTTAGTAATAATTTTGAATTATTTGTAAAAGTAAAGTGTTTTCTTTATCAAGTAAGAAAATTTTCAAACGCTAAATTATGTCAAATTAAAATTTCACAAGTTAGGGTTTGTCTTGGGCCTAAGACCAGTAGGCCCAAAAAATAACAGTACCCAAAGCTTACTAATCACACAGTCCGCGCACACACACCGCTGCCGTATATAAACCCCTCACTGAATCCTCCTCGCCTTTCTCCTAGGGTTTCCGTCTTCCTAACACGCCAGCAGCCACCAGAGACGCACAGAGCTCCGTTCGAAAATGGTGAAGGGACGCCAAGGAGAGCGCATCAGGTCCCCTCCAAAATCCCATCTCTTAAACCAATCCTTCGTCAATTTCTCCAACCACTTAATAATAATCAAATTTCTCATCATTTTTGTCTGATTTTTTAAATAATTTTTTCGCAGACTGTATGTGCGAGGAACTGTTCTGGGATACAAGAGGTACTAAAAATGGAGTTTTTCCTGATCTGGGTTATTGATCTAAGGGCGTGTTTGGCAATGGGTTTTATTGACATGGGTGTTTTTGCATTTGGGTTTTTTTTTTGCAGGTCCAAGTCGAACCAGTACCCGAGCACGTCGCTGATTCAGATCGAGAATGTGAACACCAAGGAAGATGTGGCGTGGTACGCCGGAAAGCGGCTGGCGTACATCTACAAAGCCAAGGTGAAGAAGAACGGTAGCCACTACCGTTGCATTTGGGGAAAGGTCTCCAGGCCTCATGGAAACAGCGGCGTCGTTCGCGCCAAGTTCACGTCCAATCTTCCCCCCAAATCCATGGTAATTGATTTGTTTTGTTAAATCTTTAATTAGCCTGTTTTGCTTAATGTTGGTTCGATTAGGGTTTAATTTGTTGATTACTTTGGTTTGTTTAATTAAACAGGGAGCTAGAGTCAGGGTTTTCATGTACCCCAGCAACATTTGAGGTAATAACGTTTTTCATTTATATGTTAGTTTTAAGTTCATTGTGATTTCAATTATTATTGCACTTATTCTGTTGCTTTATTGCATACCCGAATAGATGAACTCGATTTAACAATCACCCATTAACCAAATAGTTATGAATGGAAGGAATATAGGCCTCTCCTGGTTTACGGGTCGAAAACTTATTTCATCTGATCTCTAATAGAATGGTTGAAATTAAAATGTAGTTCAGATTGTTAATTGCTCTCTCAACAAAGCTATGCAAAAATACTGCACTCTGTTGGGTTTGAACCTCAGCGAGACTGTCGAACCACCAGGATGTCCCGAGATGGACTGATGGATATGTGAATCGAGTTTTAGTATATTTAGAATAAGCAATTTTCCCTGGTACTTGCACATTTGCATAGATGTGTTTTTGTAGTCATAGTTCCCGTTTCTTTCCGTGTATGTGTTTCTTGTCGTCATTGTCGTTTCATCTGTTTTGCAGGTCTGTGGCTAATGTAGATGATGGAATGCATTGGAGGTGGAGCATTTGAAGTTTTGGTTTTACATTTGTCTAGAATCGTGTTTAGACTTTATAAATCTTCTTGTACTCGTGAATGTGAGACGTTTACAAAGATGCTTGCTGCTTGTTTTGAATATGCCTCTTGTTATAAAGTCTTGTATCTTGTTTCTGCATTCCATGGTGAATTATCTGCAAGTTATGCGTATCGCTTTTAGTAAAGAACGAAAAGAATTTTAATGCGCGACTCTTTGGTGTGTCGCAACTGCTGTGGTTAGAGAAACTGTGAGTTTAGATTGAGCTATTCCATTTCATGCTGATGCCGGCATTGTGATATTTGCATTATTCCTAGTATGATGCAAAATCGCTAGGGGAGGGATCGTATAACCGGAATTTGAACATACCTCCACCCCTTGGATTTCTTTTCAACCCTCTCCCTCCCTCCCTCCCTCCCTCCCCTCCCTCTCTCCATTCTGCAACTCGATCTTTCTTTCTCACTCTCCATTTTCTTTCAGACATAGAACCTGCCACCCTGATTTCCTTTCACGTTCATCTGTAACTGTAACCATCTCAGTTGCAAACTTGAATTTTTTGAATTTTTTATTTTCTTTATTTTGGAAGTGTTAATAGCTACTAGCAGTTCTTGTAATGATTATGGGTTCTATCTGAATGTGTTATTTTCTTTACCATGTTAATTGAACTCTTGGAAATTACTACTGAGAATCGTATTGCCAATTCAAGCTTTCTGTTCTTTTTCATGTGTTAGTGTAAGGGTGCAAGCATCTTCCAAAGCCTATTTATATTGGTAACTGTACTTAGACTGAATAACACATTATGAACTAATCAATTGCTGAGTAAAAATGGTTAATTTTGAGACATTTGATATAAAAAGCACTACTTGTTTTGATTAGTTAAAATTATTTTTCGTAAAGAAATCACAATTCAAATGAGAAAGGGAAAGAAAAAACATATTTGATTGGTTTATATTTCCATATCAATATATCTATGCTTATGTCTTTTTAGATTATGCACTGAGAAAAGAATTTATGTTGTAGGAGTCAAAAAAGAAATCCATACAAATCTATATAAATCTATAATAGAAATTCATACAAATCTGTCAAAATTCATATGAAATTGTAGAATGTATTAAAATCCTTTGAAATCTGTCACTTAAAAAAGTCCATTAAAATTCTTTGAAATCCAAATTAACTACACCCCCTCTAATGTTGTAAAGTTGAGGATGTTCCTACAAAGGCAAAGTGCCCCATATCCAATTAATTGTACTGTAACATTTGATATACCGAGCTGTATTTCGGCAAAAATTTCTCCCAATGGTGTGCGGAATGGTAGGTAAGCTCAGTGGCTCAGTGCCCCATATCCTCCCACATCACCTCCTCCACCAATATTCCGCTTTCACATTAATCTGTGAGAAATATCTTGTCTCTGCAATCATGTCCTCTACCAATAAAACAAAACTAGCACAAATCTTTCCAACCATTTCACACTCCCCAAACCCCCACCCACTTTCAGAAACACGACGACGACATACGCGTACACATCGTCAAAATTTGGGCACTCCCCTAGCCGATCCCACTGAGTATCGCCTCCTTGGTGGTTTTTTGCAGTATCTGTCTCTCACTCGTTCGGCTCTTGCCTATGCGGTTAGTCACGTTACTCAGTTCGTGCATCTCCTACGAATACTCATCTTATAACTGCCAAACCACGATTATTAACACTCCAAAAAAATCATGCCATATTGATCTGCCTTCGTTTGTCGGCTCAACTACTTCTGTTTTATGGCTTTGTACTAATCCAAATTTCTTTCTTTTTCAGTGACCCCACATGACAGCAAGAAGCTTAA
Source organism: Malus sylvestris (assembly GCF_916048215.2). NCBI lineage: Eukaryota > Viridiplantae > Streptophyta > Magnoliopsida > Rosales > Rosaceae > Malus > Malus sylvestris. The sequence continues at coordinate 22,743,672 of NC_062271.1, forward strand.
TGCTCATAAAAGCACTCACACACTTTTCTTTCCAAAGTTTAAATCTTTCTTTCCCACTTCGCAGTTCACAGGGACAAACCATATGAGATGTTGTTCATAGTTTTCCTGCTGTTCTCGCTGCACAAAGTCGAAGCAGCGTCTTCGTCTTCTTCTTCTTCCTCGGCTTCGAATTATCTGATCGGCCTCGGAAGCCATGACATAACAGGGCCTGCTGCCGATGTGAACATGATGGGATACGCAAACGCAGAGCAGACTGCTTCTGGGATTCACTTCCGGCTTCGAGCTCGCGCGTTTATTGTGGCGGAACAACATCAGGGGAATCGTGTGGTGTTTGTGAATCTTGATGCATGCATGGGCTCCCAAATTGTGACAATTAAAGTGCTTGAGAGATTGAAAGCAAGGTACACAAACACAACCCTCCTGCTAATGTTTTTTTTCTCATTTGTTTGAGGGTTTGATTTTTCTTACTGGGTTTTACTAAAATTGCTCCCCATAAGCATATTTTAGGGAATCATAAAAATACAATCTATGGAAAATGAGCTTGTTTGTGACTGTTTTCAGAACAGTTAAAAGCACCAAAAATGCTTTTGAGTACATTTAGAATAAAGCTAAATGCTTCAAGGCCATAGAAGCGTTTTTAGGAAACCAAGTTCTCTTTAGAAAGTACTTTCATGAATTTCTTTTGGAAAATTTCGACGTATTTCTAATAAAAGCACTTCTAGCAAAAACGCTTATGAGTAGAAGAATGGGGTTTATGTACAATTTAGTGTGTACGTTACCTCTATTTTATTTATTTATTTCATTTTGTGCATTCAAGGTATGGGGACCTTTACACAGAGAAGAATGTGGCAATTAGCGGGATTCACACTCATGCAGGGCCTGGGGGCTACCTTCAGTATGTTGTGTATATAGTGACATCTCTTGGGTTTGTAAGACAATCATTTGATGTTCTTGTTGATGGCATTGAGAAAACCATTATTCAAGCTCACGAAAATCTCCGTCCCGGTTCAATTTTTGTGAATAAGGGTAAGGAATTTCACTCATAATTTCTGTAGTCTCGTTACCATTTTGTGATGCTATTTTAAATCTTTTCTCATGGTTTTATAGGAGAGCTCTTAGATGCTGGTGTTAACCGCAGTCCAAGCGCATATCTCAACAATCCTGCAGACGAGAGGAGAAAATACAAGTATGATGTTGATAAAGATATGACACTCGTAAAATTTGAAGATGACGAGTGGGGCGCTATAGGTAGCTTTAACTGGTTTGCAACTCATGGAACTTCCATGAGTCGTACAAACTCATTGATAAGCGGAGATAACAAAGGTGCTGCAGCACGATTCATGGAGGACTGGTTTGAACAGAAAGGTGTTAAAAGTTTCGATGGCCTATTTGCCAATAGATCAGATACTGGCAGAATCCCCAGAAGAGTCTCAAGCCTAGTTCCTAACGATGATGCGAATGGTAAGTGAACTTTTTTGTGTCCATGATTTAGTGTAGACTGTTCGGCTTTCTAATAACAAATAGTTTGCATGTAACAGGCAACGAGTTGATGAGACTCGCCGCCTCCTTTCAACCTTATAAAGGACAACCTGTGACAAGGCTTTCAAGTTCTGCAAGACGGGTTAGGAATGCTTTGAGGATGGCGGAAAGGCCTGAATTTGTATCTGCATTCTGTCAATCAAATTGTGGCGATGTAAGCCCAAATGTTCTTGGTGCATTCTGCACAGACACAGGACTTCCGTGTGATTTCTATCACAGTACCTGCAATGGCAGAAATGAATTGTGCTATGGCCGGGGACCAGGGTACATGTTTCTACAATCTCCCTAAGATTCATATAATGGTGAAACATCATACCTATGCAGTTTTGAACAATTTTTTCATTTGGCAGTTCCGATGAATTTGAGAGTACTCGCATAATTGGCGAAAGGCAATTCAGAAAAGCTGCGGAACTGTTTGACAAAGCAACTGAGAAGCTTAAAGGGAAGGTTGAATACCGACATACATACATAGATTTTTCCAGCCTTGAGGTCTCAGTTCCGAAAGTTGGAGGGGCTGAGGTAGTGAAAACGTGCCCTGCTGCCATGGGCTTTGCCTTTGCTGCAGGAACCACTGATGGCCCTGGAGCTTTCGATTTCAAGCAGGGCGATGACCAGGTAAGAATTATCTGGGGCAAGTTTGTGCTTTCTTTACATAAATCTTGATTGGTTAAGCAACTCAACTTTGCAATGATTGTTTTCTTTCATGCTTCTGTAGGGTAATGTATTCTGGAGATTGGTAAGGAACGTGTTGAAAGCACCGGACCAGGAGCAAATCAATTGCCAGTGTCCGAAGCCTATTCTGCTTGACACTGGGGAGATGAAGGAACCATATGATTGGGCGGTATGTATATGTAGCTTTTTTACTGGCTCCATGCCATATTTTTGATGCTGTTAGCGGAATAACTTATGGTGCAAGGCATTACAATTTGAATAATTTCTACGGTGTAAATGTAATATATGAAAATAATTTTGTTGTCCAAAATTTTAAATTGGCACTCATGAAAATATGTCTAACTACATCTGCAGCCCTCAATACTACCGGTTCAAATTTTACGAATTGGACAGCTCGTCATTCTCTCTGTACCTGGAGGTACAATCAAACCTATTGTATCGTGTTTACACCATTCGCACCATTATTGTTCCTCAATGTAGTAAAGTAACCTAGATATCCGTTTCTTCAGAATTTACAACCATGGCTGGAAGGCGCCTCCGCGATGCTGTCAAAGGGGTCCTTATCTCTGGAGGTAGGAAAGAATTTGACAACAATGTCCATATAGTCATTGCAGGGCTAACAAATACATATTCACAGTATGTTACCACCTTTGAGGAGTACGAAGTGCAGAGATACGAGGTTCGATTCACTCATCCCTCAACTTTCGTGGTTTGTTCATTCTGTAATTTATCATGTCTTCCATAATTAGGAACATAATGAACAGAATGGAGTGTTACATTCCCAGAAGAAACACGATTTCTTATTCTTTTTTCACTTTTAAGGGAGCCTCCACGCTTTACGGACCACACACACTTGAAGCGTACATCCAAGAATTCAAGAAACTAGCTGCAGCTCTCATCAATGGCCAAACTGTCGAACCAGGTCCACAGCCACCAGACCTCCTCGACAAGCAAATCAGCTTACTAGCACCAGTTGTCCTGGACGCCACCCCTCTTGGTGTTAATTTTGGGGATGTTAAAACCGACGTACCTCTAGATTCCACCTTCAAGAGAGGCAACACGGTTGCAGTCACCTTCTGGTCTGCTTGCCCAAGGAATGACCTCCTGACAGAAGGCACATTTGCGTTGGTTGAGATTCTGCAGAACGACAAAAAGACATGGGTTCCGGCCTATGATGACGATGATTTTTGCTTGAAGTTTAAGTGGTCACGGCCTGCAAAACTTAGCCCTCAGAGCTATGCTACTATTGAATGGAGGATACCCGAAAATGCAGCTTTCGGTGTCTACAGGATTAGCCATTTTGGTGCCTCAAAGAATTTACTCGGGTCCATTCGCCATTTCACAGGTTCTTCAAGTGCTTTTGTAGTAGCATAGGCAGGTGGACATGCTCCACGAATGCACACTACCAACATTTTAAATTATGTATGAGGGGAGCGGCAGCGCAACTGACGCTCCCCACAAGGCTTACTTGTATTATTGCACTCCGCACAGAGTGCAGCAGTAGACCGAGGCAGGTGAATAGTTCTCCGCTATATCTAACGTCTTAAGTCAAAGGAGAAATTACAGATTAGGAAAGATTAACGAAATAACGATGCTTTGCCCAACACTAATTACCACCAAACGACACAAGTCCAATAAAAAACCAAACCAAAGTTGCCGGCTTAACGTTGTCTTTCCGGAATATCCGAGGCCGGCAATCGACATCTTAATCGCAATCATCAGTTAATTACAACGTAATCAACATCCCTCTCTGCTTCTTTCACTGTCTCCGCTTATTCAAAAGGTGCGCGCATTTAGTCCCACTACAATATTTCAACAATTCAAAGCTGACAATTACGTGAAAAAAAATCTGAAAGGAAACCAACCACATGATTATCACGCGCAACACCAACCGTCCGATGAAAAAAACAGCAAACGGTCTCACCATTTGTGGGCCCCGCCAAACCATAAAACCGGCATCACATGTACCACAACGGATAACTAAAGCTCGCGCCTTACATCCCCTTCACACTCTTCGATTCCATTCGATTTGGTTTGATTAGATTCTATTCGATTCGATTCATATTCGATGACGATGTCGGCGCCGATCGAATGGACGACGGTCTGGATGGTCGCCGCCTGGTACGGCTCCAACATCGGCGTCCTGCTTCTAAACAAGTACCTGCTCACGAACTACGGGTTCGGGTTTCCCATTTTTCTGACGCTCTGCCACATGACGGCGTGTTCGGTGTTCAGCTACGTCGCCGTAGCTGTGATGAAGGTGGCCTTACTGCAGAGCGTGAAGTCAAAGGTTCAGTTCGCCAAGATCGCCGGGCTCAGTGTCGTTTTCTGCTTCTCCGTCGTTTGCGGTAACGTGTCATTGAGGTACATTCCCGTGTCGTTTAATCAGGCCGTCAGCGCCACCACCCCTTTTTTCACCGCCATTTTTGCCTTCTTGATCATCAAGAAGAGGGAGGCTTGGCTTACTTATGCCGCACTCATTCCTGTTGTTGCAGGTGTTATCTTTGCTAGTGGGGTAATCTAATCTTTCTCCTTTTTTTCTTCATCTATGTTCTTTTTTGATAAGACCGTCTAACAAATATGTTATGTTATACTACTGTTAATATGTTATGTGAATATAAATCTTATAATTCAAAAATATAGCATGGTAGACTTTCTGATCGGGTGACATCTAAACTATATGGAATATCGTATCATTGCATAGGATGAGAGTGTATCCTTTTTTTTCCTCATATTGTGTAGTATTATGTTCTATCCATAGCGCATGCTTGAAATTGGTTTTAGAATGGGTAAAAGTGCTTTTAGATCACTGAGAGCACTTGTGATGGCACTAAATAGAAAAAGTTAACAGTGCTTATGGGTTAGGAAAAGCACATGAGAGTTTCAGGAAGAACTTGGATTTTTATAAAAATTTCGACGTGATTCTGATAGATGCGTTTCATACCAACTACAACTAAATTTTGTTTGAAGAGTTATCATCTGTTTCATACCAACTTTCATATGGTTGCAGGGCGAACCAAGCTTCCATCTTTTCGGGTTTGTTATGTGTATTACAGCTACATCTGCAAGGGCATTCAAATCGGTTCTTCAAGAAATTTTGCTTTCCTCTGACGGGTGACTTTTTCTTCGATCCATTTTTGCTGTCTCAGTTGTTTTTGTGGTACACAAGTCAAGGACTAGACTTAACGATTCATACTTTTTTGTTTTCCAGGGAAAAACTGGACTCTATGAACCTGCTGTTGTACATGGCGCCATTAGCCGTGGCGTTCTTACTTCCTGCAACACTGTTGATGGAGAAAAATGTGGTCGGATTCACAATCGAACTTGCTCGAAAAGATATCAAAATTATTTGGTACCTGTTCTTCAATTCTTCAATGGCTTATTTTGTTAACTTGACCAATTTCTTGGTCACCAAGCATACAAGCGCTTTGACCCTTCAGGTAATAATTTTGTTCACACAATGGCATATTTTAGTAATCTCCTTCTGCACAAGACGGGAGAAACTTACACTCAAACAAAATTGTCAAGGGGACGGTATCCTAGACCTATCATGTGACGCCGTTATGCCTTAACTTGCCGACTTAGTATCGCTTTATTGATTTGAGATACTGTCACTTTAACGTCATATTTGCATGTAAGTTCTTTCTTCATTCCGAGAGATAGGGTTTTTAATTTTGACTATATAATTGGTCTTTCTTAAAAACAGGTGCTGGGGAATGCAAAAGGGGCAGTTGCTGTGGTGGTTTCAGTTTTGATATTTAAAAATCCAGTTTCATTCATGGGGATGGCGGGTTACGCACTCACTGTCCTTGGAGTTATTTTGTACAGTGAAGCCAAGAAGAGGTATAGTCGAATCCATCTCTAGGGCAAATGTTTGGGGGCCAAGCCAATGCTCCTTTTTGTGGAGAGATTTTTCAATGTGACGGGAATGCGAGGCGGTACAGCACGTGTCTCTATATAAGTGATAAGATTCTTGTGTTAAAAAAATAATAATGTAAAAAATAACATTTTCTACCACTTATATAACAACACGTAGTGTACCACTCGTGTTACGGCCATAAGAAAAAATTTCTCCTTTTTGTGCCCACTTTCATCTTTTTTTTTGGTCCACGCCCAATGCGCTTGCGGTGATTCGAACTTAAAAATATAGACTCTTTTTCGATATTTGAAAGAGAAGTACCATTAGTTCAATATATAGTGTACACTTTTGTCGGTATTGTTTGCAAATTGTAAAATAAACTCTTTCCGAGAAATAAAAAATAGCTCGATTGCAGTTAATCAGTAGCAATATGCAGGTGGTATGAAAAACTATTTATTTTCACTGATTTTGGGGCAGTGTTTGCTTAAATACGTTTCGAAATTAACATTACAATGATTAACTGATCATACGACCAGTGGAAACAAAAGATGTATGTGTGAATATCTATTTTTCTATTTAAAATGGTAAGAATAAGGAATGTTCACCATAAATGGTGAAACCAGAAATTTTGAAGGGCGAAATATAAAAGGGTAAAAGTTTCTGACTTCTTTTTGTCGCACTCCATAAAAACACATTCGGTTGCAAAAACTCGTTAAACACTTTCACAACCTCGCCTGTTTCTCCGCATTTGGAATACAATTCAATCAACGCATACCCACGAACACATTCAATGCAACCTAGTCATGCTTCTTCATACATATTATTTTCATATGTGAGTACATTAACCTTGCACACGCCTTCGGAGCAATGGGAGTGGTGAAATTATCAAGCTTTTCATCATTGCTTTTTTACTCAAATATCATGTTATAGAAGAGATACAAGGTATCTTCCCATCGATCTCTACAATAGCTTACGAGCATGGCATTCAAGAGAGAGACACTTAAGTGGGGTGTTTCATTAAACACCTTGCGGGCATGACCGATTGACTCATATAATTTATAAGTATGCATATTGGGCTCTATTCGCTCACTCAACATTGCATTAAAATACATCTTGGGCATCATATAACGGTTGTGGCACATAATGGCCTTAAATAGAGTCTCATAGGACTTGAAACTTCTCTACACAGCCAGTTCCTTTATACTACCAAACAACTTAACAGACTTTTGAATAATTACAGCCTTATCGTAGCGCTCCTTAACGACACCGTTCTATGTGTTTTTTATCACAAACGAAAACAACGTTGTTTTGGCTTGCGTATTAAAAAAATAAAACACAGAAGAAGTAATGAAGCATAAAACACAGAAAGTAACGAAGTAGCGCAGCAGATTCAACAGTAATTCAAAGGACCAAAAGGGTGAAATCCTCACTCTCAATGACGATTTTCAGCAATCGAAGAAACGGCCACCCCTCCTTGTCCTCGTGTAGCTTCACCATGTTCACAGTCAAATTCCTCAAGTAAGTCGTGTGTCGAATTATCTACTGCGATTTGCACCCGCACATTCTTATTTGTATACTACTGCACTCAGCACTCCATCTCAAGATTCAAAGTTCTTTCCCCTATAGTATCACTAGTGAAAAAAGTTATGTCATCACAATTAAGCATAAGCTCCTATACTTCTCGTATTAAGTAAGTTGAACTTGAGACGTTCTTCAATTTTTATTTTATTTTTTTTTTAAGAAAAGGAGACCTCCTTCCACTTAAACCTTGACTTTTTTTTTTTTTTTTCCAAATAGAACCTTAAATTTATTTATTTTAATCTTTCGTTAAAAACCCAAAAGCCCACACCAGCGGATCAGCCCAATAATCAACCCAAGAAACCAAACCAGTAAACCAGTCTCCTTCTTCTTCCAAATCTCAGTCCCTCGTCCCGTAACCCACCCGCCAATCAACACAATTTCAGAGTTTCTTCTTCTTCTTCCGCCGATTTTCCCCAATTCAGTTCAGGTATTGCTTAAATTTCCTTTTTTTTTTTTCTTAATCCCACATAGTTTAATATCTAATTACTAATTCACTTCAATTTCTATCGGATTGTATTAGGGCTTGCGGCGGTAACTGAATACCATACCCTTTTCAGACTTGGGTTGCTCGAGCTTACGACCGCCGACGACGTCGTAACGAAGAATTTCCGGTAAGTCTATTTGCTCCTCCCTATCAGTCCAAAGAAATTTGGAAATTTGAGATTTGAGCTTTGGAATGCAATACCAACTTCTAATTGCATCCGGAATTGGATTCCATGGAACCAAACCAAGATTTCATGCTGCAAATTCCAATTTTTAGGTTCACCTGCTTAGTTTATTTCCTGATTGATACAGAGTTTCAAGAGAACATGTGAAAATTCAACTTGTTGGTATTACTTTTTTTGTAGCACCCACCTGAACCTTGTAGGTTAGCTTATCGCAGTTAGAATTTTTTCAGGTCAACCTTCGTTTTGTTCAATGATGTTCTGCCCGTGTGGTTTCTGTGTTTGGTTCTTACAACTTAGGAATACCTTGTGGCTGACTGCTTACCTCTAGATTCGTCTATTGCTTGTCTAGATTTGTGGATAAGCTATAGCCTTTGCGCCTTCTCGTGTCTGTCTGTTATCAGTCTTCGATAATTTCCTTAATTCCAGTCATAGACGTGAGAAATAAAAACGCTAATATCGAACCAAATTCTGGTCAATCTAGTTTTAATTCTCAACCCCAGATAAATGCATCGGTGCTTATACATCAATTGCCATCCATGTGTAAGTGCATAATACACTCATTTAAATAACCCCATTACGAGGACTTATCATTTTCTATTCATCTACAGGAGAAGATATTCAGTCTCGTAATTGTATACTGAAGTGGAAATTGTAAGCGTGCTATAGTAAGTCGCAAACTTTATACATCGATTGGAAGAGGGTAACAGTATAGTGAAAGATGCTTCAGATCCGGCTTAAGAGTGTTACACCACCAGAGGGTGTTTCAGGGGCAAAACACTTGGGAGAAGAGACTGTGACTGTTGCATGCCCTGACCACCTTGTCCTTGCTGATCTTCCTGTGGCAAAGGGCATTGGTGCAGCAACCACCACTACTCTTGTCAAGACTGTAGGCCGCAGGTCTCGTCGGCAGCTTGGAGAACGTGTCCACTTTTGTGTTAGCTGCGATTTTCCAATTGCTATCTATGGACGCCTGGTACGGACCAACTAAATATGTCTTTCCATATCTTCGAGTTGTTTCCCCTTAAATTTTTCCCTCCTTGTATTGGGTTTCAATACGGTCTTGGTGTTACTTTCATAACTTGAGCCTCATACCTTTAGACGTTGGGGAAATTAACTAGCTTGTGTTCTTGCAGAGCCCTTGTGAGCATGCCTTTTGTCTGGATTGTGCTAGGAGTTACTCAATTTGCTATCTGTAAGATTTCTGAACTTTACATGTGTTCCTTTTCTTTTGCCTAGTGAAGGAGCGGAAGGGTTTTCTTGGGCTTGCATGTGTACTTCTATTATTTAGAGGAGGGCTCATCCAAGGGATTTAAATTGAGGGATAATACACTATAAGGCTAAACTTGTTAAGAATTGGCTTGTTAATGGTTGTGTCCTATTTTGTTTAGGATTCTTTTAGTAAAGCGAAAGGTGCACATATTCTTGTCCTACAAGGATTAGGAAAGAATTAAGTTTTCTTGTACTATTAGATTAGGAATCTTAAAAGCAGAAACGGAATAGGAATGTAAGTAATAGAATAGGAAAATAAATCAGAAAATAGGCATGTAAACTACACCCTGTACCTATAAATAGGGTGCGGCAAGGGGCAGAGAAACAAAAAGAAAATAGAGACAGCCAAGAGAAGTCAGAGGGATTTGTTCTAGGGTTTACAAAAGCACTGTACGCTCTATTAACAATTCAAAGAAGTCGTGTTTTCTCTACTTAGACAAATCACAACTGGACGTAGGCAAAAGTTCTGCCGAAACAGTATAAATCTTGTGTGTTTGTAGTTATTTTCTATTTGCTAAGTTTAGTCTACAGCCATATACATCAAAGAACAAGTTCCATGGGGAGACGAAAATCTAACAAAATTTGCATCAATAAATTATTGATTACCACCATGCATAGGATCTAGTTGATGAATGATTTGAACATCTAACTTTCATGATTTATGTTTCACAGTTGCGATGAACGCATCCAGAAGATTCAGACAATCAAAATGATGGAGGGGATCTTCATTTGTGCAGCACCTCACTGTCTGAAATCTTTTCTGAAGAGGGATGAATTTGAATCTCATATTCACGAGAACCATGCTTACCTTCTTCAGCTAAATGGAGACAAAATGGATGGAAATGAATCAGAATCTCGAAATACCAAACAATGTACAGTATCTGAATCCACTGCTCGTGCTCCATCAAGGCCGGTATTTTCCCCTGGTTCAAATTCTCAGCTCCATGACCGCGAGGACAAAGCTCGGCTTCAACAGTCTAGAGAACAATCACTTCCAAGGCCAGTCATGCAGCCCAACCCAGCCTTTGGGCAAGTTCAGAATAACCCACCAGACCCCAGTCAGCCCCCAGGCTTTGACAGGCCTGCTCCCCACAATCTCTTCCATCAACAAAGCTATGATTCAATGGGTGCTCCAATGCAGGAATCTGGCCAGTTTTCCGATAAGCAGCAAGGAATTTTATCTGAGACTCCCTTTTCTGAATATCCACCCATGCATTCCATTCCGCCCCCCAATTATGAAATTCCTGTTAATTCCAGTCAAATGAGGATGCCCCTTCCATATGGCTTTCCTTTTCCCAGTGATGGATCCCAACAATTTTATGGTGCTCCCTATGAGATGGCACGACAGGATTCAGCCCCAGATGTTGGACCAGAACAGGGGTCGTTACTGGGTTTTGCCCCAGGTTCAGTTGGGAACATGAATTTTCCGGTGAGTTATCCGCAGTCTTGGAATGCAGGACAGGCTGGTGTTCCTTTTGACGCATCAACAGGGGGTCAAGGAAATACAGATGGTTTCTCGAACTCTGCAGAGTCTCAAGGAAAAGCTGCATTTTACCAAGGAGAATATGGACGGAATCCCGGGGGTTTGCCCTTCAATTCTCCGCAAATGACCAACAAAGCAATGGAAGCAGTGCAGGGTGGTAACACTATGGATCCTAGGGACGGCAAAGGTGTTTTAGCAGCACAGCCCATGTCACTTCCTCCGCCGCCTCCACCCCCACATCACATGTCACAACTCAAACGTAAGTTTTATCAAGGCGATACGGGACGAGACGGATAGGGCTAGGTCTGGAAACATGACTACCCCCTGATGGCCGGTGGTGGCCAAGTCTAGAAAAGATTAATTTTTGTAATTTTTCCCTTGTTTTTTCCCTCCCTGGAACTGGTTGCGGTTATATTGGTCCAAGGTTCTCTCTGAGTAATTGTTTTTCCATGCTTCCGGTTAAACTTTTTGTTCCTATTTTTATTAGTTTGCCCCTGTCGAATTTAAAGATGAAGATGGCAATACATGTATAGTTGTTTTGGAGATATGCGGAAATCATTTCTTTTTAGTGCTGCTTTTGATGGTAGTATTTTAAAATGTTTCTCAAAAAGGGGAAAAGACGAATATATCATTTTGAATGGGAGAAAAAAAGGACAATGTTTGGATTGGAAATGGAATATAAATGATCATTTAGCAACTCTCAGTTGCTGATATTATCAGTTTTTACTTTTGTCGTCGATGTTCGATCAACGTCACTGATTTTTCATTTTGATCATCTTAGCCAATCTCGCTCACAAAACAAAAAAGTTGATAATAATAATAAACTGCTATGTACGTAAGAATGTGTTAAAGATAATTAAAAATTCAACTCAAAAACTTAAAATGAATCTAGGAGGGTCTTTTTAAGAATGTCTAGCGAGACATTTAGTCAGGACGAGTCATTTCTAATTTCATTAAATCTAATCTCTACGGGTGACAAACACGAGACTACATTGATTTTTAGTCCAACCAAATTTAGTGAAGATTAGTAATGGCAAACATATGCATCCTAGAAATTTGCACCAAGTGGTATTTTGGGAAACAACAAAATATTGATGGTATTTTTGTATGACAACATGAGAGGAAAGAAAAACGAATTCGATAAACTACCCTCTTACGTTAGTCAAATTCTTGAATTTGTGGTGTGGGATTCCAGATTTAAGGGTATCTCATTACGGATTTTCATTCATTACTCGTAAAAAAATACAGGAGAAAAGACTTGTTATAAATATGTAAAAGTTAGAGATATAACCTTTACTAGTAACAAGAACGAAGCAAGTGTAAAATATCACACTGAAGTTATAGCACAAGAGGATGACAAATAAAAGGGGGAGGAATAAATACTGAAGTTATTGATCTATTTTTCTTTGTGTGTATTTTGATTGCAGTCGAGTGCTCTATTTATAGAGCAACTCGCATTATTACATTTTGAAATTTACATTACATGACTTTGAAAATACGATCCTGTTATTTCTAAAGTTTACATCACATTTGTGGGCATTGGAAATCTGTGTGGGCATTCATAACAATGCCAATGTTTTCAACATTATTTATCTTTCTTTTTATTTATACAACTCAAAAATATATATGTCCTAAATTTTTTGGGTTTATATAGGAACAGACTTATTTACCCTATAGGTTTAAACCGTAATCAATCAAGTACCCCTCAGATTATCCAGTCCTCGAAATGTTGGAAGTAATTTGCTCTACTGGCAGATCACAGACAAACGCTTAACAACCACGGCTCGGCTCATTGCCGCAGAGAAAGTGATTCAGCCACTACAATTCCGCCTATAAGCGTAAGTGATTCCAACTACGAATTTCTAAAATATCCGATTTCAACTTCGAATTTCTGTCGAATTGTACACTTTTCGTTTTAAAAAATTTAGTGGAATTCGTTGATTTCGTTTACGGTATGTTTGAAAGGAAGGAAATAAACTTGAAATTTGGATAAAAATCAGAATTTATAAATTGACATGCATCAATTTCTTTGTTTGGATTCTAAACATAAAAATTTAGAATTTTTTGTATGAAAAAAAAAAACTTGGAATTTAGGACCTATAATTTCAAAGTTTAAATTTCATATAAATATGTGTCATTTTTTAATTATGATTGAGAGTTTAAAAATAATAAATTTCGTATTCAATTTCATTGTTCTTTTACATTATGTTTAGACGAGGGAAATGAACTTGAAATTTGAGTAAAAATTGAAATTTATAAATTTACATGCATAAATTCTCTTGTTTTGGATTCATATATATATAAGTTTAGAATTTATGCGTGAAAAAAAAAAGAAAAAAAAAGAGGAATTTGGGGCCTCAAATTCCCAACTTTAAATTTCCTGTAAATAGGTGTTATTTTCCGATTCCTATGATTGAGAATTTAAAGATAAAAAATTTCGTATTCAATTTCATTGTTCTTTTAGGTTAACCAAACAAGAAAATTCACAAATTCTAGAAAATAAAATATCGTTATTTCAATTTTCATCATTTTAAAATTCCTTAGTAATCTTAAATTTCTTCACCCAAACATTAGGTTAATCAAACAAGAAAATTTGCAAAGTCTAGAAATAAAATTTCGTCATTTTAATTTCCGTCATTTAAAAATTCATTCGTAATATTAAATTTCTTCGTCCAAACATAGTCCTAGGATTTTCTGGAAATCGTTGATTTCGTTTAGGGTTTTGTGGAATTCGTTGATTGTGGTAGTGCCTGGAAGGTGTTTGATGATATGCCTCGCAGATTTTGCAATGCCATCCCGTTTAGCTGTAAGCCTTACCTGAGCAATCTTGTGAGAGTGTAGTTACGATATATTGTTGCAAATGTTGGTTGCAGGAAAGGATTATCTCTAGAACCTCCGACCACCGCCTTCAGGAGTCTCTACGATGGAGCGCAAGCGTGAGTTCCGGGCATCTACAAGTCCTAAAGCTGAAGGAACTTCTTCTGAAAGTGGAATAGACAGATTTAGTGTTCTTCCGGAGGAAGTTGCTCATTGTATTCTTTCCTTACTCAATTTCAAGGACCTCACTCGGGTGGGTGCTCTGTCCAAAAGATGCAGACAATTTCATCTCTCAGTTCCGGTGGTGGATTTTGGTACAGTTTGGTGGACAGATGAAAAAAAAAAATGGATTTAGCGACGCTGATGATTTCTTTTGATAGATACTTGCATTTTCGTGGTCATAACAGGCTGCAGCAAGTCTGCATCGGCTTGGGGTTCTATGCAAGCGATGAAGCGAAGAAAGGTTCTGATGATCATTCTCGAGTAGTACTCAAGTGGATTCGTAATGCCATAAGGTGTAATGTTGAAGAGCTTGACGTCCATTTCTCACAGCTTGCAACTAATAAGCTTTCGTTGCCATCTTTCGTCTTCCATTCTCAATCTTTGCGCTCTCTATCGGTGTCCTTGGGTATGTTCGATTCAGAGACGGTTGAAGCAACGTCTCTATCATTTTCTAGTAATCTCCGTTACTTATCATTGCGTTATGTTAACACAGTAGGTGAGGGAGGGTGTTTTCAAATGGATCTCATGTTGCTGCAAATGCATCAAGGAGTTACGTCATTGTTCTATCAAAGGTATGCAAAATATCTTCATTGAAAGTTCGTCTTTGGAATCCTTTTCTTTTTTCAATGATGGTGACGTCCATCTTAATATATCTGGTGAGAAACTTGAAAATCCAGATACGGCATGTGAGGCTGCAGCTAACTGACCAGGTATTTATGAAGGCCCCCTGCTAAACATGAATTATTTTTGGTAGAATTGTCAATTTACAAGGACTTTCCCCCCGATTTTGTAGAGCAAAGGCTGAGGCACCATAAGGCCAGCATGAGATCAAATCTTCCGCACGCAAAATGGGTGTGGTCTCTCTGTGGTCCCAATAAGTATCTGACACATATTAAATTCATGACAGCAAAATTAAGAAAAGTTAAGATATTGAATACGTATCAGACATTTATTGAGGCCACATAGAGGATTTGGTCTTGGACAGCATAAGCTTAGGCCTACCTCACTCTTTCAGCCTTTCCAAATAATGTAGCATTATACTCTGTTTATAAACTTAGTATTATATTTGGTTTAGTTTACACAAAATTCTTAAATTCTATTCATGAATAGTTAAAATAAGAGGTATCTTTTTATTTTCAATCCCAACGGTACTCATTCTAAAACTAAATTTAACATCCTATGTTATCAACAAATCAATATTCTTTACATTCCCAAAAGAATAATAAACTCTTAGCTTTTCCTCTTCCCCTTCCTAAAATTTCATATATTTTGTCCTCCAAATTCCCAACCACAACAAAATTGAAGTTTGTAAATGTCTCTGTTCTCTTTAACATTTTACTAAATTTTTATAATTTCATATATTTTGTTCTCCAAATTCCCTATCCATTCTTCTCTTTTCTGTTTTTTTTTTTTTCCGAAAATTTCCAATCTATTTCTATATTAACTTGGGGTGATGGTAGAGAGACCATCTGCTTAGCCATATTTTGAGACCACATGATAATATAACGGTTAATAGTTGGATTACTCCTTTAAATAACTAAAAAAGGAATCCAATCATCAACTGCTCAATCATGTGGTCTCCATGGTCTAAAAACATGGTCTCCCTAGCATTTTTCATTGACTTGATATTGGAAGGTTAATTTCTCTTAATCCTCTTTAGTTTTTTTTATTAATTACTCTCTATATTGACTTGATATTGCAAGGTTCATTTCAACATGGAAAAAAAAGCATTTAGTGCCTCAAAATTTTTAATTAGCTCACAACTCCAATTAGACCTGTAAACGGGTCGGGTTTATTGGGTTTGGGTCGGGTTCAACCCGACCTGTTAACAATTATTATTAATTTTTTTTTTGTATAAAGTTTATTTTTTGTTATTAAGACTTTACTAAAATATCCTCAACTAACGGGTGCTAACTGGTGTTAATGGGTCCTAAGGGGTTTAACGAGTTGACTCAAAGTGACCCGTTATTTAACGGGTTGTTAACGGGTTCACCCGTTAGCGACCCGACACGTTAAGCATCCACCCAAATACAAATATTAACGGGTTGGGTCGGATCGGGTTAACAGGTTGGGTCCAAAATGCCAGGCCTAACTCCAATCATGTATTATTTTGTCTTGTAAATCCTATCTATTTATTTTACTTTTTTTAATATTTATGTGCGGCCCCTCCTCACATAAAATTCTGGCTCCACCATTGTCTTGAGGGTCAACTACCTTAGGGATGAGAGGCACCATCTTGTAATTAAGTGACTTTTATTTATAATAATTATGATGGGCTTTTCTTGTCAGACTAGTAATACATGCTATAATTATAAAGGATTTGATTTTCAAATCCTATTAGGATTCCTACTTTTAGTTTACACAATCACATTGATAAATAAATACTAACTACAACAAATATTACTTTAGTATAGAATATGGTTTGTAATTAAAAAATAATAATTTAGGTGGGAGTGCCGTGTATCTCAAGGTAGTACTAGTCTAGGGTTTAGGGAGTGCCTATGAGAAGCACCGCAATGTGAAAACAAATTTTGCAAAAAGCGGGACCTGGTTACCGAAGAAGAACTCTTTCAGCCACCACCACCTGTAAGTGTTTTTTTGTTCTTTCATAAAATTCGGATATAAACTTGGATTTCTGTCTAATTGTACACTTTTCTTTTTGAAAATCTGTTAGTCTTGTTGATTTCGAATAGGGCTTTCTGAAATTAGTTGATTGTGATGATTTAATTAGGTATTCATATCTCGCAAGGGCCTCCTGTTTAGCGCCTTTGCGACAGTCGTGTGTGTAGTTATGATAAATTGTTCCAAAAGTTGGTGGCAGGAAAAGGAATGTCTCTAGCAGCTCCGACCACAGCCTTCAACAGTCACTATGACGGGGCACAAGCATAAGGTCCCGGCATCTGCAAGTTGTCAAGCTCAAAGAGCTTCTTATAAACTGGGGTAAATAGATTTAGTAATCTTCCAGTTGATGTTGCTCATCATATCCTTTCCTTCCTCGATTTCAATGACATAACTCGAGTAGGTGCAGTGTCCAGAAAATGCAGACTATTCTATTTATCAGCTCCTGTAGTGGACGTTTGTCCAAGTTGGAGTATAACCAACCAGTATCATACGAGGCTATTGAGTTCTTTAGATAGATACTTGATTTATTGTGGTGATAATCGGATGCAGTGCTTGCGCATTAGCTGGAGATTCTGTACACCCCATACTTATTGTGATCAATTTTGTGATGATCAATTTCGAGTACTCACGTGGATTCAGAATGCAGTGAGGTGTAATGTTGAAGAGCTTAATCTTCATTTTGAGAACGTTGTGCCTCCGTTGCCATCTTGCATCTTTCGTGCTCAATCTTTGCGCTCCCTATCAGTGGACTTGGATCGGGAGATTTTTAATGCGCCGTCTCTATTCCTTTTTCGATCCTCGGAGCAATAAGTTTGACAAGGTATTTGGGATTCTTAGCAGTATATGCTCGGCAAAAGTTCTTACTATAAATAAGAACACCATTGAGGTATAGTCGGTTAGAATTTGTTTAAGCAATTTGCTAATGTAATTTAGAAGCATTTTAGGTTCTGGTCCACTTTCTAAGAATTTTTCTTGAATAACTTACAGGCTCTGTCCAAGGAAGGTTCCGCGCGAGCGCCGATATTTGATAATATGCGTAACTTGAGCATACATTGTGAAAACTTGAATGATGACCTTGTTCCTGGAATGGTCTCTCTTCTTCGGGTAATGCCTAATCTGAATATTTTGTACGTAAAGACTTCCCCTAGACCGTTCCTGTTCACTCCCAAAACAGTAAGTTCGAGTCCGTGTTGCCTATTGATTTTCGTTTCAGGCACACGACGCACATATTTTCCTTGTGGTAATTTCTATAGTCATTTGGTTACTTATCGCCAGCAGATAAGTTTTGCAAGTTATATTTTTGGTAGTTTTAAATTAATTCGCTTTATTCTTGTTGCCTCTTGTATATTTTCAGTCAACTGGCTTTGGTTTGGACTACTGGAAAATGCAAAACCTTGCTTTCGTAGATCAGCTTAAGGAGGTAACCATAGAGCATTCCCATGGGTCAAATGAAATCGAGTTTGCAAGGTATATCCTCGAGCACGCTCAAAATTTGAAGAAAATGATCATTGCTCTTTATAACGAAGATGCGCAATCACAAGTTGTTGCGGAAATGGTGAGTAGAAGCAAGACGATTCCCACTGCCATAGTTTGCACCAGTGTTCTAAAAGTCCCCGTCTAGCGCCGCCCATGCGCTAGGTAGCTGGTGATGAGTCGATATTATACTATATATTTTACCCTAATTTTAGTTATAATTTATTACTTATTTTGGTAGAATTATGATACTTTGTTATATATTTCCAATGTAGAACATTCGACTTCGTCTTGAGCAAAAAGTAACCAAACGGATGAATTTTGGAGTGATTCCAATTGGAGGATGTTTGTGAGTCTTTCAAGATGATTGTGTCAAAATTCCATATTTTTCTTTGACTGGGCAATGAAATAAAGGCCCAGCGTGCAACTTTTCCAGATTGACGTTTTTTGACATTTTAGGTATTTTGGAGGTTAAGATGTCATATTTTGAGGAAGATTCCTTCTGAGAATTTGTAGGGGATGTCTCCAGCTTTCAAAAGAGACCTTTTGGGACCAAAATCAGAGTTGATTTGGTTAGTCAAAAGTGTGACTTTATGAGAAGTTCGAATTCTAGTTCAATTCTAGTTCAAATAGGAAACCTAGAATTCAAACTTCTCAGAAAGTCACACTTTTGACTAACCAAATCAACTCCGATTTGGTCCCAAAAGGTCTTTTTTGAAAGATGGAGGCGTCCCCTACAAATTCTCAGAAGGAATCTTCCTCAAAATATGACATCTTAACCTCCAAAATACCCAAAATGTCTAGAAACGTCCATCTGGGAAAGTTGCGCGCTGGGCCTTTATTTCATTGCCATAGTCAAACGGCTCAGTAGAAAAATATGGAATTTTGACATAATCATCTTGAAAGACTCACGAACATTCTCCAATTGGAATCACTCCAAAATTCATCCATTTGGTTACTTTTTGCTTCAGAAGAAATCAAATGTCCTACATTAGAAATATATAACAAAGTATCATAATTCTACCAAAATAACTAATAAATTATAACTAAGATTAAGGTAAAATATATAGTATAATATTGACTCATCAGCTGACCACCATCACAATTAATCAATAGGAGTTTAAAAGATAAGAAAAAGTGCCTAGACCTGCATAAGCATCCGCCTAGGTCGCGACTTTCACTTAGACAAAAAATTGATAATTTTTATTTTACATTTTATTTTTTCAATAAATTGTAGGAGACTTAGATACGTAGATGAACACTCATTATACCCTTGCTCCCCATGCTTTCAAAATGTTCTAGTACTTTATAATTCATGTCATTCTATTTTACAATTTATGTAACATAATACAATTATGTATTTTATTTAAGTATAAGTAGACATTTATTTATATGTTATATAACAAATTTAACTAAAACTAAAACAAAT
This sequence comes from Malus sylvestris, assembly GCF_916048215.2. Classification (NCBI taxonomy): domain Eukaryota; kingdom Viridiplantae; phylum Streptophyta; class Magnoliopsida; order Rosales; family Rosaceae; genus Malus; species Malus sylvestris. Next base: position 22,763,306 of record NC_062271.1, read on the forward strand.
GCCTAGGTCCTGCCAAGATGCATAGTCGCTAGACCTCTGCCCATCAGCCGAATAGCGCCTTTTAGAACCATTGGTTTGCACTGTGGCATCCGGACTGACTCTTACACAACCTCAGATTCCGATTCGAAGGCATAATATTGGAGCAGGCAAAGGGTTTTCTCGCATCTAAAAGGAAGTCTTTGAGAGAGAAATTTATGTATGCCCTTAATAATTTTTACCAGTCGAAATGAAACTCAGAAAATATGTAAGACTCAACTTCTGGTATAAACTCAGCAGCATTTGATTACAAAAACTCATGGTACTTTGACAGGACATTTCTGCAATATCTCTCAAACACCACCTCCTTGCAACTTCACTCAAACCTACATTGTCTTGCAAGGAACAAAATGATAAATCTGGGGAAGGAAAGAAAAAGGGGTATATATAATTTCGAAAAGAAAAAAAAGATTCAACCACACTCAGACGCCTCGCCTTAGCACTCTCGTGACCTTAACCCGAAAGGAAATTCAAAAAAGGTTTTAAATGAGAGAAGACAAATCAACTTAGTTTCTTCTTCTCCAAATCCTCGTGTTGAAATCTGTTTACATACTCATAATCTAGTTTAACGTACAACTGCAGCAATTTCAGGTACCCCATCATGACATATTTGTCCACGTAATCTTCACACCTCTCGTAGAGCGCTGGAACTGTTAGAACGACCGCAAGACCTGCCACACAAGGGAAACAAAAACATAAATCAACTGAATAGGTTTACAACATGTGAATCTGGTGACGTCTTCGATCCAAATGGAAATGAAACTTTAAACTTACAGGTGTAGCTCAAGGTAAGAAAATCAGTCCAGCCACCAACAAGGTAAATCACCAAGAGGGATGCAGCTACTTTGAAGAACGACCTTGAGTCCTTTCCCAGAGAAATGTTTTGGAAAGCCGAGAGCAAAACGTTGACATGAATGCGGATGAAAGATCCCATTTCGTTTACCATTTCTTCTGATAAATGCAATTTAGGCAGGGGAGGAGTTGGTCTGTTCACAAAGTAGAGAGTGGCAAGATTGTAGCACATTTTGTATGTTGACACATAAACATATGCTATTTATTCCAAAATTTAAGAAAGTGTTCGGATAAAATCAGCAAAACATGAAACATCTCGAGGGAAAAAAATGCTACATACCAGGATGTTATGTGTTTTTCTTGTAACGAAATAATCAACTGATTTAACCACATAAATTGTTACAATTCAGGAAAAGAAGCAACGGTTTTTTCGTTTACCGGTTAAGAATGGCGGCGGATTTAGCCCAGAGAAAGAGAGTGGTCATGAGGAGGAGGAGAACACTTGAGCCAAGTGACAGCAGAGTGTAACCAGACTTCTCAAACACCACCCAAACAGTTAAAGTTACTAGGAGTATCCCCAAAGTCACATTTTTCTGCCTCCACAGAATCACATCTGCAACTGTAAAAACCACAAAAATCACATCTCAACCAGATCAAGAATTTGTTAGGAATTATAGATCAAATGTAAATTGTCCCGCATTGGAAGGATGATTGTCATCTCTCTCTAAACTTCACCGAGATCTTTTGTGATAAACCCCACACACCTGAATGAACAATGCATCCTTACTGGATACAGTATAACACCATAAATCAAAGTGAAATTCAACTTACATTCATAAAGTTTATACTAAACTTTGAGAACTTCAAGATACTGAATAACAATTTTAATTACTACTTCAATCACAATTTTAATCAAAATAGTGGTGTGATGAACAAATCTGACTTACCAAGACCTCCTCCAAGGATCTCATGAAGTGTTCTTTGCCTGTTGAACAACCTTTCAGATGAAGTCATATCCAAAATTTAAAGCCTGGAATTCCAGTTCAGATCCAAGACACAAATAAAGGTGTTGGCTTTGAGTTTTCAGAGGATCCTTAGTAAAAGAGAAGTAATGGGTTCCACGTATGTCATTTATGTTTGTAAATATGTTATGTATGTGTATATACGGATGAATGTTAAAAGGTGCGAGTGGTGGTGGTCAGAGAGTCATAGGCTTCCAGCTGAAAAGCGTCTTCTCATGGCTTTTTCGAGTCGGGATCTGCTGTTCCCGAATCCCCTCTGATCATCCTCTACCCGCTCTCTTCTGTTGACAAGTGTCCTATGACATCACAGCAGGTTAACAACGTTAACTTCTGTATCTATCTACTCGATGTTGATCGGCGGTGGGTGGATGGGTGAGGTGAGATTTGGGTGGGAAGAATTTTGAACAGCCGAGAGGCGATGAGGATCAGATGGGGTTTTTCAAGTTCTTTTATTTTTTTCTTATGCAATTTTTATAATATCGGTTGTTAAAACAAAAACGTAGTTGGCCTGTCCTTAATTCGTGCATACAACCAACGATATATTCTCCTCTTCCTATATCTCTAGTCTCGAGCAGTGACGATACATTCCCCTCTTCCTAGGTCTCCAGTCACCTGAAGAGCAGTGTAGAAAGAGAGGAATGTATCACTCGAGAACAGCCAAGAATCTACCCTTCAAAAACTACCCCCAACAGAAGAAACTAGACCTTTGAGAAAATGTGACAGAAACTAATCCCTAATGTCTTGAGCCTATAAGAAGCATTTACAAAATGAAAGATACGTAATCCAATGGAAAAAAACTGGGAGGTTATTTTTTCAAGTTTATACAAATTGAGTTGACGAAAGTATAACAGAGTTGTATATGCGGCAAAGTGCGATGACTTTGCGCCAAGGATTGTAAGTCAACTGTGTAACCTGACATAGATCAATGATCCTCAACCGGTAAACAAAAAATCTAAGAAAACGTATACTTTTCTTTTCTCAATCAATTTTCTCTTGGCTGCCTGCACTTTCGTTCTGAGGGTTGCCAGTACTGATCTGAGGGTTGCCGCTAATGTTCTGAGGGTTTCCGATGCTGTTCTGAGGATTGTCAGTGCTGTCTTGAAGGTCGGTGTTGTTCTGAGGGTTGTCGTTGCTGTCCTGAGGGTTTCCAATGCTGTTCTGAGGATTGTCAGTGATGTCTTTAAGGTTTCTGGTGTTGTTCTGAGGGTTGTCGTTGCTGTCCTGAGGGTTTCCAATGCTGTTCTGAGGATTGTCAGTGATGTCTTGAAGGTTTCTGGTGTTGTTCTGAGGGTTGTCGATGCTGTCCTGAGGGTTTCTGCTGCTGATCTGTGGGTTTCTGGCTTGAGCACGGGCAATGGAGGGAGTAGAATCCAAAAGACTGGCAGCTATAGCAGCTTTCAAGTCCTCATCTTCCATTTCTGAAAGCAAATCTGCTTCCTCATTTGATAGAACTTGTGCCGAAGATTGTGGATTCGAATCTGTTCCCTGAGCTTCAGCATTTGTGGAGTTGCAGGATTTAGTTATCCTCTCAGCATCTTCAGGTGAAAGCCACTGCCCATAACCATTAGAAGCTTCAGAGGATGAGATGGGACACTCTTTTGGGAAGTTTCCTCTCACCAGGAAAATGCTCCAACCAGAGCCTTTTAGTGTGTCCAGATAGGCCGAAAGGTAAAACTTTGAGAGGTGCAATGGTGCCGCATAAAGACTGTCGAAATTATACCACTCTCTACTCACTTTCCGGATACAAAACCAATGGTCCTGCAAATGACAGATAAATGCATTTTCAAGCTCAGGATCAATCTGGGCGGGCTCAGCGACAGGAGAATCAAGGGGGATGACCTGCAGATCCCAAACCTCTAAAGCCTTTTGTAGGACCTGCAAATGAAAACTTCAACGGTTTGCAAATTGTGGAAATGCTACAATCTCTTGTGGAGCAAAAGTCATGGTCGAAAATAATGAAACTGCAATCTGATGTTACATCAAAGCTTAAAAGTGAATTAATTAAAAAAGAACCAACTACATACTTGTTTATATTTTATAACCACTAACTGAGTTATTTGGCAGCAAAACAAGATAAGGAAATTCAGTACAAAGCTAAATTACTAATATATCAACTCACTCTGGAATCACACCCAGCAAAATAAGATGCTACAGAACTAAAAATATTTCCAAATTTGGTAATTACAATTTTGCAAATGAGGAAATCCAAAGGAAAATCTAGTTCAACGTAATAATAAATAAAACAGTACAGATAAAAGAACCTAATTTTATAGCTCATTTTGCATTTCCATCGTCATAACATCCACAAGATTTATCGTCAATTAGGGTAACCACAATCTGCTCAGACTGGAGGAAGTTGTACTCTCCATGGGTGTATCAAAACTTGTTAAAGCGTAATCATGAAGTCCAAAGCATCACTTACTTGCTTGCATTGATGAAATAAACTAACATGAAAACAAAAAGATACCCCTGGAGGAAGCACATTTTCCACCAGAGATTCGTGACTGGGAGACACGGTAAAGGCCATGGCAAAGCAAAGTGTAGGTAGTATTGGTACTCTTAAATTCTTCGTGCAAAGTGAAATAATAAATCTGAAAAGCAAAGAATAATGAATAATTCAGTTTGACTCACCAAAGCATCGTAATGACATCACCTTCACCATTAATACACAACTACGCTCGCAAATTCTTCTATCGCTCATTTAAAACATCCCATATGTATACAAATACATTTTACACACACACACAAACACACACATACATAGGGAAATAATCAAGTGTGAATCCCTTCATCCAAGTTAGTCTTACTAAAATACTGGTGCGTATTAGCATAAGAGAAATGTTAAGGGGACTCTCTCAAAGGTGGGACTCTATGGACTTTCTGCCACCTTATGTTTTTGGCACAATGTTTTATAATGTTGGCCGGGGAATGACATTAAATTGTGAGGTGGCAGAGAATCCATAGAGAATCCACTTTTGAGAGAGTTCCCTTAGCATTTCTCTTTAGCATAATACAGAGTCATCGTTGCCTCTCAAACATAGATAGTTAATACCACCAAATATGACAAACTTAGACATAGATAGTTAATACCATGAAAAATGACAAACTTAGATATTCTAATCCACAAAACATGTGGCCACACACACACACATAAAAGCAAACAACTAATCATACTAATCAATGATCGGATGCTTTGGTACACGTGACCACACGCACACACATGGAAGCCAATAACTAATCAGAGTAATCAATGATCAAGTCCCATGGTACTGCTACTCAACTGTTACTATCATCTCTAGTGAGAAACAAGCACGTGACAAGCTTTGCTTGATCAACGATTGATCAAGGCATACATCCCACGGAAAGCCATGCCAAGACCAACCTCAACTAAAATGGTGCCAGTTAACATGAAATTCCAGAATTTCTTGCACTCAAAGAATAAAATTACCACACCACTACTCTTATAATTATCTAAAGGTTCAAGGAGCACCTAATCAATCTCAAGACAAGAAAACCCAAATGGAAAGCATCATGTTCTGCAAAACACCGAGTCCCATTCGTGAACTATTAACAAACAGAGAATCATATAACGAAAGACTTTTTTTTTTTCCTCCAACTAGCTCAAATGTTAAATTCCAAAACCCAATAACGAAATGCAATAAGGATTCATATATCACTGAATCAGGACGATAAAATCACAGACTAACTCCGTAAAAAGGTCCTAATTATACATATTTAAGTTATAGTGAAAAATGAAAACAATATCGATACTTCCAAACAGAAAAATCGAAACTTTGCTTAACTAAGGGAGAAAGAATCGAAATTTGGGGATTGGAATTGGGACCTGACCTGAATACTGAAATCGCCGTCCAAGGAGACGTTATGTGACTCCTCGGAGAGGAAATCACCGGCGTGGAAGCCGCCCTCGACGAGCATCATCTGCCGCTCCTTCCGATCGAGATCGGAGGCGAGCGCCGCCAAATCGAATTCAGAGAAGAAGGGACCCTGCAGCACCGTGTTCACGCAATGCACCGCGCAGAGCTTCGACTCTTGTACCTCGTGGTACAACATCCCTCCGTTGCTCGCCCCTTCCATCTCAGGAAATAAAAAAAAATCCCCAAATTACAAAAGAAAAAAAAGAGAAAACCTAGATTCTGAGAATCTTTGCCTCTGAGGCGAATTGAGGAAAAATTGGATTGAATATTTGAGGGAGAAAGCTATAAAAGGAATGAAGAGCGACAAGAAAGATTCCAGTTTTGCATTTTTAGCTGTGACGAGGGCGTTTTGGTGAGGGTCCACGTGCATGACACGTGTAAAGACGCGCGAAGACAAGGTTCGTTTCTTCAAGTGAGCATCTCGTCAGATTCTTTTTGTGAGGATCCGGATCCTCCAATAACATTTATTCATCATATATTATACAGTTAGTTTTTGTTAGATATTATTTATATTCAATTTTCAATAAAATAATTTATAATAATTTCTGACCGCACGATGTACGATAAATAAATATGATCAGAGAATCCTCAAAATTCTTACAAAAATGGTCCTGCACGGTCCTCTTGACGTTTCTTTCTGCTTTTTCAATTATTTATTTATTTTCTTACTCAAAGTGGGAAGCAAGAACTATCCAATCCAGTTCAATCTTAGAAGAGCACCCAAATATGTCAATCTCCACCTGTTCCTTTCTACTTTTGATTCAGTTAGATTCAATTAAAAGTCAGATAGTATTATTCACACATCTATTTTTATCTTTTACATTTTTTTGTTAATATTTTATCATTATATTCTTCAATTCATTAGACAAAAAATTAAGATATAATGTTTGGGAAGTAAAAATAAGTGTGTGAATAAAATTACTATAAAAGTGACAAAAAAAAGGTTTAATCTATTAAAACCCCACATATTATTGATTAAACATCACATATTTAATACACCTCACATTTATTTTTTCAATTAAAAATTATCTTAATACATCTCACTGACTTTCTCATAATATCCTTACACCCCATATTCTCATACACCTAATATTTTCCACATACATTCTACATTTTCTATACACCCCACATTCTTCAAATCTAATAATACTCATTTTCAATTTTTCTAAATTAAATTGACTTAGGATTAAAACCCTAACATTCTCTAAAAAGAGAAGTCTACAATCCGGTCTGTTGAGCTCGAGTTTCATTGGGTCATCACAGCAACTCTTCTTTTCTTTGTCTCTTAAGCCTTTTGCTAACAAAAAAGGATTTTTGCTAAAAATGGCAAGTAGGAGGAACCTAACAAAGCAAAAGTAAACCCCATAAGATGAATAAGAACGGAAAAAGGCATTGCTGGGTTGGCTTCCTATGAAATTGGGTAGCATGGAAAGCAAAAGCAGGCTTAAATAATCACCGATGTCGTTGAATAATTAAAACAATGACAAATATGAAATTTTACCTTATGTGCAGCTTCCGAAATATTGATATTGTGTTCCATTCGTTAATTTTTTTCTCAATCAACATGTTTATAGTTTCAATTTTAGGTTGGGGGGTTTCATAGGTTAATATTAAGGGAACTTTAACGAAAAGCACCCGGTACTGTTCACTTTAACGAAAAATCACATTTTTACACTAAAAAGTTAATCCTGGTACTATTCACTTTACCCTTTATTTTGTCCTTATCATTAAAACTCAAAGTTTTCAAACCCTTTTCATTAGTTTTCCTTAGTATTAATTGTTTTCTTTCTTATTCCTAATTTTTGTGTGAGTGCCATATAATTCAAAATTCAAGTCATATTATGCAAATCATATGAATTGGTATTTTACACTCACTGCATGTTGGTTAATTTTTTTATTTCATTTATTAAAATGAAGTACAAAATAAGCAAGTGCATTTAATAACTACTAAATTATATGTGTGTGTGTGTGTGTGTATTTATCTAATGTATGATGTACGTTTAAGCATTGTTGAAACCCCCCAACCTAAAAATGGTGTGGGGGTTGGTTTACCCATTTTCTTGGGCAAAAATGGGTTTCAACAGTTCCAACCGAATGCCAACCCAAACTTATTGGGTTAACCAACAAGTTGTAATTCAATTCAACCAACCTACCCGATACCCGCCGTACTATCTAAATAACATTGTGTATTGGCAGCTATTCTATAACAAGAACAAAGCTCTATCCCATTAAGTAGAGTCGGTATGATTGTATCAAAGAAAGAAAAACAAAGGCTAATAAAACAAAAAAAATACTTTCATTCTATTCAGTTCGAAATCTTTCTTGATACAGTTGAAGATGCAACAACAAATGCATCTCACTCTCTCTCTCTCTCTCTCTCTCTCTCTCTCTCTCTCTCTCTCTATCCATCATACAAGCAGATCATAATGGTTCCTGCCACTGTAGAGGAGCCTCACAACCTTTCTGGGCTTTTTGTTTCTAGAACCTTTTGTAAACTCGCTTCCATATTCTGCAATCGGAATGAAACCAGAACCCCGTCCACCATTTGTATGCTGCAAGTTATTTGAACCAACAGATCACAACTAAAACACTAAGTAAAGCACACTATATATCCGATTAGTTGAATAGAAAACGCGCTGCTAAAATACATATATAAAGCACATGCTAAGAAAATGTGCATTGCTAACGATCTTCACCCTTATAATAAATGAAGACGCTCCGTGCACAAATAGTTAGAGCAGTCGATGATTTGGAGCTTTTCATATGTCAGTTTTGAGTTATCTCCGAAGCTAAAATAGATAAGTTGGTTGGCATCAATAAAGATAATAGATTGTTAATGGAAAAATATACCTCATGCTCTGGTATGTAAACAGTGATTGGCTGCCCACACAACTTTGACAGCACCTGCAGTATTGAGGAGGGTGATCGGTCACACAAAACACGCAGAGAGAGAGAGAGAGAGAGAGAGAGAGAGAGAGAGAGAGAGAGAGAGAGAATTCAACACTCATATAAATCACTGCGAGAAACGAATTACAGCAACAAATATGAGAAATCGTAGCATTTGGTTTAAAACATCAACTACCACCATATGGATAATTTCCTATCGGGAACCAATAGTCTTTAGTTGAAGCCTAAATTACAATGATTAGTTACCTTAGGATACCAACTAAACAAAACTTGGTTGATATATATCTACAGCTGACAATCCAATGATATATACTATATACAGTGACAAAATGTTAGAAATGAAAGAGTCTGATCAAGAAAACTGACCAGCAGCTCAGACTCTCCTCCCCAGAAATCAGGTCTATTGATGCGCTGGCAGTAACTGCGGAAAGACATTTTCAAATATAGGGGATTAAGTTCCATTATAACGACATGCTAAAGCACCTGCCAGAACAACAAAACCTGATACAACTTCTTTAGTCACGAGGAGAAAGATAGAGGTCTACCGTTTTAAGGACTCGTCAACAGTGATTGCCACCAGAGCAGGTTCATACTTAAGGCGCTCTTCGTCATCTTCGCATATAACCTCTTTCACAGCCATCCGTAGCTCGTCTATGAATTCAGAGTAATTTACTCAGTCATACCCAATTGCCACCAAAAATCATAAGAAAAAACTCCAAATCAAAATTTAACGAAATTCGACAATTCCTTTCATGACTTCCATCAAATAAGCTCTAAATTCTTGAAATTCACATTGACATCGAGTTTACGTAGAAAATCAGCGTATACCTGCATCATCTTTCTCTTGCCTTGGGCTAAGAGGAACCCCTTTATTCAACGCCATTCCTTTCACCTGAATGGATTTTAAAACTTTGAGGGAAAGAGAGAGCTCAAAATTTTACTGGTTTTAGCGGACACGGGTTATGCCAGTTGGACATGACAGTGCGCCCGCCCACCTAAGTTTGAGTCCTTTCCAGTACATTAGAGTAGTCTAAGGGGTATAGTCAATTTGGATTTCAGAGAATTTTAATACACTTTTTTTTAAGTGACAGATTTCAATAGATTCTACAAGTCTATATAGATTTTGGTAGATTTATATGGATTTCTTAAGATTTGTGTAGACTTCTTTCATGAATTTTTGTCAAAGTTACAAGTGGCTAATACATTTCTTCCCAATTTATTCTTCCACCATTTCAAATTATAAGTTATACATCTCAACCCAGAATCTAAGTAACATCAAATTCATGTAAAAAATTGCCACAACATTACAAATATTATACAAAAAGCAATTAAAACCAACATGAACTTAAAAGAGGAGCAAAAAAACCCAACCGATTCGTCAGATACTTCTTTGAAGCATTTAATCAAACAACATGCGGGCCAACTTTGCATAACCCTAACTCACCAAACCAGCAAAGGGAATCCAAAAAACAATGTCTTTCCATTTTCTAAACCCTAAAAACCCAATATTTTTTCAATTGCATGCGTTTAACCCACCCAAAAATTGTTACAGTTTTGGTAAATTCAAATTTTTTCTACACCCCAAAAAATTCAAGTTTTCTCTCCTATTAAAGAAAAAGATTGTGTAAACAAAACAAACATATTCCAAAAGAATAATCAAAGTAGAAACGATGAAGAAAGAGTGAACTGAAAAATCAAGAGTGGAAGAACATGCCCAGGTTGTGAATATATGCAACCTTCCTCCTCTAAAAAGACTTTCAGAAAAAATACATCCCAAAATGAACTCTGCAGAAAACAAACTCTAATTCGACAAAAGATTGGTCTGCAAATAGAAGAAAGAAGGAAAAGGCAAACCTAGTTGTGTCTCTGGTGGAAGGCAGTACCACGAAAAGAAATGGTAATGGTTGGATTCTTGATGGCATTTGGTATTTATACCACCATCCTCAAATCCATCAAAATCCCTCTCCCATTAAAATCCTAGCAAATCTTTGGTATTCTCGCTACCTCTAGAATTGTGTGGACCTTTTTAAAATCCTAATCGACTACCCTTATAAGGGTGTAGTAGTTCATAGGATTTTAATAGGGTTTAAAATCTAGGGATAGTCAATCATGATTTTGAAAGAGGATTTTAAAGAATACATCCAAATCTAAGGGTAGTCGATTAGGATTTTAAAAAAGTCCACACAATTCTTGGGGTAGTGAGAATACCAAAGATTTGTTAGGATTTTAATGGGGGAGGGATTTTGATGGATTTGAGGATGGTGGTATAAATACCAACTGCCATCAAGAATCCAACAATTACCCCTCTGATTTCTTTTCGTGGTACTGTCTCCCACCAGAGACAACTGGGTTTTCCTTCTCCTCAATATTTCATCGAATTAGGGTTTTTTTTTCTTCAGAGTTCATTTTGGAATGTATTTTTTCTCAAAGTCTTTTTAGGGGAGGAAGGTTGTGTATATTCACAACCTGGGCGTGTTCTTACCCTCTTGATTTTTTAGTTCACTCTTTCTTCACCATTTCTACTTTGATTATTCTTTTGGAATATGTTTGTTTTGTTTACCAAGGCAATCATTTTCTTTAATAGGAGAGAAAACTTGAATTGTTTGGGGTGTAGAAAAAATTTGAATTTACCAAAACTGTAACAATTTCTGGATGGGTTAGACACATGCAATTGAAAAAATATTGGGTTTTTCGTTTGGATTTGATTCAATTCGTGAATTTGCACATTATGTTTGTTTTTGTTTGATTAGAAAATGGAAAGACATTGTTTTTGGGGAATTCTCTTTGCTGGTTTGGTGAGTTAGGGTTACAGAAATTTGGCCTGCAGGTTGTTTGATTAAATGCTTCAAAGAAGTATATGACAAATCAACTGGGTTTTTTTGCTCTTGTCTAATGAAGTTCATGTTGGTTTTAATTGCTTTTGTATAATATTTGTAATGTTGTGGCAATTTTTTACATGAATTTGATATGAATTTGATGTTGCTTAGATTTTGGGTTGATATGTATAACTTATAATTTGAAATGGTGGAAGAACAAATTGGGAAGAAATGTATTAGCCACTTGTAACTTTGATAAAAATTTATGAAAGAAGTCTACACAGATCTTAAGAAATCCATACAAATCTATAATATAATTCCATATAAATCTACCAAAATCTGTATAGACTTGTAGAATCTATTAAAATCCTTTGAAATCTGTCACTTAAAAAAAGTCTATTAAAATCCTCTGAAATCCAAGTTCACTGCACCCTTTAGATTTGGATGTATTCTTTAAAATCCTCTTAAATCCTAATTTGATTACACCATGATTTCAAACTCTTTTAAAATTCTCTTTCAAAATCATGATTGACTATCCCTAGATTTTAAACTCTATTAAAATCCTACGAAATCCTAATTTGACTACACCCTCGTTAATAAAAAAAATTACTTTTACTGGTTGTAAGTCTGAAATGTAAAAAATCTCAAAATACCAGAGCACGAAATAGACAGCGCCCGTCGCCGGTAACTTTCTGAACCGAAAAGCGTTCAACTTTCTTCATCGCCGACGATCCTCTGCCTCTGTAAAAGCAAAAAGGTACGAATAAGGGGCTTGATCCTTATGAAATTAAACGAAAATTATAAAACGGTGAAATGATGAAAAATAGAGCGGGAAATTACAGTGGCGGTCCGATTCTAGCGAAGAACCTGTGGCTGTGGTCCCCGAACGCCGCCGTTTGGTGCGACGGAGAATTGGAAGTTGAGATTGAAAGCACGGGGGAGGAGGCGAGCTCGAACCGAGCAGTTCCATTCCTCAACTGCTCGAGAACTGACTCCGCCATGGAAAAAGCTGCTCGGGCAGACGACCGTGGATAGAATGTGAAGGCTGAGACCGGATAAAGCAAATGCGTGGGGTTTGAAACGGCGTTGTTAGATGGCGAGACGGCCGTTCGTTCGGTAGTTTGGGCCTAGGCTTTTGAATTTTTCTACGCGAGGGTAGCCCAGTCCCGCCTATAAACAGACTGGGCCTGGGCTTTTAAATTGTTTTCCGAATTCAAATATTCTGTACTCATTTTGTGTGCGGTTTTTATTATTAATTGACATGTATTATGTTTATAAAACTGAGTGAAGGAGGATTTAACACGTGTCAATCAATGATAGATACTAGGAAAACCACACACAAAATAAGTGCAAAATTTTTTATATCTTGTTCTCCTCCTCATATTTCTCTCCAATTATTACTAGTATATACATGCACCTCGTTGTTCATCTAATTATGCGCTTTTATTTTAAGATCACCTTTACAAAAAAAACCATCAAATTATAGATTACTTTGAACTCCTTTGATCTAGTAAGATTTGCGCTTGAAAACCAGTTGAAAACCTCAAAAGCTTTGACAATTGTAATTTGCAATTTTGTTCAATTCATGTACAGTGTTAATGTTGAGAGTAAAACATGGACTTTGTATGTGTTTATAAATAATTTAGCTACTTTTCGTATTGTCAATTGGTTTTATAGTGAAATTTCAACTTTTTTCATGGTACTAGAGCAAGTTGTCTCATGTGTGAAGCTCAATGACCATACGTGCTTCATGTCACTCAATTTGTGTTATCCACGTGTTAGGTTTAAAATTTCGACACACGTGAGGAGGTGTGTGAGAGTATTAATCTCAGATCCGAAAAATAATTGAACTTGCATGTGGTTATAAGTAATTAAATTACTTTTCATACTGTCAATTAATTTTATTGTAAAACCTCAATTTTCTAGAGTTAAATTAAAATGGCCCCAATAGCATGGCACAGTCTACCAACCAACAACCTAATAACCTAATAACCTAACAATGATCAGAATTAAGAGGGAGTTTCCAATATTTTCCACTCACGTCACTCCATTTCGGGATTTCCTACTAATTTGGATTTTGGAGGGGGCCGGCACTGTCTGCTCCATCTTCCTGTCTTTGTTTTATGAAATTTTACACTATTTAGGGTAGGTTTAAGAATGTTCGCATGGGAAGCACTTCTGCATTGATTCATTACCGAACACTGCATTGCCCATTATTTACAAAAAGAGAAATGACATCTCTCAAAACGGGCTTTTTGTTACCTTGTACTTTTGAAATATTATTTTATAATATTATCATGAAAATTAACGTTAAGTTATGAAATGTCAGAAATTTCATAAAGAGTCTCATTTGTGTGAGCAATAGATTCATTCATGTACCCATTGTACCGTCCACTAATGATTCTTGAATTAAGGGGTTTAATTAGTTTAATAAAAGAGTTTAGGAGTGTACCCCTATGAGATTGAACATCGAGGGCATCGAGCCCAAGTCACGTGCGCCAGAGCCAGAAAAGAGAAAACAAGCGTGCCTGGACGAAGAACCAAAGGCTCCATCCATATCCCTTGACTCCTCTCCATCCATCCTAACTCGTTCGAACCAGGCCCCCCCCCCCCCTTTCCCCTCCCCCACTGAGTCAACTCGGAAGTCATAAGAAGTATCGCCCAACTCACACACACTCGGCTCTTAAGAAAACCCCAACAAAACTGCGTCGCTCTCCTTGGCGATCTCCACGAAGCGCCATTTCTCTCTCCTCCATCTCTCTCCTCCCCCGCATTGCCGATAATAACACTCATTCATCTGTCCCCGCCCCCATTCTCTTTCAGATCCTCCTCTCTCCGCGCCATCTCCAATCCGCTACTTTCCGGTAAAGTTCAAATTTTCCCGAGAAAATTTCGGCTCTCCTTTCATGTCTCACAAGCTCTAGAAAGAATCTGATTCGTTTCTCGATTGGGACCCGCGAATTAGGTTTTTTTGTTTCATACATGTTGAATATTTGGTTCGCTTATTTTGTTTTCGATTATTTTTTCTGCTTGATTGCTAGAAAATGGAGGAAAGATTGTGATTTGGGGGAGAAAGTTTGTATCTTGCTGTTAGAATCGTGGAAAATCAGCTCATTTAGTTCGATGTTTAAGTTTTTGAGTTTAATTATTTGGATTTTTGTTTTAGCGGGCGGTTGGGAGCTGCTAATTAGAAGCTACCATAGAAATTGCTTGGATAATCTGATTGGCGTTTTTTGTGTAGATTCACAATTTTCGGAGCTGGAATTGGGAATCGGTGATCTGATTGGCGAGATTAGTGTGTAATTTGGAGGAATTAGCCTTCGGGTCCGGAGAATGGCTTCGATATCTCATTCTCCACTGGCGTTCGCCGGAACAAGCACCGCTTCGGATCTTTTCCGGAGCTCCAGTAATGGTGTCAGCGGTGTTCCGTTGAGAGCCCTAGGGAAGGTAAGGTTGGGCATGAGGAGGAACCTTGTGGTGGCCGCCAAGCTCAGGAAGGTTAAGAAGCATGAGTACCCCTGGCCCGAGGATCCGGATCCCAATGTCAAAGGTGGAGTGCTCACTCATCTCTCTCACTTCAAACCATTGAAGGAGAAGCCCAAGCCGGTTACTTTGCCGTTTGAAAAGCCGCTTGTTGATATCGAAAAGAAGATCATTGATGTAAGCCTTCTTGCTGGTTTAAGTTTATTTTTTTGTTTGGGAATTTGTCATGCTTTGGAAGTGTTTTTTACTGAGACATTTATTGATCACAGGTGCGGAAGATGGCAAACGAAACTGGGCTGGACTTCAGTGATCAAATTATTTCATTGGAGAATAAATACAACCAGGTTTGATGAATAAATGCATGGTTCTTGTTCAGTTAGAGAATTAGTAGCTAATGTACAGATTTTGGTTCTCGTTCAGTTTCTGGTTCTCAAGTTTTCTCTGGACTTATCTTTTGGTTTCAGGCTTTAAAGGATTTATATACGAATCTCACTCCTATACAACGTGTGAATATTGCACGACATCCTAACAGGCCAACTTTCCTTGACCATGTGTTTAGCATTACTGATAAGGTCTGATACTGATTTCTTTACATACTTATGGAGTTTGTGCGTATTGTCTATTTGATCCTTTATTTCCCTTTTTGGAGAAAGGGAGTCAATTAGTGGGTTTATTGGTGGTGGAAATAATTGCACACTAAATGGTTTCTTTAGTTTAATATGTACAGTTTGTGGAGCTTCATGGAGACCGAGCAGGGTACGATGATCCTGCTATTGTCACTGGTATAGGAACTATAGATGGTAGAAGGTATATGTTCATGGGTCACCAGAAGGGTAGAAATACGAAGGAGAACATTATGCGTAACTTTGGGATGCCTACTCCTCACGGGTACGCAAAGTGATAGATACTTGTGCATTTAATAAGATAGAAGATATAAGATTAGCTTTCGTGTAATATTACTTGAAAAATAATAATATTGGAACACTATCCATGCAGTTACCGGAAAGCTATGCGCATGATGTATTATGCAGATCACCATGGTTTCCCAATTATTACTTTCATCGATACCCCTGGTGCATATGCAGACCTTAAATCTGAGGAACTGGGCCAAGTATGTTGTAGCTGTAACTTAAATTTCACATGGTTCTTATTTAGATTTTGTATTGGGTCACCTAATTTGTTTGTGTTACAAACATTCAGGGTGAAGCCATAGCTCACAACTTGCGGACTATGTTTGGTCTGAAAGTACCTATTGTCTCTATTGTCATTGGAGAAGGTGGCTCTGGTGGTGCCCTTGCCATTGGCTGTGCTAATAAATTGTTAATGCTTGAAAATGCAGTCTTCTATGTTGCCAGGTAATTTGGATTTGGCTTTGTCTTGTTCAATATCTTAGAGAAATTGTTCAAATGGAAATGTGCTCATCTTTTCTTCATTGTTTGAGTGACGAGATGATTCTCATGTGGCGGTGTACTAGTATATTAACTTTGTAAGATATATCTCTAAAGGGGTCACTTCCCTAGAAGGAGGCAGAGACTCTAGGCCTGCCATATATCCAGATTAATTCCATTCTTTTCTGGTCATTAGTTCAGAATATTGAGTTCTATATATGAGTAGATCAGTGATTACCTTCAGGCTTGTTTTCCCTTTTCTATTCAGTTAAGCATAAAACTAATTTATTGTTTTCTTTGGGTTTTCTCCTTTCTTCTTGTTTTTAGTCCAGAAGCTTGTGCAGCAATCTTGTGGAAGAGTTCTAAAGCTTCTCCAAAGGTCTATGCGACATTTACTATTGGCTTAGTCTTTATTTGATTAGTTGATCATAGACTATTAAAACTTCATTTGTTTTTTTCTGCAGGCTGCTGAGAAGTTGAAAATTACTGCAACTGAGTTGTGCAAGCTGCAAATTGCAGATGGCATCATCCCTGTATGTTTTGCAATCCTACCATTTTAGCTTTCTATATGTGTCTTTGTTTTAAGAATGAGGATATGTCGAAGAAATAATGTAGCTTGATGACGTTGTTGTTTCAAATATTTCTGCGGTGCTCCTTGGGGTGTGCTTGATAATATTCCATGGTTCCTTTATCAAACACGTCCTTGTCATTGGAATCATTGATATATTAGAAATGGTCATTCCCAGCTATGATTTTTTTTTTCTTGTTAATCTTTAACTTTGTTCGATTTTGCCAATCTGGCATAAACTTTTCTATTTTCTTGCCAATCTGGCATAAACTTTTTTTTTCTTTGTTTCATTATCCAAGCTCACCCTGTCTCATGGGAAACGTTGACATTCCAAGAAAGAACATTCCCTGAATGCACATTATCTCTTTGTTAGTGTTCAGTGTTGCTAATGTGGCAGCTAAGATTCAATTTTATCCCCTTTAACAGGAGCCGCTTGGTGGCGCACATGCGGATCCTGCTTGGACCTCTCAACAGATAAAAAATGCAATTAACAAAGAAATGGATGTAAGTGACTTCTCTTCCACAAAAACTAAATTTAAGCTATCATATCCGAACTTATGTCTTTGGTTTCGTTCAGGAGCTCCATAAGTTGGACACAGAAGCATTATTAAAGCATCGCATGATGAAGTTCCGGAAAATTGGAGGGTTCCAAGAAGGAATTCCTATAGATCCAAAGAAGAAAAAGAACATGAAACCAAAAGAAGAGCCTATCCATGTGAAGACTCCGGTTGCGGATTTGGAGGGTGAGGTTGAAAAGGTAAAACAGCAAATTTTGAAAGCCAAGGAATCTTCTAATGAGCCTTCATTGGTGCCACTGACTGAGACGATAGAAAAACTGAGAAAGGAGGTGGATGCTGAATTTTCTGAGGCAGTTAAAGCCTTGGGCTTGAAAGAGAGGTTTGCGACATTGCGAGAAGAATTTGCAAAAGTAAATGCACAGAACCAACTCCTGCATCCAGCTCTAAAAGCGAAGCTTGATAAGCTTAGGGAGGAATTCAACAAGGGGCTGCTCACAGCTCCTAATTATGAAGACCTAAAATATAAACTCGACATGTTGAAGGAATTATCTAAAGCATATGATCTTGCACAGAGCAACAAGAAGGCTGCAAAACTGAAGCAGGACGTTAACCAGAAATTCAGCGAGATCATGGATCGGGAAGATGTTAAGGAGAAGGTTGTGGCACTTAGGGTTGAGGTTGAAAACTCTGGGGTGTCTAAATTTGATGATTTGGGTGACAGCCTGAAGGAGAAAATCGTGGAATTGAAGAAAGAGTTGGAAATTGAATTTATTGATGTCCTCAAGTCATTGGGTTTGGATGTTGAATTAAAAGCAAAAAAGCCAGTTGAGCAGACTTTGCCCTCAGAAATTAAGAACAAGATCGAAGATTTGAATGCAGAAATTAATGAGAGGATTGAAAGTGTAATCAATTCGACAGACCTGAAGGACAAGATTGAGCTACTGAAGTTGGAGATAGCAAAGGCAGGGAAGACACCTGATTCAGCAGCCAAAACTAGAATTGTGGCATTGGAGCAACAAATCAAACAAAGCTTAGCAGCAGCCGTGGAATCTTCAAATTTAAAAGAGAAGCATGAGAAGTTGAAAGCTGAGATTTCCCAAACCGTTGGATCGAATGGAAGTCTGAAGAAGGATGATGAAGATCCTTACTCCTTTGATGCATCTAGAGCAGTGGGTGCAAATCGCACCTTCGGTTAATGTGAGTTCATCTATTCCCTGTTTCTTTAATGAGAGTGATGCACTACATTTTCCTTGTTGCTTATCATTTGATATGTTTCCTCTCTGAATGATGAAATTAACAATTTTTTAACGGTATCATGCATAATCAAAACTGAGTGGATCATATTTTCAGTTGTAATTCTACATGTTCTTCATTGGGGAGTCTGCCTTTTCAATTTACACTCATTAGCTGACACTTTTTTCTGCAGTACTTATCTTTTAGTCGGCTTGTTCGCTGATATGGTGCCCGGAAAGGAATTTGTTCGAAACAGATGGAAGTGCCAAAAGTGGACAAATAGGGTAACCTTGAGCTGTTGTTACTGCCTTTTAGCATCTGTTGACATCTTGCAATAGCGTACAAGTTTTGCATCTTCGAGGAACAAGGAGACACATCTTAGCTCCATAGTTTTCTGCGAGAACTTTTTAAATACATACCAGGTTTCTATAATTTATTTGGTTTTCCCTTCTTTTTTTCAATTGAGTGCAATTCTGTGTCTATAAATAGAATCCGAATAATTTCAGTTTCGCTTTTTATAGTTTCGGATTGCTGTGTATAGATTGTGTGGGGGAGGCTAATAAATTGTTTTCAATACTTCTCTTTCCTTAACCCATACTGTTTTTATGATTAAGGCAATATGCATGAGTTCCAGTGCTGAATAAATCTTATGCTGTTCAAGATTTTCCTGAATTCAACTGTTCTACTTTGTGTTCTTCGGAACAAGAATTTCGCTCGGTCAATATAGTGACAGCACAAGGGGATCGATCACGGTCACCATTCATATTGGCTGCAGCGAGCAGCGAAATTCTTGTTCCGAAGCATATGTAGGCTGCTATCTGATTGTAGCGCATTGTTGTTCACACCTCATGGATGTTAATACGCCGCTAATCATTCGTTTGTGCCAAGTCCACATTTTAACCACATGACTTAAACCGTTCAAGGATCTGCCTTTTCCGGTCGTCATCACTGCCCATCCCACCGGAAAAGGATCTGCCTTTTCCTAGGGATCCCATGATCTTATCCCATTCATTGTCATTTTTTGTTAGGTATTATCCATATTTAATTTTAAATTTTAAAATTTTAAAATAATTTCTGACCGTACGATATACACATCTGACGAAAATCCTTTTCCCATCCTACCCACTCCATTATCTCCCCATAGTAGTTTGGGCAGCTCAGGCACTTTATTCCCCCACCCTCTTTTTTCAACCCCACAAGGACCCTATCAGAACAAATATTTACACCCATGCCATAACCAAACACCGCCAACCCAACCACAAACCGCCACCAAAACCACCCGTCGGATTCATAATCTTTGTACTGAGGAACCCACCTGGCCTGAAGATACGCATTCAACATATTGAACCCAAATGCCATCGCCACCACGCTCACCGGAAAACCGACGGCGGAGGATTTGGAACTGGCGGTGTTGCGGTGGAGGCGGAGCGAGTAGAGGATGGTGCGGTGGAAATAGTGGAAGAGAAAGGGGTAATGAGCAAAAGGGCTTTTGGGTTGGACGAGTGGCGGCCGGAGGGGAAGAGGAGGAGGGTGAGCCAGAGAGTTGGGCTTTTCATGAGGAACCAGGCGAGGGGAGGGGACACGGTGGGGCTTGTCGTAGGGGGCTCGGAGGAACCGGAGGGAGATGAAGGTTGGGGGGGCTATACGAGGTAGAGAGCGAGGAGGTAGTTGTGGAAGAAGGTCTGATCTGATCTGATAATGCCATGTGAGAAATGGAAGATGATCGGAGTTTGCAGTGAAGTGGGGAAGGGATGAGGCAGATTGCCTGCCGAGTTACGGTGCCCTTTCCATTCCATTCTATTTGTGCGATTAAAGCACGTCAATATTTTTTATTGATTTTTTGATAAAGATAATAAAACAAAAAATAATAGAAATATAAAATTTTAACATGATTTAATTGTAACTGCACAAATAAAAAGAAATAAGAAGGGCACCATAAGAGAATGGCTGACAATCTCCCTCCAAAAGGTAGATGGGATTGGATTAAGATCGGATTTGTTCTCTAATTTTGAGGGAATTTTGTCGAGCAATTGGCCTGCACTTTGTGATTGTCAAATAATGATGATTTGATTCTGGGAAGTACATCAGCTAATTTGGTGGGTCTTTTGGAAGGGAAATTTTACAATAGGAACACGACATCACGTATTTTTATATAAATGATAGGTATTTTTATATAACTGGTGGAAAATTTTACTTTTTAAGTTATTAATTTTTTAATACATATATTTCATCATTTGCATAGTAACACGTAGCGTACCATACTGTGTTCTGATCATATTGAAAAATCTCTCCCAAATGTGGTCCCAAACCCAACACGGGTGGTAACTGGAGGGTTGTTTTTTCTCACATTGAAAAATCTCTCCCAAATGTGGGTACCCTCCTACCCACATTTATTGTTGTGCATCACCTTGTACTATTCTCTCAACAGACAGCTTGGTGTGGCTGGACAATAACTAAATTCACTACATTTCAACCAAGGTATGAAATGCCGATATTATTGGTGATATTTCGCCAATAATATCGGTTTTTTGAGTTATCGATATTTTAATACTTATCCACTGAGTTTTCGTCAAAATATCGTGATATTATCGATAATATCGACAATATCGCGATATTACTGATAATATCGTGATATTTTGGAGATGTGAGAATCGGAGAAGAACGCCAGAGCTTCTACAGCTCCGGCCGACTGTAAAATAGTACCCTAGACTCCGATCTAGGTATCAAAATGAAATACAAGACGAGATGAATGTTTGTATAACTTCTGTTTGCCGTGAAACGATCGGAGGTGTTCGGAAAGTTCATCGACACCCACGGCCTCCTCAGAGATGGGTGTGCCTATTCCCGAGTCGATTTCGTCCCAAAAACCTTGCAAAACACGAGATAGAACTTAAATTTCATATCTAAGCTTCAATCTAGAACAGAAAGAGGTAAACCCAAAGCTTACCTAACTAAAGAAATTCAAGAAACTCGCCGGAGGGTTCCTGCGTTCGCCGAGTTGTAGAGACGAGAAGGAGAGGGAGAAAGACGAGGTTGCTGATGATGATGGGTGTCTTCCTCAAGCAGGTGCGATGGTGTGCGTGTGTGTATGTGGGTCTCGGTGCAGAGAGAAATGAGAGATATGAGAGTTTCGAGAGAGAGACGGCGCCGACGAGGCGGAAGACGTGGACGAGGAGGAAGGCGAGGGAAGAGCAGAATGCTATGTGGGAGAATGATCGAGAGGCTGAAGTCTCTGTGCGTGTGTGTGGGAGAAGGGAGAAGAAAGAAGGATCGAGAGATCTGTGTGTGTGTGTGTGGGAGAAGGGATAAGGGATAAGGGAGAAGAGAGAATGATCGAGAGTCTCTGTGTGCGTGTGTGATGTTTGTGTGCATGTGTGATCTCTGTGTGCGTGTGTGGTGGCGTGTGTCTGTGTGTATGTGTGGTTTGCACCCTAACAACTTTTACAATTACAACTTGTACAATTTCAGACCATGGACAAAAATAATGGTGGTTTCATTCAAAAGCATCCAAATAATTCAAAACCCTGACAACTTTTACAATTACAACTTATACAATTGCATACCATGGACAAAAATAATGGTGGTTTCATTCAAAACTGTATGCCACGCGTGATATTCTTTCACATTCTCAGAGGTGGAGTATAAGATCATCACACATTTTTTGACCCTTCGAAAATTGAAAAACCTCTATTACACCTTTTCGTTTCTTCTTCTTCCCTTACCCCTTTCAGAGTCATTCCAGAGCTTCAACACAAATGGTTCCATATTTAAGGTAAGTTTACAAACTTATATTTATATTATTGTAATTTATACAACAACAAAAAAATTTGTGTGGACCCGTACATGTGATCTAAGAACCAAATAATACTTGCATGTTAATTTTTTTAAGTAATTAAGTAATGTTGTATAATTATTCCCTAGGATAATTTTAATATGTTTAATGTTATTTATTATTTTATTAATATTAGGTTTTATTATCAAATTGGATTATTATTCATTAATATTAGGTTTTTTTTATTATCAAATTGGATTATTATTCATTAAATTGAATTATTATCAAATTGGATTATTCATTAAATTGGATTATTATTAAATTGGATTATTATCAAATTGGATTATTATTCATTAATATGTTTAATATTAGGATTATTTTTTATCAAATTGGATTATTATTCATTAATATTAGGTTTTATTATTCCATATTATTTTTATAATTACTCAAATTGGGTGGCATGTTAACAATAACATGCAAAACTATTTTGGGGATTTATCATTTGATAACTACTCTTCACAATACACTTACTTTACACATAGAAATGTTGAAGATAGTGAAAATTTTGAACCTCATAGGAACTCTATGTGGTACTAAGTCACTCATGTATCTTACCATGCAATGTATAAAGTGTAAAATATTGTACTAATTCATTATATATAAATGATTATGGTATGTTTAAACTTCTTTCATTAATTACTACATATTTTCTACACTCATAATGATTGTCACCTCGCTATATAATCAACTAAAATCAGTTAAATCCATCATGCAATGCATTTCATTTCAATTTTTTGTGATAAACTAATAGATAATTGACTAAATAAACATCCTGCAAAGTTTCAATAAAAATTTCCAAGTTTTTCTTACAATTTCCGTGGTTTTTATTCAATTTTTATCGATATCGATAATATCCTGATATTTCCATCGATATTTCCGTGTTTTTGGACTACCGATATTTCCGATATCATCGATATTTCATACCTTGATTTCAACACACTCTTTTGTTTTGGGTCTTTTCATCTTTGGTTTTTACTTAGTTTTGGGTCATGTACTAGAATGGAGCATTCCAAAACTCCAAGCAATATTTAGCTTTGTTCAGAGTGTGAATCTCGTATTAGAAATTAATTTTGCGTAATAATTCAAAATGATATTTGTTTGTACCATACTTAGGGCATCCGTATTTAGATCTCGTACAAATAATGGGGGAACTTAAATGTAATTATGTAATAAAGGAATGGGCAAATATGTAATAAGTGAGGAACTCTTATTCTATAAAAGGACTCCTCACCCTTACATTTAGGGGAGACCATTTTCTTAGGCCATGGGAAGAGTTCTCTCACCCTCAAAAGCTCTCTCCCTCACTCCCCTCACTTCTCAGAGAAATACGATAATCAGTGTGGATGTAGCCCAAACATTGGGGTGAACCATGATACATCTTGTGTTATTTACATTTCTTGCAGATTTACGGTCAGATTTACGTTGTTCCAAGACCTCCGGTTTTGTGCATCAACATTTGGCGCCGTCTGTGGGAAACGACACGAAAAACTATGTTGGTTCTCTTTCATTTTTTTCACGTCCACCGTGAATCTGCAAAATCTACAAAATCTGCAAAAACCCACAAACCTCACTGGGCTTTTCCAGAAAAAGCATTCACTAAGCTCCAAAACTCATCCATTCAACACCATCACTCCTCTCTCTCTCTGAAAAAAAAACCCAAGAAACCAGTCTGCAAAAACCCTTCTCTCTCTACAGATCACCTTCTCTTTTTGCTTCCTCTCTCCCTCTTCCTCTATTCCGTCTGCAATTTTCGATTTCTTTAAAACTCGAAAGCAACGAAGAAGAAGCATGAAGCAGTTAAGAAGCCGTATCGTCTATAAATGCTAACGACGATGCGGATGACGGTGTTAAGAAGCTTAAACTACACCATTTGCCGCTCAGAATGCTCATGCTCGAAGAAAACGTGTAACAGCGTCGTGCTCGTCCTCCGAGGCCAACGACCTCAAGAACCTGCCACCTAGCACGTACTGCTTATGGGCCCCTCCAAAATCGTCGCCTGGACAGCGCTGCTGTAATAAAAGCAGCTCCGCATGTTGGTTGTTGAAAGGTGGAAGTTTTGGAACCTTCTTCACTAGAGTAGCAGCGGCGACATCATCTTTTTAGCTCCCTCGTCAACCAAGAGAGCTAACAACAATAAGGGAGATGACGTCACAAGGAAAAGAGTCGACAACGGTGGCGGCGTGTTGGAGAATGGAGAGCGTTATGTCGTGAGGAGCAAGGCCGAAAAGGCAAGGGATAAACGACGGTCGTTCCTACCGTACATGCATGACTTTGTGGGGTTTTTCTCTAATGTGAATGGGATTAGCAGGAATTTGCATCCATTTTGAGCGATAAATCTCAGTTTTTTGGTTCTGGGAGTTTGGTCTCCGATGCGGTGGAGGCCACAGTTGGTTCTGGGAGTTTGGTCTTAAGAACTTGCTCGCAAACTCAAAGCCGTCATCCTCGAGAAAGTCATAGGCTTGTGAGAACATCGTTCGAGCTGATTTTGGATGGTCTTCTTTTTGTTTTGGAATTTCATCTTACTGTTTGGCAGCTTCCACCACCACTCTAGTTTTACAGACGAGAATAATTTACTCGGATGAAAAGAAAAAGCACCCCAGTGCCCAACAAAGCTATCCATCAACAGCTGAAATGAAAAGAAAAAGCAACGGATGTTTGGAGAAAGCAAAAACAGACATCCAATGAAAGTGAAAAGCACCCTAGTGCCCAACAAACCTATCCATCAACAACTGAAATGAAAAGAAAAAGCAACGGATGTCTGGAGAAAGCAAAAGCAAAAATAAGATGCGGTGGAAAGATGAAAGGAAAAGAAGAAAAAAAACTCTCAAGTACGCAGTAGGGGCAGTACGCACCAACGATCTGCAACTGTCGAAACCTTTGTTTTGAATGATGTAATTTATTTTTCTTATCTTTTGGAGACATTTGTATAAACCCCATCAGAGGGTAATTAAAAAAAAAAAACGGCAAGCCCAAAATAATGGGCTGCAATGTCATGTGGAGGGCGAATAACCATATGCCCAAAAGAGCCAGGCCCTCTATTATCACTAAGCAGGTGATCAAAAGTACGCCCAGTACTCCAAAATTATTCGGCAACCTGTCGCTATTACCACCAACCAAGTGATCAAAAGTACGCCCAGTACTTCCAAAATTATTCGGCAACCCGCCGCTATTATCACCAACCAAGTGATAAAAAGTACGCCCAATACTCCAAATTTATTCAACAGCCTACTGCTATTACCACCAACCAAGTGATCAAAAGTACAACCAGTACTTCAAAATTATACATGAGCATTACTCATGTCAATCATACATAAACATTCATAAGCATCATTCATATCAATCATACATAAACATTCATGAGCATCACTCATGTCAACATTCATGAGCATCACTCATGACAACATCCATGAGCATCACTTATGACAACATCCATGAGCATCACTCATGTCAATCAACATAAACATTCATGCGTATCACTCATGTCAATCAACTTCAAAAGCTTCATTTACAAAGCTCTAACTTCAAAATGTTCATTTACAAAGCCCTAGCTTCAAAAGTTTCATCTACAAAAGCTCTAGCTTCAAAAGCTTCATTTACAGAGTTCTAGCTTCAAAAGCTTCATCTACAAAAGCTCTAACTTCAAAAGCTTAATTTACAAAGCTTTAGCTTCAAAAACTTCATTTACAGAGCTCTAGCTTCAAAAGCTTTATCTACAAAAGCTCTAGCTTCAAAAGCTTCATCTACAAAAGCTCTAGCTTCAAAAGCTTCATGTACAGAGCTTTAGCTTCAAAAGCTTCATTTATAGAGCTCTAACTTCAAAAGCTTCATTTACAGAGCTCTAGCTTCAAAAGCTTCATTTACAAAAGATCTAGCTTCAAAATCTTCATTTACAAAAGCTCTAGCTTCAAAAGCCTCATTTACAAAGCTCTAGCTTCAAAAGCTTCATTTACAGAGTTCTAGCTTCAAAAGCTTCATTTACAAAAGCTCTAGCTTCAAAAGCTTCATTTATAGAGCTCTAGCTTCAAAGCTTCACTTGCAAAGCTTCACCTACAAAGCTTCACCTACAAAGCTTCACTTGCAAAGCTTCACCTACGAAGCTTCAGTGCAGGGTATACAAATACCGCATCCAAACAACCGCCACTTCGGCCCATACATAGATTGAATTTCAAGTCTCCAGCCAACAACCTCTACTGACCGAAGACTTGGGGGACTACATTATGTACCATATATTGGGCCTCATGAAAAATACTTGGGGGACTTAGCCCATTATTCATGTATTGAGGAGCGAGCCCTTATTCTATAAAAGGGACTCCCACACCACCATTAGAGAGCATAAACTCTAGCCCATATTTATGTATTGAGGAGCGAGCCCTTATTCTATAAAAGGGACTCCCTTACCATCATTAGAGAGCATCGCCGCCTACTGAGCAACCGCCTCGCCGCGAGCATCAACTCTAGCCCATCATTTATGTATTGAGGAGCGATCCCTTATTCTATAAAAGGGACTCCATCACCTTCAACGCTACAAGCCGAGCCAACCAAGGCAACATAAATCACGAGCCGAGCAACCTCGCAACATATGCTACTTCTAGTTGAGCATCATTTCAGATCGAGCACCGCCTCATATCGAGCATCAGTTCAAGACAACATCTAGTTACTTCAGCCCACATATGGATTGAATTTCAAGTCTCCAGCCAAAAGACTCTCTTGACTGAAAACTTGGGGGACTATTGTTTATACCATATTTAGGGCCTCCGTATTTAGACCTCGTACAAATACTCAGGGGACTTAAATGTAATTATGTAATAAAGGAATGGGAAAATATGTAATAAGTGAGGAGCCTTTATTCTATAAAAGGACTTTTCACCCTCATAATTAGGGGAGGCCAATTCTGAAGCCTTCTCACCCTTCTCACATCCCCTCTCATATTCAAAGGTTCTCTTCCTCACCTCTCAGATAAATACAATAATAAGTGTGGACGTAGCCCAAACCTTGGGGTGAACCACAATACATCTTGTGTTATTTACATTACTTGCAGATTCACGGCTGGATTTACGTTGTTCCAAGACCTTTGGTTTTGTGCATTAACAATATTCGTTTTCTTCACCTCATTTCTAATTGGCCTTGATATTAGAATCTCAACTTTTTGTATGATATCAAAGAGTAGGTTCGTCCCCGTTTGAATTCCAATGACTACACATGCTCACGTCATTTAGTTAAAATTGTTCATGTTTAGACTTGAAAGCCCGTCACACATGATCTTCAACTTCATGCAATGAGAGATTCTTGGATATCTCTATTTGTATATCTTCTTAATGAAATACACACAAAAGATATGCAACTAATCACAACATAATTTCTCTCATGCAACATGTAAGAACTTTGTTGTGGATTAAATTAGACCAACTTTGACATTTATATCAAACCAAAAAAGTTTATGCAATGAAATGTCAGTTTCACATCAACAATTAAAATCACATATGCACAAGTGAGCAATTGACTGTAACATAGTTATTGCTCATTGTAACAATTGACGGTCTTCTCAGTAATAAAGCCTATAAGGGTATATGAGTCATTCTAGGAAATGAAAAGGACAGAGGAAGGATCAAGACTTGAGTGAGTTCAAATCTTTTGCATCTAAAATTTTATGTGTCATCTCCGCAACATGTCTTATTTATTGACACCTGATTATTTATTTTAATCCCATCTAACAGTGTTTCTTCAATAAAAGAATTAATTTTTTTTAAAGATAATCAAGACAAAAAGACGTGTATCACTCAACTACATATATATAGAGGCTACATAAGATTTGAACTCTCAAGACCCACCCAGAAGAGAAGAGTATCAAGCTGGCCAGGTAATTTTTGGGAAGAATAATACTTGGCTATTCAAAGGATGACTATGAGTTTCTACTCAAAATTGTTTGTTGTTAATTCATAGAACTTCATGTTTATGATTAGAACCGTTCATATATAAATAACTCTATAAAAATTGTCTTTGCAAAAAAACCAATTAAAACCAAGTTCGTTTAGTCATCAAACCGTATACAAACAGATGAACAAAATTGTTGTCTATGTATTTGGTACAATAGATTGACTAGACGACTTTAGTTTTAAGTCATTTTTTTGCATAGATGATATTTACAGAGTAATTCATAATATAAATTGTTGGTACCATATATTGGGCCTCGTATATTTGGGCCTTGGGCCTTGTATTTGGGCCTCACACTAAAGCCCATACTTTGTAAAAGAGGAGGATCCCCTTATTCTATAAAAGGGGACTCCTCCCCTCATTCTAAGGGGGGCAAAGAGCCAAGCCTAAGAAGGCTAAAAGAAACTCTCATTACATTCAGGAGAGACCTCACACCACCGAGGCTCTCCTCTCCCTTCTCTTCTTTCTCTGGGGGACTTCCCCCAAACACTTGTATCCATACACTTACAGAGAAACAGAATCAACTACAGTGTGGACGTAGCCCAAACATTGGGGTGAACCACGATAAAATCCTTGTGTTCTTTGTGTTCTTCGTGTTCTTGAGCGTTTGTGCAGATTCACGGTCGGATTTACGTTGTTCCAAGACCGCTCCGGTTTTGTGCATCAACATAAATAGTTATGATCATAAGTACAAAGCTTTGCAATTCGAACACAATTAGTTTTGAGTAGAAGTTTCTCCTCAGAATAAACCAAACGAATGAGGATTCTCGCTGGATCCTCCAATCACATCCGTTCATCGTACATCGTACGGTTAGAAATTATTGTGATTTTTTTATTTAAAATTGAATATAAACAGTACCTAATGAAAACTGATCGCACAATGTATTATCAACAGATGTGATCCTCTCTCAAACTAAACAATTGAATCCATGTGGTGCGTTGTGATTGTAGAGAATTGTCCATCACTTAAAACTCTACGTTTTCTTTTGTCGTTTTCAGTTTCTGCCAATCTTAAGACATGCCATTTCTTCATACCAATTTTCACCTTCCTTTTTACCGTGATAGGTGATCCCTTTATCCTTTTACCAACCCTTATTTAATTATGAAAAAAAGACTTATCTGCATCATCTTAATGCATGTATTTAATTTAGAGAGTTTTAACGAAAATCTCAAAGTACTGTTTATTTTAACGAAAAACCACATTTTTACACTAAAAAGTCAAACTTAGTACTATTCACTTTACCATTTATTTTGTCATTATCGTTAAAACTCACAAATTTTAAACAATTTTTTTTAGTTTTCCTTTTAATTTATTCAAAGTTGTTTAAAGTGGAATCTACTTTTTGGAGAATACGAGGACAACCCTAAAATGGTGTTTCAAACTTCACCCATATTTTGTCTTAAAATACAATTATTGTCTCATCCTTCACCTATTTTTATCTCATTATTTCTTAAATTGTGTTTCAAACTTCATTTTCTTGGACTTTACTCTTTAACGGCCATGGAGAGAGATTTTGCACTATCATCAAAAGAAAGGGGAAAACAATTACTCACATCACATACCGTTCTGATTCAACAATACAATCTCATGTAAAAAAACGTGAGTACATATATTATTGGATACAAAAGCCACGATAATAGTTGAACAAATTTTATCACCCGTTAAATATGAACACATTAACCGTATTTTTCCCTTTGGTCATAAAATACTTGTGTTACGTGACGGTACCTAAAACCAAAATAAAGTAATTTTTATTCTTTGGTAACAAGTAATTTTCCTTTCTTTTTGGCCAAACAAAGTAAGTTTCCGTTTTTGATAATTTACTCTAGGGTTATTTTCTTCAAGTTTCACACTTTTCACACGTGTATAAGTAGTAAAAAAAAAATTATATATATTTTTTGAAAAATTCGGAGTCATACGCTTGTATAAATTCATCGTTTTTCTGGAGGGTTTTTATCTGTATTGTTTATTCGATTCTCCGAACTGAATCGTACATTTCTCTCTCTCTCTCTCTCTCTCTCTCTCTCATGACATGGATTGATTAATGAAACCGTCTTGAATTTTTACTCTCTCTCTAAACCGACACACCCCACACTTTCTCTCTCTTAGGGTTTCGCAGAGAGCTTCCCAGTTGCGAGGAACAAGATAAAGAGAACAATCTTTAGGGTTTTTGGCTTTCTTTCAACTTCCAAAGGAAGCCGCTGGGTTTGCGCTGATCGTGGAAGTGTTAATTTCTCACATCTACTTCAGGGGCACGGTGAATCGGCTTGCGATTGCAGTTTTGTGAGGTTTGAGTTCTTTCTCGATAACTGTGAAGCTTTTGGGGTTTTGGAATTCGAAATTTGTATGGGAAAGTTATGGTTTAGGGTTTGTGGTTTTGGTTTGCTAATTTTGGTGCTGTTAGAAATTGGAGGGGAGATGAACAAAATGGAGGGTATTTTATTTGGATAGGGCTTTGGGCATAGCAAATTTAAGCAAATTTGTAGTTAGATTAAGTTGATTAGGAGTACATTACATGAATTTTATACTTTTGCTCTGCTTTCCCATGTAAGCCCAATGCCGTCTTTCGGCCAAGCAGTTTCGTCTACATTTTTCTTTTTTGGTTTCGAGACAAAAGATTCTACGTCTATGTAGGAGTATCGGTTTGTAAACTATGTTACTTATTAGCTTTTAGTTGCTTACTTGGATTGGTTATTGACAATGTGCGCATTTTTGCAGCTGACGGAAGTAATATTTGAATGTAAGGTTGTTTACAAGTTATCGAGAGAGAGAGTCCCCCTGACCATTTGATTCTGCGTCGGTAAATGTAGTGTAGAGGATTATGAATGATTGCTGTCATGGACTTGAATGCCTCGCCAGTACCTGAAGAAGATGAGGATGCTTTTGAGAATCATATAGAATACATTGCCCCAGAAGAACGTATAGAGAGTGGAGTTGATATAGCACGGCGGGTACTATTTTTTTCTCGTTTAAATGGCCTGCTCATGTAGTGGCAACTGGATCATATCGTTTCTTTTGTTAGTGTAGTTATTGTTCTGGCCATATATGCTTTTGTTTGGGATCTCCAGTGAGATTGAAAGCATTACAGGGCATTTTGTATTGTTTTTGATTGATTGTAGTTGGGGGCTTTCATTACTTCTGAAGCTTATATCTTTCCATGGCCTTTGGAATTGATGGATATTATTTTGTATGCAAAAGGTTGTATGGAAACAACCATAAACTTGGTGGAAGCCCTTGCAACATTTATGGTCATAAGACGGGGATTTAGAAATTCAAAATAACATAGGAGACAAAATACTTTATGCTGCTATATTCAACTGCATGTACAATTTTTTGAAACTAATATGTCACTGTGGGGCAAACAGATTTTTTGGTCTGGTTAGCTTATTAATATATCATATATGGGGGAAATTATGCCTTCGGAAGTTTTACAACTCTCTCTCTCTCTCATGTGCATGCACAATTTCCCCATGCGCACACCTGTGAGCACACACACAGCGGTTCACATACACAAAGATTAGCCATGAAATATTTTCATTCTTTTTATTTTATTTTATATATTATGTATATATGTTGATCTCAACATTTTATGTGCCTGGCTGCTGATCTTGTGTTTTCCTTGTATTAGGAGCGTGAAGAAAGACGTAAGCGATTGAAACGAGAACGCCCAGATGAAAAACCAGTGCATGTTTCTCAACCCCCTGCATACGATTCATATCAAACAAAAAACCCCAAAGTTTACGACAAATCTAGGCTCCCCAATGGTAAGTATGCTGTCTGTAGTATGTTGTTAGGTTTACTAATATGTTTTTATTTCCATAAGTTGCATTGCTTGGTAGAAATATATAGAACAACATTTTTGTCACTACCATGACAAGCTTTAACTGAATTATTACCATTTATATGTTCGTTTACATTAAAAGGTGATTCACCCTTTCATAGAAACTTTTATTTTTGGTATTGGTTTCTTGTATGGAGAGGTCGCACTTGGTGCGATGGCAAGTGCCTTCGTCCATGAGCGGTAGGTCTCGGGTTCGACACTTGGGAGTAGCCTCTTCATAAATGGGGGTAAGGCTAGCCGACATTCACCTCTCCCAGACCCTGCGTAAAGCGGGAGCCTTGTGCACTGGGTACGACCTTTATTGGTTTCTTGTATGGAAGAGGTCGCACTTGGTGCGATGGCAAGTGCCTTCGCCCATGAGCGGTAGGTCTCGGGTTCGAGACTTGGGAGCAGCCTCTCCATAAATGGGGGTAAGGCTAGCCGACATTCACCTCTCCCAGACCCTGCGTAAAGCGGGAGCCTTGTGCACTGGGTACGACCTTTTTATTGGTTTCTTGTATGGAGACTGAGTTTAATGCTATAAATTTTTAAACTTCAATATTATTTGTCCTTTTAATATGGGAATTAAATTTCTTCTTTTGATATTGAGTTAGTGGGTTTGACCTTTTAGGTTTTCCAATTATTTGAACCAAACTCTAAACTCATGTGGAGATATAGTGCGCATATTGATATGTCCCGACTTAATGTTAAATGAATGTGTCATGATTTATTTTTTTATCATCGTGCTAATTAGTGAGATACATTTAAATCACTAGTAGCCTTCTGCACTTGCTCTGTGTGGAGAGAGATGCTTTCTCCAAAATACATATAGAAGTGAAGAAGATAAAATGGGAAAATAAATTTGATTCATTTTATGGATGAATTTAATTTCAAATGCATTAGAATGCTCAACTCTGGTTCAGATGGAGAGGTGGTTGTAGATGGTTTTGGGGTGGTGGTCACAATTGGAGTGAAATATGTTTCTCAAAGGAGTGAAGAAATGGAATTGGATTTGAGTTGTGAATTCTAGTTTATTTTTGGGAAGTGTTATTGGCACTCCAAAAATCTCATTCTACACTCCTCACAAGTGTATTTTTCTTTTCCAAATATAGAAAGTTTGGAGTGTAGAATGAGATTTTTGGAGTGCCAATAACAATTCCCTTATTTTTTTATAAAGGTGAAATTGATGAAGTAATCGGTTTACTGCCTTTGGGTGAGTTTGGTAGTTCACTTACCTTGCTATCCCTATCATTTGATTCTTCCATTAGTTTTGGGATGATGTGGAAGGGTAGTGTGTATTTGGAATAAATAAAATTTGATTCATCTTGAAGACCGTAGCTCAAAAATACTGGTGTTCCCTTTATATACTAGTATGGATAAAGGGTTTTAGACCTTTATCTGGGGAAATAGTTTCTGTCTGTAGCACTATTACGACTCAGGAGTGTGTGTATTTGGTATTACTTTTGTTGTCTCTAATTACATTTTTCTTCATAATGCAGGTTGGTTGGATTGTCCAGCAGCTGGTCAAGAAATATCTTTAATGATACCTTCTAAGGTGCCATTGGGTGAATCGTACAATGATTGTGTTCCTCCTGGTAAAAGATACTCATTTAAACAAGTGATTCATCAGCAAAGAGTTTTGGGAAGAAAAGTAAGCCCGCTGAAATTATGCTCCTTTTCTTCTAGTCTTATTTTTTTCATGATAATTGAAAAGTAGTTTTTGTCACATGCACTAGCTGTCAAAGTTTGGATACTGTATGTGTATATTTCTTTTTTGGACAACGGGAGTTGAACTAAATAGTACCTATATGAGAGTCATTCTGTCTAGTTCAATTGTTGAAATGATTTTAAGTCGTCTTCACTCATTTTCAGCTTGGTTTGGTGATTGATTTGACAAATACTTCTCGCTATTATCTAACATCAGATTTGAAGAAAGAGGGTATTAAGCATGTCAAGGTGAGTAGTAGATTATGGTACAATTTGTATTCCTCGGTATTTCTGTCTGTATTTTATTATTTATGGAATCGTGTTCGATAATGTAGATTGCGTGCAAGGGGCGGGATTCTGTGCCTGACAACCTCTCCGTAAATCAGTTTGTATATGAGGTTTGTTTCATTTTTCACACTTGCCTATTTATATGCGAGGAAGGAAGCTTTTTTATTTATTTATTTATTTTTTATTTTCAAGATATCACATACTCATTGTTTATGTAAGTAAAATTCTGGTTATGATACTTTATTAATTATTCTCATTGCAGGTTATACAGTTCCTGTCACGTCAAAAGCATTCGAAGAAATATATTCTTGTGCATTGTACACATGGGCACAATCGCACAGGGTATATGATCATCCACTACCTAATGCGCTCATTACCAATTTCAGTCACTCAGGTAATTATGAGGTCATTTTAACTGTCTAAACGTAGAGTAAACCAACCTGCTTTTATACTCTTTTCTTATTCTTGTTATTTCTCTGATGCTACATTGTATTACACAGGCATTAAAAATTTTTGCGGATGCACGTCCTCCGGGAATCTACAAACCTGACTATGTTGATGCTTTATACTCATTCTATCATGAAAGAAAGCCTGATATGGTTGTCTGCCCCTCAACTCCTGAATGGAAGACTTCAGAGTTTGATCTTAATGGTGAAGCTGTTGCAGACGATGACGACGATGATGGGGGTCCTGCTGCTCCTGTAAATAATGTATGCACCGTCTTTATAGTGGAACTCTTTTTATTGGATATGATGTATTTCTTTGCCAAATGAATGACTTGAAGTTCGGACAATCCAGTAAAGGATGAGTGGTTTGCATGGCATTGATGGAGGAGTAATTTTTTTTTTTTGTAATGTGTTCTGTTCATTATTTGTAATCCACCCCATACTTCCTGTTTGATCATGTAACGGAAACAAATGACCTTTTGCTTTGTTATCATGATACATGTTTGTTTTTTATTGTTGTCCTCACTGTAGTTTTAACATACCTCTTCTATTTCAGGAGAGTTTGGATACAAATGGATTGATGACAAATGATGATATCTTGGGCGATGAGATACCTTGGGACCAGCAGGAGGCAATGCGGCAGTTCTGCTATCAAACTCTTAAGCTGGTTAATGTTGGGGTAGGCATGTTGAAACCTATCTCTATTCTTGATGGTTTTTGGCTTTTGCTTCTAACTCCACAAATATCTGAGATCTTGAGTTAGCTTGTTTTGATTTTTTTGTCACATATTTTAGCTTAATTCCAACTTGCATCCCATTTTAGTATTTTACTAAAACTTTATTTTCTTTCATTTCAGCCTAGAGGAAACTCGCAATTCCCAGGGTCGCACCCCGTGTCTCTTAACAGGTGCTCCTTGCTCCTTTTTTTGGTTTAGGTTTCGTTTTTTCTAATTTGAGCATATAAAATTTCTTCATTTTTACCAATTGTAACTTTCTTTGACTCAATAGTGATATATGCGATAAGCTGTACAATTTCATCATAACTTGGTGAGCAATATCTTGAAATGAACTTTCTTTTGTTAACATGCTTTGTGCTGTGCATTTTATAGTAAGTAAGAACATTTGATCTGTAAAGAAAAGTTTGATGGGCAATTATCACGCAATGTTTCATTTGGAATGATAACTGAAAATGGTAACTCAATGTCGTTGTTGACATCGACAATGAATCTATTGAAATTGGTGGATGCTTCTGGAATTGATATTTGAAGTTTTGTATGTAAGCACAGTTTGTAGTTTGTTTTCTGCTTAACAAAGATATATTTGTGGCACTGTTGAAGCTTAGTTTGAAAAGAGACCCAATGTGGCTTGACATTTGATTACATATTAGATATTTGGAGGTGTAATGTGCTTGGTTTCGTAATAGTTGGCTGATAGATGACAAATTCCTTGTGCATCTGTAAAGACTCCTTGAGTACTGCATATCACATATTTACTCTATTCTCATATATTGTTTTATACATGTTGCAATTGAGTATTGTAGGTCTTTTTCACTTGGTAATGCTCCATTTTGAGATTGTCATCTGAATGGACTTCCTTCTCGTACATGCAGGGAGAACTTACAGCTGTTAAGGCAACGTTATTATTATGCTACATGGAAGGCTGATGGAACACGATATATGATGTTAATAACGATGGATGGGTGTTACTTGGTTGATAGAAATTTTAATTTTAGAAGGGTCCAAATGAGGTTTCCCTGCAAACACACAAATGATGTATGCATACACTTACTCTTGCAAGGTTAATGAGGGAAGATTTCATCTCCCCATTCAGCTGTATCCTTCACAAGTTAGAGTGACCTTGTTTGTCTCCTTTTTTTTCTTTCCTTTTTTGTCTTTTAAGGGTTTAGCCGAGAAGACTCACCACTACACATTACTTGATGGTGAGATGGTAATTGATACCGTGCCTGATTCACAGAAGCAGGAGAGAAGATACCTGATCTATGATATGATGGCAATCAACTACCTTTCTATCATAGAGGTTGGTGTGCCTTTTTTCTGCGCCTTTTTTTGTATCCCTTTTGGGGTGATCTACCTTTTAAATTATGGTTGCACAAACTTGAGAATTTAAGATATTGTATTTATAATCACATGGTATATGCTATATGGTTGTGTAATTTACCACTCGATTATATTTTTGAATTCATTTTTCAAACTTTTTCTAGATTTTTGTGCAAGCAAACATGTAAGTCATTTGGCAACTGGTAACACACTGTAAACCGAACACAGGGAGTGAACTTTCAGATATAAAAGGAGTCCTAAATTTTGAGAAGTAGTCGGGAACGTGCACAAAGGTCTCTGTAGGCTTGTGTTTTGTTAGGTATGGAACAATCAACTTGAAGAGATATCTGCACTGTGATTTTTGACATCCATATAATCATCAGTAGTGGTATCTGCACTGTGATTCTATTGTCTGAAATTGTAAAATAACAGTTGGACCCATTGTCAATATCTGCATTGGTAATGGGGTGTTCAAGGTTGTAAATTGCCTTAGTATATTATGTTCTGTAATGTTAAGCTACCCATTATACAGTCTAATATTATAGCATTGTTGCAGCGGCCTTTTTATGAACGGTGGAAGATGCTTGAGAAAGAAGTCATTGAACCTCGGAATTATGAGCGCCACAATATATACCAAAGTAGGAATCCTTACTATAGATATGACCTGGAACCATTCAGGGTATGTATCAATAAACTGTGTTCAGATGTTGAACTTCATTCCACTGTTTACTTTTCTGCTGGGATTGATTTTCTCAGTGTGTTCAATTAGGTGAGGAGGAAGGACTTTTGGTTGCTCTCCACTGTAAACAAGCTTTTGAAGGAATTTATTCCAAGGCTTTCACATGATGCAGATGGTCTTATCTTTCAGGTGGTTCTATGAAATATGATTCGAACATTTTTATTAGTTTCAAATTACTTGGTTAGCTGTCAATATAATTTGTTTATTGCCATGTCAGGTCCTATTATTGGTTCTAAATTAGCTGTCCTCTCTCTGATTTGGTTGCAAAGAATTAATAATTTTTTTTTTTTATATGCTAGGGTTGGGATGATCCTTATGTTCCCCGCACACATGAAGGACTTCTAAAGTGGAAATATTCTCATATGAACTCGGTTGATTTTCTCTTTGAGGTTGTGCTATCAACTTTATTGAGTTATTTTTTGAAAACTCTATTTTGTCATTTAAACCATTTTTCTGTACATCTCTCATCCCTTACCATATCTGCTGTAATTTCTTCTGTGCTTGTTTTCTCATATGAAGCTGCTTGTGTGGACAGGTAACTGATGATGATTGGCAGCATCTTTTTCTGTATGAACGTGGAAAGAAGAAACTAATGGACGGAAATAAAGTTGCGTTTAAAGGTTGACATGAATATCTTCAGATTTTTTTTTCCTGTTTAAAACGTGACTAGGTATAATCATGATCCGTACAGCTGAAGTTTTGCATTGGGGTGCTTCGGATTTTTTTCTGTTTAAAACTTGACCTGGCAGGAACTTCTCCAGAAAGCGTTTCTATGACTCATAAGCATTTTTTTTGGTTTTCAGAAAGCACTTTTAGCTCTTCCAGAAGCAGTCTCAATAGGTCCCAACTTTATAAGCAGATTTATTTTATTTCTTTTTGTTTAAACCTGTGGACATACATGTGCATACACATGTGGATTGATCCCAAAAAAGAAAATGTCCGGATGAGAACTTTTATTGTTTTTATAGCTTTCCCCTATTGCTTAGTGTTTTGGGAAACCTAGATAAAATACCGGTTACTTCATCGTATCATCTTCTACAATCTAATTGGCACTAACATCTAGTATTATGTTTTGCTGGGTGTGATTTGGTTATGATCCTGTTGTGTTTAACCTAAATGCTTTTTTTGTATTCCTATGTAGCAGATGGTGAAGACCCCACTTCTTATTCTGGAAAAATAATCGAGTGTTCTTGGAACGGTGAAGAACAAGAATGGGTCCTTATGCGCATCAGGACTGACAAATCAACTCCAAATGATATCAATACGTACAAGAAGGTCCTTCTCCACATATTTTGAATTTATTTTTCTTGTTTAATCCCCACTTTGGGCTCACTGATTACTGATTTCAAAACAGGTCATGCGAAGCATAAAAGACAATATCACGCAGGACATCTTGTTGAATGAGATCTATGAGATCATTCGCCTGCCTATGTATGCTGATAGGATACGGAGTGATAGCAAAGCAGCCCACCAGCATGCAAATGCAGCACGAAGGAGGTGACTTGCGGAGGTTTTAGCAACACTGGAGTTTCGTGTACAGGTTTGCTGATAGCAGGTTAGCTTAGTGCTGAGGCTGCCCTCGGACACCTGCTTGGCAAGACGTTCAGAGTTCTATATGGTCGTATCAGCTGGTGAATCACATTTACAGTGTAACTTCGTAAGCCTGGCTATAATTCGTAACGAGTGCTGTTCTGGTGAGTTGTTTGATCCAGTTTGGTTCGGCGATAGCCCCCGGGATTGCTGTCTCATTTATTTGGTTCTGATAGTAGTTCAGATGAAGAGGAGTAGGGTTAGAGTCAGATGTGTATATTATGACGATGATATTGTTAAGTTGTTAAAAAGATAGGCATTTTTTTAACGACCCAAGTTTTTGCCTTTCCCTTTTCATGTGAATATGTAACTTTAGAAATAGGTTAGTAAACGACTCTACTCTCTCGAAACCCTGGTTTTAGTTACTCGTTTGTGGTGTTGTATTTGTTTTCGACCTACTCTTCGCAAATCATCACCGTCTATTAGGAATCCGGATCCTCTTTGGATCTTTTTTTGTGAGGATTCTAAAGATTCGTGAATTGTGTTCATTCATTGTATATTGTGAGGTTAGTTTTTGTGAAATATTGTTTGTATTTAATTTTAAATAATAAAATTTAAAATGATTTTTAACCGTATGATGTACGATAAACGGGCATGATACACGAATTTTTAGGATTTTTATAAAGAAGATCCGGAGAGGATCTTTATTTGTGTATTAGCATGGGACTTCGTATGATTGCTCGAGAGATTTGTTGTTAAAACAATTGTTTTAGAGATGATGCATCTTTTAGTCCAATTTGATCAAGTCCATAAACGTGGACTCCTTGATGACTTTTCGGTTCTTCTAGTGTTTTGACATCCAAGACTTCCTACTCTGGAGAAGTTGCCGTTCTCTCTCACGTTAGCACTAATGAGATGTGGCAAATGAGTTGTGTTTGTGTTGTTTTTGTATCATAATAGTATCTTAATAGGCTATTTTGTGACAACCCTATTATCTTAACATGTGACTCGATAATGGGTCATGCGAGATTTTATTAAGTTTGTTTATACCATACTTAGGGTCTCCATATTTAGATCTCGTATAAATACTTAGGAGACTTAAATGTAATTATGTGATAAAGGAATGGGCAAATATGTAATAAGTGAGGATCCCTTATTCTATAAAAGGACTCTCATCCTCACAATTAGAGGAGGCCAATTCCTAGGCCCTCTCACCCCCTCTCAAAGCTCTCACTCTGAGAGCTCTCTCTCCCTCAAATAAATACATAATCAGTGTGGACGTAGCCCAAACCTTGGGTGAACCACGATACATCATGTGTCATTTACATTTATTGCAGATTCACGATCGGATTTACGTTGTTCCAAGACCTCTGATTTTGTTCATCAACAAAGCTTAATGTCTAGACCTACAAATGGATTGACCAGAAAACGACTTGATTCGTTAACAAATGTCTAGACCTACTCATTACGTGTTGTACCTATTATCTTAATGAATTTTTAACGGGTGATCAGAAAACAACTTGTTCGTTAACAAACTCTTAATAGTAACACAATAACAACTTAACTTGTTAATGGATTAACTGAAATCTGTTATTTTTATGCCTTTTCTTTTCCAATCACAGTCCTCGACTGTCGACTCTGCGCACCCAACCATGTCCTAAATCCTCTCCGACACGCTAACACACACCGTCGAGACATTTCTTAGACCCTTGTTAGTAGCTGGGGTTTATCTTCTCCTCCGCAGTATCATCCCCATTCCGATTGAAACGAACCGGATCATATGAAATTCCCGGCGATTAGGGCTTTTCTGATCTGTCTAATTCTCTGCGCCGGTTCGAGCTTCGTTCACGGCGAGGAGCCGGCGAAGAATAAGTTCCGGGAACGAGAAGCCAGCGACGACTCCCTTGGATATCCGAACATGTATGCATATTCATTTCGTCTTAATTTCCCGTGATTAGTGTAGACTCACAGAGATTTTGTTGATGTTGGGTTAATTGTGTTTGGAATTCTTGCATTTGATTAATGCATTGGATTTGTGTGTGTGGTTAGAGATGAGGATGCATTGTTGAATACGCAGTGCCCTGCGAAATTGGAGCTCAGATGGCAAACGGAAGTTAGTTCTAGTATATATGCTACGCCCTTGATCGCCGATATCAATAGGTACAAAAAAGATTTGTGTTTTGGTTGGAAATTCTGTATATTTACCTGTGCATTTTGTGATTACCATGGGGATCAGTTCTGTGTCCAGCATTGATTTGTGTGGTCTTTTTTTTCGGGTATTCGTTTTCGCTTATTGCAGTGATGGAAAGCTTGAGATTGTGGTTTCTTCTTTCGTTCACTATCTTGAAGTTCTTGAAGGTGCTGATGGAGACAAACATCCCGGTACGAAAATTCCTTTCTTTGTTTTACGTTAGGCTGGCTTGAAGTTTGGTGAAGTGATTTTCCAACTATCTGCTTGATGATTTATCAGGTTGGCCTGCTTTCCATCAGTCAACCGTACATGCGAGTCCTCTCCTGCATGATATTGACAAGGATGGTGTGAGAGAAATAACTTTGGCAACCTACAATGGTGAAGTTTTATTTTTCAGGTAATTCAGTTACATTGCCCGAGTAATGTTACTAAATATATTACAATGTTTTTTCTCAACTATGCAATTATATAACAGCCTACACAAGCTCATAAAAGTTTTTGTGTATATTTTCTTTTAGGGTTTCAGGTTACATGATGGTAGATAAACTTGTAATACCTCGTAGGAAAGTTAAAAAGAACTGGTATGGGGGTCTGCATCCGGATCCCGTGGATCGCACTCATCCAGACGTCCATGATGATTCTCTTGTCATGGAGGCTTTGGAATCAATTCATCGTAAGCTATTTACATGTTAAAGTAGTTTTTTCTCACAACAGCTGTTGTTTTTTCGAGGGTATCCTTATTCATATCATCTGCTTTAGTAGACATTTAGGAAGAGCATGCCGAGCCACCTGAAACAGTTCTGACTTCATATGATTGTGAAAATGCTACTTTTTAACGGGAACTAATCATAAATCATATTTACAACTGTTGGTTATTTTTGTAGAAACAAATGGAAATACAGCTAAATTAAACAATTCTGCTTCTATTTCAACTTCTGATTCAAACACTTCAACTATTATTTCAACTCCTGATACAAACAATTCAGCTACTATTTCAAAAGCGAGCAACCTTGGCATGGTAAATGCATCAAATCCAGAGAATAAAGGGGAAACAAATTCAACTCAGGTGGAAACAGTCATCAAGCTGCCTACAGGCATGGACAATTCTTCTGTGAAAAATATGTCAGAGGAAACTGTTAATGTAGTGAATGGAACTAGTTCTGGGAGACGGCTTTTAGAAGATAAAAAGTCAAGTGAATCGCAGGAGGGTAGTTCTGAACCCAGAGATAATAATAAGGAGGATGTTCCTGTTGCAACTGTACAAAATGAGGGAAGCTTGGAAGCAGATGCTGATTCATCTTTTGAGTTGTTCCGTAGCAGTGAGGAACTGGCTGATGAATATAGTTATGACTATGATGACTATGCTGATGAATCAATGTGGGGAGATGAGGAATGGGCTGAAGAGCAGCACGAGAAAATGGAGGATTATGTCGATGTTGATGCACACATCCTCTGCACTCCTGTGAGTTCTAACTTTAATGATTCCTCTATACACATATATAGGCACCCTGCACATGGATTTATTTATATAGGCATGATATTTATTCACTATTTGCCATATGCAAGTTGAATTTGGTTGATGGTTTCTTTTTTCCTTCAGGTCATAGCGGACATAGACAATGATGGAGTATCAGAAATGGTTGTTGCTGTATCTTACTTCTTTGATAGCGAGTGAGTTCTCAAAATTCACTTATTTATTAATATTTTTGGAGTGGAATGCAATCACTTCACATTTAGCGCTTTAAATTCCCATTAAAGGTGTCTACCTCCTTACTTTAAAGGATTTGTGCAGTTTAGACTCTGATAAAGTAAGTA
Source organism: Malus sylvestris (assembly GCF_916048215.2). Classification (NCBI taxonomy): domain Eukaryota; kingdom Viridiplantae; phylum Streptophyta; class Magnoliopsida; order Rosales; family Rosaceae; genus Malus; species Malus sylvestris. Next base: position 22,806,360 of record NC_062271.1, read on the forward strand.
TTTTCTAGGTATGGTGTACATTATAGGATTTATGAAAGCAAGCATGTCTTTTAAAAGTTTGACAAATAAGTACCGTATGTATATATTTGATGTAAATACTGCAAGCAGTATACAATTTGCACTGTTGGAGTTAAATCTGCATTTTGAGTTGTTGTGATGACCTGGTATGGCAGCCAATGAGTTCAAAACTATAGCACTATTTGTATTGACCAGGAGACACTCATGAGATCAGTAGATATGTTGTAAATGAAATAGAAGAATAATTTAAATTTGTAGGTAGATTGTGTATGATCAAGTAATTTACCATGCTTTTGGTTTCTTCCTTCAGATCTATACAATAAATTGTAATAATCCTGTTAAGTTTTATTTCCTGCAAAATCAATTTAGTGCGTTTTCTTTATCATTTGTTATGCGGCATCATCCAAGATTGAAATGTGAACCATATATTGGAGTTTGCTTAGTAATTAATGGTTTGAAAGTAATCTCCCACCTTGTACATTTGCAGGTATTATGAGTCCAACGAAGGTCATCGAAAGGAATTGGGTGACATTGATATTACAAAATATGTTGCTGGCTCAATAGTTGTGTTTAATCTCGACACAAAGCAAGTTAAGTGGACTGCGGAACTAGATCTGAGTACAGAGACTGCGACGTTCCGTGCTCATATATATTCTTCTCCAACTGTAGTGGATTTGGATGGTGACGGGAATCTGGACATTCTTGTCGGAACTTCCTTTGGCTTGTTCTATGTCTTGGATCATCATGGTGAGTTAGCTTTTCTTACTCTCATTGCTGCGGTTGCTGGCATTTTCCCCTCAGAGAGCACGAGTTGCTTCAAGTTCCCTGGCATACAAGACGCTGGATCATCTTTGATGTTACATACAACTCTTTTTGTTAGTGATATCGAAACTAAACTGTTTCTTTTGTTCAGGCAAGGTCAGAGAAAAATTTCCTCTTGAAATGGCTGAAATTCAAGGAGCTGTTGTTGCTGCTGATATCAATGATGATGGAAAAATTGAACTAGTGACTACTGATGCTCATGGAAATGTTGCTGCATGGACTACAAAAGGAGTAGAAATTTGGGAAAATCATCTTAAGAGTCTAGTTCCCCAGGTACGTTGAGGGTTTGATTGGATATTAAGTAGAGTGCCAGTACATTATTTGGTGGACCACATTTTTAGGTCAGTTGTTTTTTGGAAATTTCTTTTCTGCTCTGGACCTTATGAGTTTAATTTACCATTTTCCTGGAGAGATTATTGGTTTTCAACTTGCATGCACTATGCTCAAATTTATGAGTCATTTTCTCAAGAACACTACATATTTGTTTCTATGTATTAGCACTGTCAAGGTTTCTACATATATGTGATTTAATAGCCATTACAACTCAGCTTATTTACATCACAGTGGGCTGGTTTGGTATTGTTGTGCTTTGAAAAAAAGCTATTGTGAGAATAAGCGGCTGTGCTGTGAGAATAAGTGGCTGTGAAATAAATCAGCAAAGTGTTTGGTAAACTTTTTTGTAAAAGTGTTTTTGGAAAAAAAATCAGTCTGATAGTGAGTCTTTTCATTAAAGGAGCACTGTAGCTCTGTGTGCTTTGAAAAAAAAGCCAATTTTCCAAAGCTGCAAATAGCAGCTTCAGCTTTTTCCTTTGATTTCAGCTTATTCTCACAGCAGCTTCCAAAATAAGCCTTTTTTTTTTCAGTTTACCAAACACCTAAAACCCTCACAGCTTTTTTTCATGGGTGCTTTTTTTTTAAGCACCTCACTCCCAAACCACCCCTGAATCTAATGCACATTTTTGTTCCTCAGGGTCCCACTATTGGTGATGTTGATGGGGATGGCCATACTGATGTTGTGGTTCCAACTTTATCCGGCAACATATATGTTCTTAGTGGCAAAGATGGGTCAATTGTTCGTCCTTATCCATATAGAACTCATGGAAGAGTTATGAATCAAGTTCTTCTAGTTGATTTAAGTAAAAAAGGAGAGAAAAAGAAGGGACTCACCCTTGTTACAACTTCGTTTGATGGTTACTTGTACCTAATTGATGGACCTACATCATGCGCCGATGTGGTCGACATTGGTGAAACTTCGTAAGTTATTTTTTCCTACATCTTTACTTATTTCTCCTCCTTTCCATGATTTACCTGAAACATTGATCTCTGCATGACAGATATAGCATGGTCTTAGCAGACAATGTTGATGGTGGAGATGATCTTGATCTTATTGTTTCAACCATGAATGGCAATGTTTTTTGCTTCTCGACTCCTGCTTCGCATCATCCCCTCAAGGCATGATAGATCACAAGCTTGATCTGTCAATAGTTTCTTCTGTTGTCTTCAGTTTTTCTTTTTTGCTTTTTGTTGGGTGATAATGTTTTGTTTTTTAATCGACTTTAGTGTGTTTCCTTTCTCAGGCATGGAGATCACCTAATCAAGGAAGAAATCATGTTGCAAATAGGCATAACCGTGAAGGTATCTTTGTTTCACATTCATCAAGAGCTTTCCGTGATGAAGAAGGCAAGAACTTTTGGGTGGAGTTCGAGATCATAGATAGCTATAGATACCCATCTGGGTTGCAAGCACCCTATAATGTCACAGTAAGTTGCTCATTCCCACCAATTATTTTGGCCAAAGTCGACTACACGGCCCTCTCTCCCTCTGTCTCTTGTATACACACGCAGGTAGCTTGTATGTATAATATAAAAAACTCAATCCAACATTTGTTTTCTTTCAAACTATGTAGGTAACGCTGTTAGTGCCAGGTAATTACCAAGGAGAGAGAAGGATAAGAATAAACGAGACCTACAATCGTCCTGGAAAGTATCGTATGAAGCTTCCGACAGTTGGTGTAAGGACTATGGGTACTGTTTTGGTGGAGATGGTTGACAAGAACGGACTCTATTTTTCAGATGATTTCTCCCTCACATTCCACATGTATTACTATAGACTGTTGAAATGGCTGCTCGTCCTACCGATGCTTGGAATGTTTGGCATACTTGTAATCCTACGTCCTCAAGAAGCTGTGCCTTTGCCATCATTTTCGCGAAACGCTGACTAAATGTTCAACCTTTATCAATGCAAAGACAGATGACGGACATTCTCACCCGAACAAGTGCAGAAACCATGGCGGATATGACATCACTGCGCACTCCGGTGAATATTTTTGATGTCCACGCTCAGATTGATCTTGGTTTGGCCCAAAGAAACCGAGTTTTGAACAAATAGATATCGGAACTGGTAACATGGTTGGATATGAATTCAAGGAATGAGTACCAAATCCGAGTTTTTTGTTGATTATTGTTTTAGAAGAGATGTAAGGCAAACTAACGGATATTCATTTACACGAAATTCTCTCTTGATTTTATAGTGGACGATTATCTATAAATTGGCAATTTCAATTTCATTCAAACTTACAAGTTTACTTGGAAACAATTGGTATTGAAATTATTTCGACTCTTCGACTTTCTATCTTTATACTAGTGCACGAGTACTGAAATTGTTCTTCGAGTTCTTCTCATACGTTTACCAACACATATGACATCAATAAGTACGCGAATTGACATTACAATTCGTAATTCAGTACCGTTAAAACCAAATTCATTACTGTCTCTACTCTTCCTAGCCACACCAATTCAAAACTCTCGCTATTCCAAGTAAACATGCCAATTCAAAACTCTTCCTAGCCACAGCAATAACGTAATTCAGTACCGTTAAAACCAAATTCATTACTGTCCCAACTACATGCTCCTATTGAACTTGTGCTACCGACTTTAAAGACCGTTGTTATTAACATTCTAAAAAAGTCATCTGGCACGGTCCAATGCACCGTAAATGAATTGCTACAGGCCAAATATGAGCAGGTTCATAATTTAATGCAAAAAGTTTATCATATAGTAATATTATAGCCAAAACTATAGAGACCCAGAAATCTAATTCCAGGAAACCCTTGTTCTATTTACCTCTCGACAAGTCAATACAATCATGTTCAAAAATACAGACCGAAAGTAGAAATAGAGGTCCAATATGCAGAATTGAACTTGATCACACGATAAAGTAGTGATTGTCACGCTCCCGTTTTCTTCTTTTGCACTTGCCTTTTATTTCTGTGCAAAGGCTGGAAGACAAGAGTCGAAAACGTGAGCGCGAAAATCACTTCAGAGTTCTCGAAAAACGAGAGTGCTAAAAGACATGCAAGACAGGCCTCTTCCCGAGCCTCTTAATCTCTCTGTCCATATTACCAGAAAGCATCAAAGCAAACATCTTGAAATCGCAGAAAAGGGACCAAAACGGATGCCCGAACGTCGCCGGAATATTCCCCTCCACGAAAAAATGGCTGTACCACGCCAATCCGTACCCAGAGAGAGGCACACAAAGCAGAAACCGCCAATCGAACAGCAGCGAGCAGAGGAGGAAGAAGATAGAAGCTAGGGTTCCTGCAAAATGCCACCGCCGCGTCGATGGTTTCGAATGCTGGTTCATGTAGAAGGCCCAGAACTCCTCCAAGCTCCTGAAATTCATAATCTTTTGTGAAAGTAAGAGCAACCCAGTTCAGGATTCAGATTTTTGTGAAGACACAAGTGAAAAAAATGATCAGAATTTGGATTTGGGAAAGATTTTTGAAGCTTTGAGATTAAACCCAGAAAAATAAAAGAAGAAAAAGAAGCTGGTGGATAATCTTTTGGGGGTTCCCTGAAATTTTGAGCAGAGAGATCTTGAGGATGGGACGAAAGAATAAATTTGGAGTTTTGGTGATGGATTATGGTTTTATCCGCTGTGTGGTTGGTGTTTGTGGGAGGATGAAACACAGCAGGGTGAAAAAAGTCTGAGAGGGTGAACAGTTTCTGTGTGTGCGTGGATTGAATAACGCAAGATTTATTAGAGACTAGAGTCGTCCACGGCATTGACTTTATACCTATCATTGGATTTTTGTTATTTTTTCTTGGTTCTGACATGTTGATTAATTGAAGAGAACAAGGGGGATTGAAGAGTTTTTTTAATCCTAATTATGGATAATAGAGTTTGATATTTCATTTGGAGAACTTGCATGGGACGCGATCATCAAAAATAACATTAATCTGCATGATAATACATTAATAAATCAGAACCCATAGTGTTTATAAGGCCATTTTATGTAAATAGTCTTCATTTAATAGATGCTGATTTTTAAGAGCATCTTCAACAGGTATGTTCCCTATCAAGAGTTGCATGGTCGCTCAACATTCTATTTGATATGAAATGTAGAGAATAATGATGTTTCATGATCACCAATCCTTAGTCATCAAGTGGAATGCTTTGGAATAAGCATGTCATAATTATCCTTAGTCATCAAATGGAATGCTTTGGAATAAGCATGTCATAATTATTGTTAGTCAAAAGGTCTCCAACAGACAAAATTTAAGAATATGGTTTTTTTTTTAACAAACAATATTATTACACTGAAGGGATGTAGAAGTGACATAAATCTTGCAATAAGCTAGCAGTAATGTAGTTCAAATTCGTATTTAACGAGAATCGAATATAATACCTCTTAGTTACAAATAAACAAGGATACCACTAGACTGTGATATTGGTTGACAATTTTAAGAGAATGTTAAATACTCATCTTAGATAAAATATATAAATTTAACTCTTCAAGGTAAAACATACCAATCAAAAAAAGAATAATCATTAGAATTTTAAATTTACATCTCTCAATTAAAAGAACTGAGAATTCAATAGAAAGTAAATGTAATTTTTGCATCTTAAACGCATCACCCCTCCATTATGCTCTAAGGTATTAATAGTTATGTACAACATCCAATAATGATGAGGAACACCATGTCAGTCAGAACGTCACAGTCATCCGATTGTGAAATGCTGCTCTTGTTCTATTGGCCCCATAGCCATTCAGATCGCTTGGTGGTAACATATGCTTGGAATTCATTGGAGGACACAAGAAGGAAATTAATATGATAAAAGAAATTAAAAAAAAAAAAAGAATAAACCTTATGAGTGGATGACAATCTTGCAAAATTACTGGCCAGGCACGGCTGCACCTCCCATCATACATGTGACGACGGTATATATATTTGTAGTGGTTTAATGTGGTTTTCTGTCGGTGACTCAAACGGTTCGTTGATATTCATTCGTTTAGTAAAAATAAAAAAAGAGAGCAAATATTTACATGAGACTTTTTTTTTCTTTCTTAACCAACAATATTATTTATATTAACGAAGTGAGAAAATAAGTTAAGTCTCGCAATATGTTAGCAATAACGTAATTTAAATTTTCTTTTGAAATTTGACTGCAATTCGACAGATCATGCATGTAGTGTTTGTGGCAGGAATTTCCGTTGGGGATGTCTCCTAGCCGACGAGCACATAGCTCCCCGAGAGGTTGGCGCTGGTTGATGCTTTCTGTCGGGCTTCTACTTCACTGGCGGGCTTGTCGGGCAAAGCTTGTCGGGCAAGGCTGAAAGAGAAGGACATAGTTAACTTTGAAAGGTGCCTTTGTGGGGCCCTACGCCTTGAGGTTCACAATCAAGATTAACTTTTAAGTGCTCAGGCGTGCCACTGCCAACTTTAGCATGGCAGATGTAAAATGGATGTTGAGGTTTAGTTGCACATATACTCGAGAGACCATGTTAGTTATGACAGGTGTCTTTGTGAGGCCTTAGGTGTAGGCCTTGAGGCTTCCGATCAAGAACTAACCCAGTACTCGAATATAGGGGTGGGTTCGGTACGGTTACCGTACCAAAACCCTTGTACCAATTACCGTACCAAACTTTCGGTTTGGTAAAATCTATTACCATTACCGTACCAAACTTTCGGTATACCGAAGTTCGGTATTGCCAAAAGTTTGGTTGGCATGGTATGGCAATGGTAATTGCCATTTTGTTTTGGGACAAAATATGTTTTTGTTTTTTTAACCCAATTCAAGGGCAAAACTTTTTTTTTTGTACCTTTATCTCATACATTATAGATTAAATTCATCTATTATTCATCATTCACAATTCACACACATAATAATTCAAATGAAGCATCAAGATTCATCATGAAAATTAAGCTTACAATCCAAATAGAAGTTACGAACCAAAACAAATAGAAATTAACAATCCAAATAGAAATTAAAGTTTCAAACCAATTGAAAATTGGAAGTAAACTTCAAAAAAGAGAATTCATTGATCAGTTATTCAAGCTTGAGATGTCGAAGCTTTTGGAGGAGACATTGAACTTGTAGAAGATTGAGTTTGTGTCAAGCTTACATTACAAACAAAGAAAACATATTAATTAGTAGCAAGAAGAATTAAAGTTGAAAACCATTTAATAACAAATTTACTAAAAAAATTAAAGCATATCTTTCTTGTTTTCTCTTCTTCTATTTCCTTGTAAAATTGAAGCATATCTTCTGTTGGTCCTTGTAGAAGTTTACTTCACCTGCCCTAAGCCAACCACTAGTACATACTAGTGCCTCAATTATTTTAGGAGTCAAGAATACCCTAAAAGGGTTCACAACCCTCCTCCCTAGACTAAATGCATTTTCACTAGCAACAGTAGAAGTGGGGGTTACAAAGATATTTTGGCTATTTGTGAAAGAATTAGGAACTCTTTTGTGTTTGATTTCCACAATTTTAAGAGATCAAAATCACCAACAACAATGCTAATATAAGTAGGGTTTTATTTTCAAATTATTGGAATATTATAAATATGTGTTATATAATTATGTATTATATAAATTATAAATTATATATTATATTATATTTTCGGTATGGTACGGTAATACCGTGGTAATGGTATCCATTACCAATACCGTACCATGAAATTTCGGTACGGTACAATACCGTACCATTACCAATTGGTACAAAAAATTTGGCACAAAATCGGTATGGCACGGTTGGCAATTCGGTTGGCACGGCAATTTGGCAAAAAAATCCACCCCTACTCGAATATATGATGTCTGTTTTATTGTTTGCAGAAGTGTTATAACCATTATACTTCTGATCATCCGAGCCCGCAGAGCAGAATGAACCCAAATAGGTGCCTTTGTAGGGCCTTAGATATAGGCCTTGAGGCTTCCCATCAGAATCCCTTCTATACTCAAACGTTCTACTATAATCATAATATAATAGAAATAAAAGTAAGAAGTAGATCGATTACTTGCGTCCCAAGTAACTTCAGACTTCTTGTTATCAAAGCTTGTCGTGGATGGGTTAAGTCCACATAAGGTTCTTTCTTATGCCTTGAGGCCAAGGACTTTTAAATGATCAATCTTACATGCCCGAGAGCTTAGAACTTAGATTTGGTTTGAACTATGAAGACATATTCAAATTGGATTCAAGAGCTGAGAGAGTCTTTTAATAGTCATCTTACTAGAAATAACTTGAATACAACTTGAAGTATACAACATATTGCTAGGCTAATGAAAAGACAAAAACAAAGAGCGTCGGGCAAGGCTGATCGTCTTGCAACTTCCTATCTTTGTGGTTTATCAAGGGGTTTGAGAGCTTTTAGAAAGGGGGATAAGGAGATGAGTTTACAGAAAGAAATCGATACTACAGCAAGCTTAGGACAAGGTAGCAGAGCTATTACAAAGGCTTTTGGTGAGGGTTTATCTCGTAAGGGATGAAGGCTTGGGCTGACTACAGCTTTGTTTGAAGGCAAAACTAGCTTTGAGCAGAGTTTGTGCTTGTATTTGTTTGTTTGATTGAGTGTCCTTATCTCTAATTTTTCTTTCATCTTTTATAGACACTTCGGTTTGGCCTCCTGTAACAATAATCTTGCCCGAATGCAGTTTGAAGGATAGTGACTCATCAGCTATTTACTTGTACTGCCACTGTAAAGTACTTTTGGGCTGATTAGCTGGCTGGTCTATACTACTTGGTCCCTAGGCAGGTGAGCAAGTGGTGCAAATGATCTGCACCTAGTCAGGAAAGGCCTTTTCTGCCTTCTGGGCTCCGGCTGGGCTTCGGCTTTCTCTCCTCCTTTTGGGCCAACTTCCTTTTGAGCCCAAAGTTTAAGTTTTAACCAAAACAGGTAGCTCTAGAATTTACCGGAACATATTGAATTAGAAGCACTTATATGATTCAGTCAAATCAAGTTCAAAATTCAGCTGCACTTACCCGAACATTATTGTATATTTTTGTAACAAAGAACCATACTGACAGTATTTGCGTGTAGCAGTTTATTGGTTTCATCGGGCCTGGAGTGTCATTGCTCTGCCTAAACCATGCCAAAACGCCCGAGGCTGCAGCGGTACGTACTCCTCACAGCAGCCTTCTGCTTAAGCTCGTTCAGTCAAGCCCGCTTTCTCCTTAATACCCAAGTAAGTTCCACCCATCTAAGCATATGTCAGAACATTCAAACTAAACTAATGCAGCAGACCAAAATAATCCAATCATAGCCATTAAATCTTCGGCATTTTATTTCCGATCTGATCTTATATCCTGTGGTTTCATTTGATCAGGATATAGCGCCACAATCCGCTGGATTTCTCCATGGTACGTTCTTTCTCATTAGCCCGCTGGAAGGGGAATGTTTATATTATGTTGTCTTCTCTCTTAAATTGGTTAGCTGACTACAACGATTCAATGACATTCGGTGCCAGGACAGTGGCAGCGATAGTCAGCGCGATAGGAACTGGTTATTTTGTACAATGATTAGAATCATTTCAAGCATTTCTAACGGTCACTGCAGCGCTATATTTCGTGACGACGCTCTTTTGGAACCTATTTGCTACCGGAGAGCGCATCTTCAACACTGAAATGTCCATCAATTTTGCGCAAGTAAACGAATGTTAGGTTAGGGTAGGAAAAGATGAACATAAAATATTGACTTGGGAGTTCAAAGTTTTGAGTCATTTTTGGGCTTGAGCAACTTTTGCTTATGCAAAATGTTTGTTAAGTGCTTTTGTAATGCATTTGTTATTTTCATTCATTGCTCTTATGTTATATATTTTTAAATTCATTTGTAAGAAGCAAATTAATGTATGATGTTTTATTAAATTCTCAGTGTGAAACATTCTCTTTTGTAGAAATAATGGCCCGTGTTGGTAATTTTGAAAACAGGAGCCGTATAGATGGAAGCTTTCCTTTCATTTTTTCGGAGAATCAAATTTTCCGGCTTGGATCACTCGGACCTCCGATTTGCTGATGTAACGACTCTCTCTTGGATCATTTGTGACTGTGTACGCCCATACTGTCAGCCAGAGCGGTCCAATGGACGATAAGAGAATAAAGGGACCGGAAATTCCCATCGTTGACAACATAACCAGAGTTAGTAGTAAGCCAGTGACATTGCCGAGGTGAAAACCAGCCATAGAGATTCCCATTGCACTTGCTCTTTCTTGGGTCGGAAACCACCTGCTCATATTACAAGCGACATGAGGATTGAATTCTGCTAAACTTTTAAGTACTGAAAATTGAACGCGTCTGATAGGTTGTTTACAAAATTCCCTCATCTCTGCTATATGCAAGTGAACTTGGTTCATTTGTTTTTCCAATTCATGTATGGTTCAGTACTTCAATTCACGAGCAGAACTTGTTTACGCAAGTTACCTAAACCACGTACACCGATACATCGTTTGGTAACGAATTAGGTGACCCTAGCATTATTGTAACTACACTTAGAGGTCGAATCTAATTAATAATTATGAGCAAGGATTAGGGAGACATTACCTTGATAAGAGGGTGCTTATGGATGGGAGGGCTACACCTTCAGTGAGTCCAAAGAAGGCACGAACGGCCAAGAGGCTGGTGGTGGAATGGTTAGCAGCCCATGGAGTGAGGAGAGTTGCCAAAGACCACATGGCCAAACCCCATGCCATCACTGTCTTTCCTCCATATCTGTCTACCAAGGCACCTCCAATCACTGATGAGACTGTGTATCCTCATAGAAAAGATGACTGGGATTACTGCAAAATGAATCATTCGCATTCTAAATTGTCGATAATGAGAAGGGAAAAGAAAAGCCGAAAGGCCAAACAAGAAAAATAAATAAATTAACATCGAAACACAGAGAAGTTAGTACAGCCTGTATAGGTGGTTCTCATTTTTCGAACGGCAAACCCTCAATCCTCATATACCGAATCAATACCTTTTTATATTTTTTTTTAGAAACCCTAGATTTACTTTTTGGGAAGGCAACTTATTAGAAGGGGAGATATATTTGAAATGTCCAAAATAACCTTGAACAAAAGTCATGTGCAAGACTTATTATGGATGAAATACTTAACGGAGTTAGGATGAGATAATAAATTAATAATTTCGAAAAGTTATTGTGACAATTGCTTAAAATTTCAATTCATATGACATTTCAAAAAATTTCTCAAAAAAAAAAGAAAATAAAAAAAGAAAACATAGATCCAATACCACAGTATTATTGTGTGAATACTTTTTTGTCAAAATGTTGTCGATATATCCTCGAGTTTTTTTTTTTTTTTGTTTTTTGTTTTTAAATAACTCCGCCTATGTCTTACATGGCCGGTCCCAAGCCCGGATAAAGGAGGAGGGGGAGGGCGTCAGGTAGTCGACAGCCGGCACTCCATGATCACGTCGAATCCTTATGAAAATGAATCAAGAACAAAATCGCGCTAAAGCTAGGGCGTCACCCGTAAGTGGCGCGCTGTGTGGCCCGAGCACAGTGATAAGTGAGCAAGGGTCGCTGTATCTCCATCGGCACCCGGATGCAGTGTTAAATGAGCAAGGGGGCCATAGAAACTTCTTTTCGAACGACTCCACTCAAAGTTGTTTGGGAGCATATGCTCCTATCAACTTTACCCGGGACACACAAAAGAAGTACTTTGATCCTATTAGACGGGGGAGGGTGAAGAAGCTAGGACAGAAGGGTAGAGTTCAAGAGAGCAAAATGCGTTTAGGAACGTGGAATATAGGAACCTTAACGGGAAAATCTATGGAAGTAGTGGAAGTTATGGTGAGGAGAAGGATAAATATTATGTGCCTACAAGAAACTAAGTGGGTTGGTAGTAAGGCAAAGGATCTAGAAAACTCAGGGTTTAAACTTTGGTATTCGGGCACAAATAGAACGAGAAACGGTGTTGGCATCATCGTGGACAAGACCTTGGTACAAGATGTTGTAGATGTCAAGAGGGTAGGAGATAGAATCATGGCAATCAAGATTGTAATAGGACAAGAACTTATCAATGTGATTAGTGCGTACGCACCTCAAGTAGGGTTGGATACGAGTTCGAAGGAGAAATTTTGGGAAGATCTTGGAGACTTGGTGCAAGGAATTGCTCAGACGGAGAAGTTATTTATAGGAGGAGATTTAAATGGACACGTGGGCAGGGAGACAGGCAACTATGGAGGTTTTCATGGTGGCCATGGTTTTGGGGAGAGAAACGAGGATGGGGAAGCTATCTTGGATTTTGCAATGGCATATGATCTCTTCTTAGCCAACACCTTCTTTAAGAAGAGAGAAGAACATGTGATCACCTACAAGAGTGGGTCGTCAAAAACACAAATAGATTTTCTTCTAATGAGGAAAGGGGATCGTATAACTTGTAAGGATTGCAAAGTTATACCAGGAGAGAGCGTGGCTAATCAACATCGCTTGTTGGTGATGGATGTACATATCAAAAGAGTAAGACAAAAGAACAAGACTTGGAAGTGCCCAAGAACTAGATGGTGGAATCTAAAAGAAGAAAAACAAGCCATTTTCAAAGAGAAGGTAATCACCCAATGTGTGTGGGATAGAGAGGGGGAAGCTAGCCAAATGTGGGATTCCATGGCTAGTTGTATCCGAAAAGTAGCAAAAGAGGTATTAGGAGAGTCCAAGGGCTTTGCCCCACACCAAAAGGAATCTTGGTGGTGGAATGAGGAGGTACAAACAAAGGTGAAGGCTAAGAAGGAATGTTGTAAAGCCTTATACAAGGAGAGGACCGATGAAAATGGTGAAAGGTATAGAAAAGCGAAGCAAGAGGCGAAGAAAGCTGTCAGAGAAGCTAAGTTAGCGGCTTACGACGATATATATAAACGACTAGATACCAAAGAAGGAGAGTTGGATATCTATAAACTAGCTAGAGCAAGGGAAAAGAAGACAAGGGACCTAAACCAAGTGAGGTGCATCAAGGATGAGGATGGAAAGGTTCTTGCTACAGAGAACGCGGTTAAAGACAGATGGAGAGGTTATTTTCATAATCTTTTCAATGAAGGACATGAAAGGAGTGCTTCTTTAGGGGAGTTGAGTAACTCAGAAGAGTGTAGAAACTACTCCTTTTATCGTCGAATCCGGAAGGAAGAAGTGGTTGTAGCTTTGAAGAAGATGAAGCATAGAAAAGCAATAGGCCCAGACGATATACCAATCGAAGTGTGGAAAGTTTTGGGAGAGACAGGTATAACATGGCTCACTGACCTTTTCAATAGGATTTTGAAAACGAAGAAGATGCCAAATGAGTGGCGAACGAGCACTTTGGTGCCTATCTACAAGAATAAGGGCGACGTACAAAATTGCATGAACTATAGGGGTATTAAGCTAATGAGTCATACAATGAAGCTCTGGGAGAGAGTCATTGAGCATATTTTGAGGCAAGAGACACGGGTTTCGGACAACCAATTCGGGTTCATGCCAGGGCGCTCAACCATGGAGGCAATCTATCTCTTACGAAGATTGATGGAAAGATATAGAGATGGGAAAAAGGATTTACACATGGTCTTTATAGATTTGGAAAAAGCGTATGATAGGGTCCCAAGAGACATTCTTTGGAGGATTTTAGAGAAGAAAGGAGTACGAGTAGCATATATCCAAGCTATAAAGGATATGTATGAAGGAGCAAAGACTGCCGTAAGAACTCATGAAGGACAAACCGAAAGCTTTCCCATAACTGTAGGATTACATCAAGGCTCATCCTTAAGTCCTTACCTTTTTGCGTTGGTAATGGATGAGTTAACAGGACATATTCAAGATGATATTCCTTGGTGTATGCTTTTCGCAGACGATATAGTGTTGATAGATGAAACTCAGGAAGGGGTAAATGCAAAGCTTAACCTTTGGAGAGAAGTGTTGGAATCTAAAGGTCTTCGCCTAAGCCGATCAAAGACAGAATATATGGAGTGCAAGTTCAGTGCAAATGGAGGCCAAAACGAGTTAGGGGTGAGGATCGGAGATCAAGAAATACCAAAGAGCGACCGTTTTCGTTACCTAGGATCTATCTTGCAAAAGAACGGAGAATTAGATGAAGATCTCAACCATAGAATACAAGCTGGATGGATGAAGTGGAAGAGTGCATCCGGCGTGTTGTGTGACCGCCGTATGCCACTGAAGCTCAAGGGAAAATTTTATAGGACGGCAATAAGGCCGGCGATGCTGTATGGCACAGAATGTTGGGCGGTGAAACATCAACACGTACACAAAATGGGTGTAGCGGAGATGAGGATGCTTCGTTGGCTGTGTGGGCACACGAGAAAGGATAAGATTAGGAATGAGGATATCCGGGGTAAAGTAGGAGTAGCCGAAATTGAAGGAAAGATGAGAGAAAATCGGTTACGGTGGTTTGGACATGTGCAAAGAAGGCCTACTGACGCTCCGATTAGAAGATGCGACTATGGGACAGAGGTTCAGGGCCGAAGGGGTAGAGGAAGACCTAGGAAAACTTTGGAAGAGACTCTAAGAAAAGACTTAGAGTACTTGGATCTAACGAAGGACATGACACAGGATCGAGCACAATGGCGTTCTAAGATTCATATAGCCGATCCCACTCAGTGACTTGGATTTTCCAAGTCTCCAACCAAGAAGTTTTCCTCACTCGGGAAATTAAGGGAACACTACCCCAACCTACATGCTCCACTCAGAAAGCTTCAACATACAAACTTCAACAAAAGAAAATTCAAAGAACTTAGCGAAGAAGGCTTTGGTGTATTTAACACAATACGTTGAAATGAAGGAAAACTTATTTATTGATATCCCCGATAAGCTACAAATATGTACATATACATGAGTCAAAATAAACACACAAGAGGGAGCCTTCACAAAGGTTGCTTAGGAGAAGTCTCAGCAGTCGGTAGAGCCCCAGAAAGAGAAGGCACCGGAGGGGGATCATTTGGAGCCTCAGTACTGGACAGAACCCTAGAAGGAGGAGGCATCAGAGGTTGATCATTTGGAGCTTCATTACGCGGTACAGCCCCAGAAGACGAAGGCAATAAATGCCTTTGGAACAAACCCACAAATCTCTGATGATCAAGTAAAACCTGACCATCAGTTTCCTTCATCTGGTCAAGCTTCCTCTTCATGTTTGTAGCATAGTCATGTGCGAGCCGGTGCAACTGTTTATTCTCATGCTTGAGCCCTCTAATCTCCTGTTTGAGACTCATCACTTCAGCCGCCAATGATTCAACTTGGCGGGTTCGAGCAAATAGGCGTTGGGCCATATTAGACACAGAACCTGCACACTGAACACTGAGAGCCAGCGAATCCTTAACAGCTAACTCATCAGACCGTTTGGAAAGTAGTCTGTTATCTTTGGGAGTGAGAAGGTTCCTGGCCACCACCGCAGCGGTCATATCATTCTTCATCACGGAATCCCCAACGGTAAGAGGACCAGTTGGGGAGACGAAGGATGGGCGCCATATGTTGTCTGGAGAAGGCGGGGCTGCCTCTTCAACAAGGTTCAAGTCAAAACGACGGTCGGAGGGGCCAGACATTTTCAAAGGTGTTGAAGAGACGAGGTCGGACAAATCAAGATCTTAGAAGTGCAAGAATGAAGCTTCTACTGGTGGAGATTCAAGTGTGCTTTGGAACTTAATGCCAGCCCCTATAAAAATCTGCACTCGACGGAGCTTCAGAAATCAAAGAGGCGCCTGCTCAGAAATCGAAGAGGCGTTTGCTTTCTCAAAAGTTGGGCTGCTTAGAGATCACGAGGGTTGATCTCAGAAATCGAAGAGCCGTTTGCTTTCTCAAAAGTTGGGCTGCTCAAAGACCACGAAGGCCGATCTCAGAAATCGAAGAGGCGCTCGTTTTCTCAAAAGCTGGGCTCCCTAGAGACAACGAGGGCCGATCTCAGAAATCGAAGAGGCACCTACTTTTCCAGCCTTGTCAGCACCTGTCACACGCACACTCAGCTTTGCGGAAATTATGGGCATTCTGTCAAAGACTTCTGGGGAAGTAGAAAACACATGAATCTTACTGTTCAATCACCCACTTCCCACACGCAACAATAGCTCATGGGTACCACAGATAACTTTGCCAAAGTTCTCTGCCAAAGTTGAGCACGTGAAGCTTGCAGCTCCCACTACATCGCTCTGACCAAGAAGGGTAAAAGAATAGCAAACAAACAGCACTAACAAAGTTTAGACCCATAAATTTTGAAGGTCTAGCTACCATATTATTACCCACAAGGGTAAAGGAACAGTACCACTGCTGGATAATTGGAAAGTCCATGTATGTCAACCTCTGTGCTTCGTGGCAAGGTAGACTAGCAAACATGCCCAACCTTTACTCACATTCGAGAAAACACTCCCAATAAGATTGCTTGCTCCAAAATCGAAGAGGCACCGTCCTCCGAATCTAAAGAGCCAGACTCCCAACATGACTACTTTCTTAAAAATCGAAGAGAGGGTAAAGGAACAGTACCATTGCTGGATAATTGGAAAGTCCCTGTGTGTCAACCTCTGTGCTTCGTGGCAAGGTAGACTAGCAAACATGCCCAACCTTTACTCACATTCGAGAAAACACTCCCAACAAGATTGCTTGCTCCAAAATCGAAGAGGCACCGCCCTCCGAATCTCGAGAGCCACTCTCCCAACATGATTACTTTCTCAAAAATCGAAGAGACACTGCTCTCCGAATCTCGAGAGCCAGACCCCCAGCATGATTGCTTTCTCAAAAATCGGTGAGGCACCGTTCTCCGAATCAATCGAAGAGGCGCTCGCTTTCTCAAAAGCTGGGCTGCTCAGAGACCACGAGGGCCGATCTCAGAAATCGAAGAGGCACCTACTTTTCTAGCCTTGTCAGCACCTGTCACACGCACACTCAGCTTTGCAGAAATTATGGGCATTCTGTCGAAGACTTCTGGTGATGTAGAAAGCACATGAATCTTACTGTTCAATCACCCACTTCCCACACGCAACAATAACTCATGGGTACCACAAATCACTTTGCCAAAGTTCTCTGCCAAAGTTGAGCACGTGAAGCTTGCAGCTCCCACTACATCGCTCTGACCAAGAAAGGTAAAAGAATAGCAAAGAAACAGCACTAACAAAGTTTAGACACATAAATTTTGAAGGTCTAGCTACCATATTATTACCCACAAGGGTAAATGAACAGTACCATTGCTGGATAATTGGAAAGTCCCTGTGTGTCAGCCTCTGTGCTTCGTGGCAAGGTAGACTAGCAAACATGCCCAACCTTTACTCACATTCGAGAAAACAGTCCCAACAAGATTGCTTGCTCCAAAATCGAAGAGGCACCGTCCTCCGAATCTCGAGAGCCAGACTCCCAACATGACTACTTTCTCAAAATCGAAGAGAGGGTAAAGGAACAGTACCATTGCTGGATAATTGGAAAGTCCCTGTGTGTCAACCTTTGTGCTTCGTGGCAAGGTAGACTAGCAAACATGTCCAACCTTTACTCACATTCGAGACAACACTCCCAACAAGATTGCTTGCTCCAAAATCGAAGAGGCACCGCCCTCCGAATCTCGAGAGCCAGACTCCCAACATGATTACTTCCTAAAAAATCGAAGAGACACTGCTCTCCGAATCTCGAGAGTCAGACCCCCAGCATGATTGCTTTCTCAAAAATCGAAGAGGCATCGTTCTCCGAATCTCGAGAGCCAGATACCACAGACCACTTTTTCAAAGTGCTCTGACAGAGTTAAAACATGTGAAACTGGCAGCTCCCACTACCGTGCTATGACCAAGCAGGGTAAAGGAATAGCATTACTACTTGTTGTTAGGGAGACCCCTATATATGTCGACCTCTATCCCCAACGGACAGGCAGACCTGCAAAAATGCTCAACCCTTCATCATATCTGAGAGGGCACTCCCAACAAAGCCTTTCGAAATATTTAGCTTTCTTTCCCCCCGATAATACCTCTGCAAACAAGCTATACTAGAGCAAGAATATCTCATATCATCAGGGTTAAAAGCAAGAGTATCCCATATCATGCTTTTTCCCTGTTTTTTCTTTTGGCCTTGTTTTTACCTGCAAGACAAGGAGAAAGAGAGCAATCAGTCAGCACTTGGAATCAAGCTTCCAGCCAGGAACTGACTGCCTGGAACCCCTTACCTGATTACTTACCTGACATTGCTCTCAAGTACTCATCTTCAACATCTTATGTTTCCAGGGAAGATTCCGCATCTGCTTGAGGAACAGATAGGGCAAGTGCGAAGGATACAAGGAAGCATGTGGAGACAAGCGTAACAGCACACGTGCCGATACATCCATTACTCTGTCAAAAGCAAAAGTATCCCATATCAGCAGGGTGGAACGTACTCTAGATTTGATGGACTTGTTTTGACCCTCAAATTCTTCAGTCGGCCTTATACTCTGGAGGAAACCAGAAAACCCTCCAGCTCAGTTCAAGAATAAGCCTGTGGAAAGTTACTTCTTCAAAAGCAAAAGTATCTCATATCATCTCTTCTCATTTTTCTTCTCTTTATCCTTCATGCTGCTGCAAGATGGGGAGAAGGTGAACAATCAGTCGGAGCTCTGATTGCTTACCTTGTCTGTCACCTCTTTCAGCAGACCCCCTAGCTCGGCGACTTGGGGGACTCCTACTACATGGTTTGTATCGCGCTTGACCAAGCCTGAAACTACAAGTAAGCTTCAAGTGAAATTGATACATTACCTTGTGCATCTCCACCAGTTAAAGATACCACCCCTGGATGGAGGAAGAGTACTTCCAGAGAAGATGCCACATCTACCTATGAGACAGATAAGGCAAGTCAAGACGACACCACACTCCGATACTTAGAAGTTTCGTGATTACGAGATCATTCTCCCACAATATTTCCTAATGTCATTTGTACTAAATCATTCACTCGTACTCACTAAAGGAGAGCTTGAACCTATGTACTTGTGTAAACCCTTCACAATTAATGAGAACTCTTCTATTCCGTGGACGTAGCCAATCTGGGTGAACCACGTACATCTTGTGTTTGCTTTCCTATCTCTATCCATTTATATACTTATCCACACTAATGACCGGAGCAATCTAGCGAAGATCACAAAAAGCGACCGTTTTCGTTACCTAGGATCTATCTTGCAAGAGAACGGAGAATTAGATGGAGATCTCAACCATAGAATACGAGCTGGATGGAAAGAGTGCATCCGGCGTGTTGTGTGACCGTCGTAGGCCACTGAAGCTCAAGGGAAAATTTTATAGGACGGCAATAAGGCCAGCGATGGTGTATGGCAGAGAATGTTGGGTGGTGAAGCATCAACACGTACACAAAATGGGTGTAGCGGAGATGAGGATGCTTCGTGGGATGTGTGGGCACACGAGAAAGGATAAGATTGGGAATGAGGATATCCGAGGTAAAGTAGGAGTAGCCGAAATTGTAGGAAAGATGAGAGAAAATCGGCTCTGGTGATTTGGACATGTGCAAAGAAGGCCGACTGACGCTCCGGTTCGAAGATGTGACTACGGGACAGAGGTTCAGGGCCGAAGGGGTAGAGGAAGACCTAGGAAAACTTTGGAAGAGACTCTAAGAAAAGACTTAGAGTACTTGGATCTAACGGAGGACATGACACAAAACCGAGCGCAATGGCGTTCTAGGATTCATATAGCCGACCCCACTTAGTGGGAAAAGGCTTTGTTGTTGTTGTTGTTGTTGTTGTTGTTGTTGTTTTTTGTTTTTAAATCATAAAAGGGGGACGACTGGTGGAGGCCATGGTTATCCATCTCTTTGGGGCCTGGAGAGGCTATGGGGAATTTCACTTTGCTCATGGCCACAGTCAAGTAGACTCACCAATCGGAGCATCAAACTCGTGACCTCCCACATTTTTTTGTTTATTGGGGAGCCGCAGTCTGCACCCTTATTGCTGAGCCACTTAGCACTGCCTTTGAGGCCGAGTTATGAATAAACTTGCCTCTTGATTATAAAATAAATAAGTTTACATCACTAGTGTTATGATTTAGTAGTATTCATTTTTATTTGGATAATAAGAAGTCTAAGTTCAACTAATGTGGACGCTTTGGTGGTTGGGACATTTTTCTTTATCTCATTGTATCCCGTGTAATCTCCCCTCCCCATGTAAATTATAAGTAGTAAATTATAGGGTAAATTACATAGTAGTCCCTAAGGTTTTGAGGTCTATTACAACCGCATACAACATCTTTAAAACATTTCACTTTCATACCTCAAGTACTATTTTATTTCAAAATAATACAACCGTTACATTTTTCATCCATTGATCCGTTAAGCGCTGACGTGGCTGCCAAATGTGTGCCACGTGACAATTTTTTTTTAAAATTTTTTTTAAACCTAAATCTTCTATTAAAAAAAAAAAACCCAAAACAAATGCAGAAACCCGCAACCCAGCAAACCCATTTCCTCTACCAACCCCCCACGCCCCTGCACCCGCACTCCAGCACCTCCCTTCCTCACCCTTCCCAGACCTCCCCCCGAGCCCTTCCCAGCACCTCCCCCCCCAGAAACCTTTTCCCCCCCTCCCGCGGCAAACCCACACCCTCCCCGCACAACCTGCCCGCAGAGCCGCCTCCGACAAGCTCCCGCAGAGCTGCAGAGCCGCCTCCCGCAGAGCTTTAAGGTATGGTGGTTGTTGTCCCTAAGCTTATGGAATGTCCCAAAATTTCACCACCCTCGCACCCGCACCCACCCTCTTCCCTCCTCTACACACCACACTCCTTAAATCCATACCCATTCCTCCCATTTTCACCTCATGAACCTAGCGATGACGGCATAGACGGGATCTGGGTTTGTTTGTTTTTTTTATTTTCTTATGGGTTGCAGGTAGGGGAGTCGGGGGAAGAAGATGAAGATGGGGGAGAAGAGATGGGAGGAGGAGGGGGGAAGACAAATTGAAGGGTTTTTTTTAATTTTTTTTCTGGGTTGCAGGGGGAAGAAGATGAAGATGGGGGAGGAGGAGAAGATGGAAGAGGGGGGAGACGAACTGGGTTTAGGTTTTTTTTTTTTTTTTTAATTTTTATTTAGAAGATAGAAGAGGGGGGAGACGAATTGGGTTTGGGGTTTTTTTTATTTTTTTTTAAATAGAATTTTTTTTTGCCACATGGCACACATTTGGCAGCCACGTGGCAACCACGTCAGGGCTTAACGGATCAATGGATGGAAAATGTAACGGTTGTATTATTTTGAAATAAAATAGTACTTGAGGTATGAAAGTGAAATGTTTTAAAGATGTTGTATGATGTTGTAATAGACCTCAAACCTAAGGAGTTATTATGTAATTTACCCTAAATTATATATCCGGAGTAATCCGTAAATATCACATGTATTATAGAAATGTAGTTTTCAATGGTTATTAGCGTAGCATTCCTACTAAATAGGGATTTATGTAACCCTATATATTGAAATGTTTTACACGAGTCATATTTCAACTTGGTAGAAAAAAAAAATTGACTCATATGGATAACGAGTTTCAAAGTAATTAAATATTAGATAAATGATACCATATAGAAATATGACTCCTTATATTGATGTCTATAAAATGTTACAATATATATAGGGTTATAACAATCCCTATTTAGGTAAAAATCCTACACTAAATTTTAATTGGAAATTACATTCTTATAATAGATGCGATCATTCTCAAGAAAATTACGGAGTAATTAACTCTAATCTAACAATACCAAATTATGGCTGAGCCAAAATCTCTAACCCGCAATTTTGTTGTAATTTTTTTAGAAAAACTAAAAATATGGTTGTGCTAAAAAAAATGATACAATATATTTTTTCAAGAAAAAAATTTACTTGAGCTATTTATATATTTATTAGGTATCGAAAGAATCGAACTAATTAACATAAAGAAGTCACTTAACACTACAGTAAGTGAGAGATTTAGGTTTAAATTTTGTAAATAACGAGTTTATTACCAATTTGTTACCTACTTTTTAGTGTAACTATATTATCTTATTAAAAAAATTAGTAAAAGAAAAAAAAAAACCAAAGGCAAAGTCCCTATAGAAAGGATAATACGAGAGTACCAAATTATTTAGTCTTCAATTGTTTAAGGGACCTTAAGTCTTAAGCCATGTGACTAAGGAAATAACTTGTTTATTTATTCATTATTATCCTAATTATTCTCATTGAAAACTTACTCTTTAATTTATCTCAATTGTTTTAAAATAAATTAATTGTGGTGCATATAATATAATACTTAAATATTCTCATATGCCCAACCCAAGTGCAGTAGGATTTTGTGAAGGGGGATTCTATTTAAACTCTTTAAAAAACCGAGGAGTTTCAAACCCGGAACGTATGAGGAAAATTAACTTCTCAAATTTTCTGGTCTAGGGTTTTCTCCTATAAAAAGGCTAGTTGGAAGAAACCCTAATTTGAGGTGGGAAGAAAGAGAGAGATTCATGAGGAGAAATTCATAGCTACACGCCTACAAGATGAGGTATGCATCAATCCTTTCATAACTTTGTAACTTCAATTTAAGTTATCCAATCAATTTCTTTTCAAGTTAACCTAGTTTGTAAAGCCTCCTCATCAAAACGTTGGATTTGAATCTCAGATTCTCAATCATTCTTCACAATTAGGGATTATCTATCTAATGCAAGCCATTATTGAAAACTATACCAATAAACAATGAAATATTTAGGGGAAAAGGGAAGATTTCCACCTAATTAGTTAGAGGATTCTTCAAAGGGTAATGCAAGGGAGAAAAATTTGTAGACAACAATTTGAAAACTAAGGACATGGAAGTTGATGATTGATTTATTACTTAAGCGTTGATAAACATGCTCATTCTTATTGGTGACACATCATTTAGTTTGCAAATTTTGTCTCTAAATTTAGTTTTCTTAGCATTACCCTTCTTGAAATTGAAACCCCCAAACAAACATACTTTTAACTTGTGATACTTTCATCTTATTTTAGAGATATATATAATTCATGTCTTTTTATTTTTATTTTATGGTCTATTTATCATCAAATCGATGTGAGATCACCCTTTTGAAACTACTTATGTAGGAAGAGCTTATACTCAAAAGTGAATTTTCTAGAAGCACATCAAAATTTCTTAAAAATAAGCACTTGAAAGTGCTTTTGGAGACACTTCTCCGTAAAGTGATTTTATGATTCATACACACTTTTAAGTTTTTCTGTCAAGCGTTGTTGTTAACGCTTTTGGTTGTTTGAAAGCCATGTTAAGCCTTCCAAAAGTAGTTCAAAACATGTCTTCAAAACGTTTTCAGTGTAGAGCCTTTAGAATTTCAAAAGATTCTCGGAAAATATGTGGTTCAGTTAGGACTAGGAATAGAAAAAATCATCATGGATATGAGTAACCGCGGTGTCATGTCCAGGTGAGGTGAATATGGTCCTTTCCATTTCAAATTTAAGAGTGTTATAATAGTATTCAATAGGTTGATACTATTTACACATCTCTTTTTACCTCTCACACACCCGCTGTTAATTTATATTGTTTGATCATATTCAATTCATTTGTCTGACACCCAAAAATAAGACATGTGTGTAGAAAGTTATAAAAAAAAAAGTGTAGATAGCACCATTCTGTTCAATCTTGATATAATTTTATTTAGTATCTTTTATTGCATTTATACATATAATATAATGTAATATGATTATCTTCCAAATAAGAAATAAATAAAATAAAATAACGTAACAAGGCCGTAGACTTTTAGTTGCCATCCATAGTTGAAACTTTTAAATTGTCTATGGAAGTTTTGTAGAACTCAAAAAGTCATCAATGGATGATGATATCATTGTAGAATCCTTTTAGGATGTTTTTGTTACTGATGATTGACTTGGATAGATAATTTACTAGATTTAAAACGTATTGAAGGACAACATTTGGTTTCACTTTTCTCTCCCGAAAGGTAAGAGTTTTTCTTTCTGCGTGAAAGGTCTTCTCACTGGGTTGTGAGTGGTAAAATTTTCGACGAATCACTTGGTCGCCGGCCCTAGCGGTGGTCAAGGGTCGGCGGCAACCCCCTTTTCTTTGTTTTTTTTCTTTCTTTTCTTCCCTTCTCTTTTTATCTGTGTTTCCCCTGTTTTCCCGTTAGTTTTTCACTACCATCCAATCCCCTTACGCCTTCGATCGGTAAGCCCCAAATTCGGACCTTCCCCTTCATCTTCTTCCTGTTTTTTCACTTACATGGTTGTAATCAATCCATCTTCTATCTATCCCATTTGGCCCTATCTTCCTTCACTCCCACAAATTTCCAGATTTGTAATTGCTTCCCCTTTCCCTTTTTTGCGGGTTAATTGGATGGTGCTTAGAGCTCCGGCTCAGATGTTTACACCACCACCATCCACTTGTCTGCCGTTCTCGGCGCTGTTGCTTGTGGGATTTTCCACTGGCTTCCTTTCCTTGGTGGTTGCGATTTGGATATACGTGGTTCTTGTTGCAGGTAGGTGGAGTCTTCTTCTTTTCGTTTCTGAGGCTTTGCCTTGTTTGATCTTCGGCGTCTACAAGGGAAGTTGGTTCATTGTTGATGGTTGGTGCTCCAGCGGCGATAGAGGAAACTAGCTGCTTGGTTTTTCTGGTTTTGGGCCTCAAAGTTTGTGTTGGGCTCTTTTTGTGTTGTTATGGAGGCTTATATTTTTGTTTTGTACTTTTGTTGTAATTGGGCCTTCATCTATGTATATGTGTGTGCTTGGTAATAATATTTACCTTCGACCAAAAAAAAAAAGAAAAAAAAAACAACGTATTGAAGGAAAAAATTGATGACAACTTTCAATTTTTTTCAGGTCAAAGCTACAAGATGGATACTCATGAAAGAAAGTTATCACTTTTAATCTTAAAAAAAAAAAAAAAAAAAAAACGGTAGGATTGGAAGGTATCCTCTATTTTTTTTCTTTCAATATGCTTCAATCTAGTGAGTTATCCTAACCAAATTGATCTTCTGTGACAAACAACCAAATTGATCATCCGTGACAAACACAACCTTACAGTTTACTGATGGAACAAATTTCTATAGGGAAATTTATTAAAACCCAAGGTCTTGGGTTAAGTCATCACTTAGCACTACGATCTAGTGATTTCATCTTCAATTATAAGCAAAAGATATTGGGTTCAATTTTCGTTGATGGAGGGTTTGATGCTAAATTTTTTTGGCCTTCCATTATGTGGCTTGACTCATATCCCACTCCCTTAGAGCAAATATGTCATTGTACTTGGTTAGCTCAAGTTGTGTAGGAAACTGGTAAAATATAGGTTTTCAAAATCCCGACTACCTTTCATTAGTTTGAAAAAATGGTAAACGAGCAGAATCCTTCATGGATCTGAATCCTTGCTTGAAATTCTTCTGCGATCCTCAAAGTCGGAGGCTGGGCCCTGCCTAGACGTTAGGTGACTGATCACTGTCTTGATAATCTCTAGACTTTAAAAATTAAGAAATGACACCCAGAGCTGCTGAGGTGCCCGTTTGGAGCTGCTTAAGCACCCGCTTAGACCTGTCTGGACATCCACCTAGGTCGCGACTCTCACTTAGACAGAAAATAGGTTACTTTTATTTTGCATTTTTTTAATAAATTGTAAGAGAATTAAATACTTGGATGAACACTTATTATATTCTGTTTCCTCATGTTTTCAATATGTTCTACTACTATCTTATTTACATGTCATTTTATTTTATGATTCATGTATTTTAACACAATTATGTATTTTCTAGGTACAAACATGCACGTATTTATATGATGTATAATAAGTTTATATAAATTCTTCTAGTCCACCTAGGCTCCTGCGAACGGCTGGACCTCAGTCTGCTGCTCGACTAGCGTGTTTTAAAGCCTTGGTTTAACATACATAATCTTTTATCGATGATCATTAGATAGATTTTTCAATATACTTGAAACGTATCAATCTTGTCATGCGCTTATATTATAACACGTAGTATAACAGATCATGTTTCGAGTACACATAAAAATTTATGGTTTATTAGGTATCGTTTGGTATGCAGACAGGACGGAACGGAACGGGACAGGACGGGACGGAACGAAGAAGGAGCAAAGATGCCCTCGAATGGAAACAATGAGGAAGACGAAGGAGACATAAAGGTTATAATTTTGTGTTCCACGGATGTGGAACGAGTCATTCCAGGGGGTAAGGCGGAACAAAAATTCATCCAAAATTCGTCCCGTGGAACAACGCGTTCCACCTGTTTTAGGGGCACCAAACGTGGGACGGAACGTCTCGTCTCACTCCGTTCCGTCTCGTCCCACGTACCAAACGGTACTTTAGTTCCCTCCACTAGTTCCTTTATTATGATTTATTAATATTATTATTTTACATTTTTATTGTTTCATCCCAATAAATATAAGGAAAACTAACAACAAGTTCAAAAAAAACTTCTCTTTTAACGAAATGGCATTTTTAAAGGTACAATGAATAGTATCAGTTAAAGATAAAAACGTAATTTTTTGTTAAAAATAAACAGTACTGAAAGTATTTTATTAAAACTCCCAATATTAAATGCAAAATTAGCCATCAATATTCAACACAACAGTGCTTGCTTTCTTCAAAGGTTTCTCTTTTCAATTTTCAGTTTCTCCAGGGACCAGAGGTGCAAACCAGAATCCACAAGTTTCCAGAGTCCGAAACCGTCCTTCCCACCGCTCCTGTCAAAGGTACATTTTTACCCCTACACTCGCTCTTCCTTCTTTTCTACACAGTTTCTCACAACCCATTAATGGCGGTCGCCACCTGAAGCGAATGCATAAACCTTGTTTTTCATCTGAACCCAAATATACTAAACACATTAAGAGAATTGCCCAACCATTAATTTTTTAGTGTAATGCTGTATTGTTTGATTAACTAGGACTTGACGAAGATGCAAATTCCACTGCAAAGTTATATCTTTTAGGGTTTTGGCAGTTGCTCTCGTTAGCAAATGGTTCCCTTTAGGTTCTGTTTGGTTCGACGGGAAATAGGTCGGGATATTTCCCGGGAAATGTTCATTTTTTGAAGTTTCCCTGCAAACTGAAAGATCTTGACCTCGATCGAAATTCCATTTTAGTGCTGACGTATTTTCTGTTTGCAATTGTACTGTTAACTTCTTCTTTTTTTATTTTTTTTATTTTTATTTTTTATTAATGCATGTCCGGCAACTTCACTTTCTTTGCTTTTTCTTGGGAAGGAAATTACAATGTGTTTGGTATTTTTATTAAAATTTAGGAATTTATTATGTTGTTTTAAGTTTTAGAACAATACTTGGATACCCAAAAATGAGGAGGAACTCATACTCAAAACTCTTAATGTTTGAATCACACAGTTTTATGCTTATGATTAGAACCGTTAATATTATAAATTATACTGTAAAGATCATCTTTGCAATAATTGAAATAGAACTAAGGTCGTTTAGTCAATCTATTCTAACAAATGGTTCTTAATGCTTTTACCAATTCCGTTTATTTGTTTTTATACAGTTCAATAACTAAACAACATTAGTTTTAATTTATTTTTTGCAGAGGCAATCTATATAGGGTGATTTATAATATCAACGGTTCTGATTATAAACACGAAGTTTTATAAATTGGCAACGAACAATTTTGAGTAGGAACTCCTACTTATTCTTTGAGTAGCCAAATATTGTTCCAAGTTTTATAGTAAATGACGATGGCGACAATGCTATTAAATTCATGCTTAGAGTAGAAGTTTTTTGTTTGTGTCAGTGATAATGACATTTCTATTCTTAGCATTCAAAACACTGGTATATTGGATGCCATTAGTTTCTAAAAACCATATTGAAGAGGATGGGTTTAGAATTCTTGAGTTCTGTTTGGCGAAATAAAACCCATTAGACACGAGTTTTGTGCTCGGACAAAGGGTCTCAAACAGTAAGAACATGAATGCTGAGTATGTAACCGATAGCTGCAGGGCTAAGATTGGCCATAGGTCTAAAAGGTTTATCTTTTACGCATATAGTTTCCCAATTGGATTAGATCCCATGAGTTGGGAGCTGACTTTGCCGAATTTCATGCTACGCATGTTTTTGCTAACTGCTATAGGATTAGGTTAATTATAACTAGGTGCGATGTTTGAGTGAGCACTTGTGCGCGTTATCTTGATATGCATTGTTGGTTCATCCTCTTAACAACTTAAGCTTTTTGTGTCCAGTGGTAGTCTAACAGCGGTCACTGTTCTCTCTTGTGCTTCTGGAAGAAATGTGTTGTCTCTTGTTCTTTTGGATGGACGTCTTCCCTCCTGGATGAATGGGTAGGCTTCAACCCAGGTTTAAGGAGGGGTTAAGGAAGTTAGATAAGGGTAGTGCACTTGAGTTTTTTCGAGTTTTCTTTGACTTCTTTTTGAGTTCTTGATCTTGTCATTCCACTGTGTGGGGGTCCCAGGATAGTAGAGAGCCAAGGTTTAGTGTTAAATTCGACGTTTTTACATTCCTTGTACAAAACGGAGTAATGGACTCTAGGTGTGAAAATTTATATGAATTTGTTTACTATCTATTGCTACATTGAGTATAAGCCAGAAAGTGGCGCCTGATAAAGGTGAGAAAATTTTCTACAGGGTTTGATTCGGATTTGAAGGATAACATTGCTAAAATGGTGCCATCCGGAAGTCGTAGTGGTCATGGCAATCAAGAGACTGCTAAGAAAGCTTATCTTCCAATGGGGGACCAGCTGCAAAAATGGAAATCACCTTTTGGCCTCTATGCTGATTCTGATATGTTGGTGTGGTTGAAAGGACTTGCATTGGACCCTTGTGACCGTATTGCATCTCCTGGTTCATCTCGACAACTATGGAATCAGAGTCTTAAAGTGCGGAAATTCTTGCTTCTTGGTAATGCCGAATCTCCTCAGGTACGTCCAATACAACATTGTTTTTTTCTTTTAAATCTCATTCCATTGATCTCTGAGTGATAAATGTGTATTTGTTAATTTGACTGAACCATTTACCATATTAGTACGTAGGGATAATGAACAAAACTCAGCTCACATCCTAACTAATGCACATTGCACTAGTGATAAGACTAGTTATCCTGTTACATACCTGTTATCTACCAGTTTTATGCTAACATATCATATATTTTTGTTCGATCCCAAGCCTAATTTATCCTGCATGTCAAGCATACCTTAGGACCATTTCTTCAAAGATCTAACTTAAAATTGACCCCTCGTCCAATTCATAATTGACTCATCATCGTGATTCGTTGTTTGAGGACTTATATGAAATAACGTCATATTCTTGATAAGCTCTTCCACGATCATTACTGGAAATAGAGGGCTACTGAGCTAGCTTATGTCTTGACATAATTTTGTTTCTTCTACTTAATGACGTAACATTACTCAAGTGAAACGTTTCGGTATCCAAATTCCAAAACATTTGACCCTTGCTTACAATTGGTGATAATTTCTCTAGATTTGAGTTGCTTTCTTTGTATTTTAAGGCAATTGCCAGTTCAGAAGTTATCTCTTGCCATGAACTTCATTCTTCAGCCCCAATCTTATTAAAACTTCCCTTCCCTCCCTTTTTTGTACAGAAAAAACGAAAACTTGATCAGTTCCTAAAAGGTAGTAAGTTCGCCGAAGTTTCTCAATTGGATACAGAAAAATCTGACGTCCATAGTGTTAAAAGAGTGAGTACAGGGCATTCTGTCTCGTCATGCTTAACCAATACAAATGCCAACCATGAAATTTCCAAACCTCAGCTTGTCTCTAACTCGCACGGTTCTGGAAGTTTGTTGACATTTGAAAATGAATATCAAGGGAAGCCATATTCTACAAATTTGAGCATTAGGGACATGGAAAATTCTGGTCCATCTTGCAAGGATGATTCCGCCTCTCCTATATTTGATACAGATGAATCGAACAATGGTTTGAACAAATTTAAAAACATGAACTTATGTGATGAAACTATTGAGAATGTTAACGATACAGCTGACAGCTCAGACTCTCCGAGTTTAGACGAGAATAGTACAGAATTTGAACGCGCATTGAGGTTTATGATTTTTAGTGATGATTATCTTCCAAGGTCTATTCCTGTGAGAGATATCAACGGTTCATCTCACCACTCAGATTCATCCAGATCAATAGAGCAAAATCTGAAACTTAGAGAAGCAGTGAGATTACTATTTACAGATGGTAGTCTTCCGAGGTCTGTTGTTCCGATTGGTCCATGTTTTCAGGCGGACGTCCCAGTATGGACAGGTCCAATAAACAGAAAAACTACTCATGGTGGTGATGGTGATTCAGCAGCGTCAAAGTGGTTGGGCACGCGAACGTGGCCCGTTAAAGGAAAAAGTGCCGGAACCACTGTGAAAGCACTTGGGAAAGGGAGATCCAACTCTTGTTCTTGCATTTCTCCAGGATCTGTAGGTTGTGTTAAACACCACATTCATGAAGAAAGACTCCTCTTGCAATTCGAACTTGGTCCTGCCTTCCGGAGTTGGAAGTTTGGCGAAATGGGAGAATTTGTCTCAAAGTCATGGACGTCAACTGAACAGCGGACCTTTGAATCTCTTGTGAAAGTGAAGCCACTATCAAATGAAGCAAGTTTTTGGAAGATTGCCTATAACCGTTTCCCTTCCAAGTCCCGGAAGAGTATTTTGAATTACTACTACAATGTGTACATCCCTAGACGTATGAGCCTCCAGACCAGATCCTTCCTCGATAAAATTGACAGCGATGATGATGAGACGGAAGAGTAACAGAGGTAGCTGTAAAGATGTAAATCTGTAGGGGTAGCTTGATGTTGGCTCTGTCATATACTTTGTCCCTTTAGGTTTAGCTCCAGGGCAATTTTGAAGACTGACCAGAGCTATTTTGGGTTCATGAAACCTTACACCAAAATTGAAAGTAATTTTGATACTCAGTTACCTCTGCTTTGCTTTCTTATGAACTTGTTTGCTGTGGTCTTTTTGTATTTAGTTGTCTCATATCTTCTTGGTTTTTATTCCGAATCCAGAGAGAGCCTATAGAGATTAGGCTTTGGATTCGTTCTAGCATTCTTTTGTCATGGAACGTAGGGTAGCAGTCAAGTTTTCCGATTCCAAATGTTAATCTTGACGATTATTTTGAAGAAGATGTGACCTCAACGTCATCTCAGAGGTCTCCGGGACGTGATAAGCGAAAGAGGAGAGAAAGAAAGATACAAGAACAAGATCCAGATGTTGCCAATTGAGCATTCGGAATTGAAGTATTAGTTCAAAATAGTGATGGCAACAACGTGGATAGGGAACAAAAAAAGAAGGAACTGTTTGAGGTAAGTGTTCCAAGTGTTTACTAACACTTTAGGAATCAATCAAACATACAATTAGAGCTCACCCAAAATCAGGATTGCACTCCTGAATTTTTAGGAATTGGACTCCATATAGGGAGGTATATTTGGATTCCTAGAAAAGTGTCCAACTTTTGTACCGACACTATCCTATTGTTTGCAAGCCCTTATAGGAAGGTGTATTTGGAATCGTGTCCTTGAATTAGATCCCTATAATTGAGTGCATGTAATAGAGGTAGGTAAGTTTTGGATCGAATTGCGAGTACTCAAGTTAAAAATCAGAGTACGCATAATAGACGAACAAACAAACGATTTACAAAACGTATAGATTACTCAATCAACTAAACGGAAGAGAATGCTGAGACGGCTATATTATTCGAAGAGACTACATTGTAATTAACATAATTCTCATACTCAACTACAAGCCATATTTATAAAATGCAAAACTTAAGAAACCCTAATTTAGATGGCTAGGTCTAAATCCAAACAATTAATTTTCCAACACTCCCGTCAAACTCATGGTAGTATACAATAGGAATTTGCCAACAGACAGATGTGGATGCAAGCTTCGTTACTTCTAATGCCAATTCTCATATGAAATTCCATCAATGTAAGTGCAAGTTTCCACTACTAGTGCTAGTGCAAGTTTCCACTGCTAGTGCCAGTGCAAGTTTCCACTGCTAGTGCCAGTGCAAGATTCTACTACCAGTGTCAGTGCGAAATTCCAACGTCAATGCCAATGCAAGATTTCAACGTCAGTGCCAATGCAAGATTTCAACGTTAGTGCAAGATTCCAATTCCCATTCCAACTTCCAAACAAAAAATCTAATTTCTCTAATCACTCAAGTAGTCAGAAGTCCAAGCACTCGAGTGATTGCCACATAAAATTAAAAAACCTGACAACATCAAATACATTCCAATTCTCATCCTATTCTTTTTTAGGTTTCAAACTTTCGGATTTGAATTGGACATCATATTTTGGAACTTTTCGGTTGGGAGTCAGTCGGAATCAAATCTAAAAGTATATTTGATATATAGGTTAAGCAAAATTGGCTAAAATAGTGTACTCCCTTGACTGCGCCCAAGTTTAAACCCTATAATTTAGAAAAATTTAGTGCAAATATCGCTTATACAAAAAAGAAAGAACAATATTTGTCAGGGAGTACTAATAAAAAGTCTCTTACAAAACTTTTTTTAATTGAAAAATACTTAATCAAGGTTTTTTATTATTATTAGGACGTCTTTTGTGACACACCCCGACATGGATGGAGCCAATGAAGGCCCACTGGGGGCAGAAGGCCCCATTCAAGTAATTCGTTGGTTAAGCTACATACTGCAATTATAGATATACATGCGTTATCCTTGAAGAAAATATATGTGTCTAATATCAAGCATACCTTCATACTACTTCTACTCTATATCAAATATAATGAGCAAAAGTGGTATTTTTCTGTCATTCAAACTGAAAAATCCCTTCTCTACCTCTCATGTGTTAATATTTTTTTCATCAATTTGTCACTTTCCACTACTACTGAAATTTTTGTAACATTACAATTGTGAACATTGTCATTTGAAACCATCCCCATTATCATTTGGTTATAAACCATACTATAATAAGGTCTTCTTAGTGTTTTCAGGTTGCCCCCACTAAAAGAAATTTCTAGCTTCGTCTCTACACCCCGACCTAGATCGAGGCATGTTGGCCGTCACGTGAGGGTTACGTAGCCATGCGCACAGGGCGGAAGCCAAAATTGATATAAGAAATACGAATAAACAAAAACCAAACCAACTAGAGCACTAGATAAGATAAGGTGCAAGTGCAATAATCAGAGCATAAGTAGCTTAAGTACAGTCCAGTATGACGAATACTAATTATACAGTATAAAAAATGGTCCTACATTAGTGATAATCTGTCAGAGCTGCCGTGAGTTCCTCGTGAGCTAACAACGTGCACTCCTACCTAAAACCTGGAGGGGTGCAAAACAGAAAGTGTGAGTGGCCAAAAACAAAGCTTTTCAAATCCATTTCATTTATCAAAGTTCTAACCCCTCGCCATAAAACCTGTATAATTTCCCAGAAAGTAGGATATATATATATATATATATATATATATATATATATATATATATATATATATATATATATATATATACATATCACAAAATCATGCTCAGAAAATGATATTCATAAGTATGCCATGCCAAATATCTCAAAATGACAGAATAAGTAACTCAGGTGAAATAACATATCAGCCGGATCCACCTAAAGTGGCCTGTACGGCTGAATCAATAGCTCCACAAGTATGCCTGTACATGAGTCAGAACCACCTATAATGGTCTGTACGACATAACTGGGTGTAAATAAATACGCTCTAGTGCTACAATCACGTGAAGACTGTGCGAATAATTGCGGGTCGCCTACGAGCCGGAACCACCTATAATGGTCTGTACTACATGACTGGGTGTAAATAAATACGCTCTAGCGCTACGACCACGTAAAGATTGTGCGAATAATCGCGGGTCACATACGAGTCGGAACCACTTATAGTGGTCTGTACGACAAGATTGTGCACCTAACTTGGATCTAAGGTGAGCGTATGGTGCGGGAGGTGAACATCACGTGAATGACTGTGCCCTAACCACGGGTGGGAGCACTAACACCGGGGTGCAGGTTTATGAGCTCTCAACACATCTCACATAATCATCAGTTCACATAAACAATCTACATTCACCTGTACCTACCTGAGAGTCCATAACATCGAACATATACCAAGTATATAAGTATATACTAAAAACCAAAAGCCCACTCACTGATATGTGGAAGGGTTGTAACCCCTGAGCCTTGCTTGACTGCGCTCGTCCTCAGGATAGGTCTCACCTATATGCGAAATAACTATTTAAACGTTATTTTAAAGCACATACACAATAGTAGGTAATAACTTCTCATACATTGCTCAATTGGGGTATTTGAATATACCACCGTGACCTACTCAACCTCAGGAACATCCCCATATTTTTTAGAAAAAAATTCTGAGCACTCACGCGCCGGCCAAGACACGGCCAGACGCTCGGCCCACGCGTAGGCATGTGCCTGGCACACTGACGGATTCCCTAACGGCGTTAGGGAATATTCTGTTAAATACTAGCATATACCGTTAAATATACCTGACGCCATTAGCATATTCCGTCAACTTTGACGGAATATTCTCCTCCTTAAACCTTGGTTCGCCGGAGTCCGGCGCCGGTGCCACTGCGATTGCTGGTTTTTGGAAAATCTTATAACTTCAATATCTTTTTCATTTCTCAACCAAAATTCACGAAATTTGTACCAAATTGAAGCTTAAGATGAGAGGAACAATTCCTTACCACTTTGGGGTACCTAAAACCAACGGAAACTTGCCGGAAAAAAGTCACGATAATCTGGCCACCTTGCAACTTGTCAAACTCGAGCTTCCTAACGTCCAAAACCTTCCAAAATTAATCCAAAGTACTAGAAAAGCAAGAATAGAGCCTTCTTAAGTCTCAAAACTACTTGAAACCTTCGCGATCACGTTGAGTCACTGTGCACCTTTTCGGGGGTTTCCTGGTTCCCGAGTTCCCGACGTCCTCACGTCCAACCAAAAGTATTGCTCAACTCCTGAGCTTGAAATGAGCACGAAAACCACTACCAAAACCCCGATCTGCGATTAGTGAGCTAGGTTCGAGGTGGTCCATACAGTTGTATGAAAATGGAAGAAAATCCGACAGGGAGGAGAGAGAGAGAGGGTCAACGTGATTGGTTGGTGTGTGTGTGTGGTCCAGTTTGCAGCCAATCAACCAAAACCTTAGGCCTTTTAGTTCTAATTAGGTCCAATTAATTAGGACTAGAACTAATTGGTCCAAAACTTTAGCCTATACACACACACGACTCAACAATTAAAGGGCATAATAGAAATTTCCATGCTCTCGAGGATAAAATAATATATACGTTCAGGACGGGCTGTCACATTTTGTATTATAAAGACAAAAAACAAAAGAAAAGAGTCACACTTCATGAGGGTTTTGAATAAAAAACCAAATGTTCTTAATAATAAACAAAGTATCCTTAATATAAAAAGGCGCCCTCAATGATAAAGAAAGTTGTCTAAAAATTTTTGAATAAAAGAAAAATTGTGATGGTCCTTTAATTAATTTTCTACATTTGTTATGATCAATTATATGGATAAATTATGAGTATATACAATCAAATTGGTTTCAATTCCAATCAAGAGAATTAATAAACAGTTTATTTGAAATCTTCACTCTTATTTTGATTTCAGATAGTTTAGTAAGCAAATTTGAGGAATCTCAACTCCTCAAACAAGTATTGCTCATTCCAATTGCGAATTACTAAACACGTCAATCATTGTTATAGAAGAAGAGAAATGTTAAGTAGATTTTCTTAAAGTGAGACTTTTCATGAACTCTCTGACTGACACCTCACGGAGAAATGTTAATTTACATGCCAACATTATAAAACATTATGTAAAAAAATAAGATGATAAAGAATTCACGAATAATTTCATTTTTAAGAGTCTCCTTAAAATTTTTATATAGAAGAAACTAGGGGTGGGTTCAAAAAATCGAAAACCGAAAAAAACCGAAAACCAAACCGAACCGAAACCGAAAAAACCGAACCGAACGAAAAAACAGAATCGAACCGAATTCTTTTGGTTCGGTTCGGTTTTAGTGATCTAGAAACCGAACCGAATTAATTAAATTAATTTTTTTACTTAATTATTTGTTTTGGGTATTATTTTCTAAACCCAATTTGTAAGTTAAAATGTGCTAAACCCAATGTGTTGCCAAACTTTAAGCTCAAAATATTTAAAAAAGGCCTATAAAAACTCTAAACCCTAACCTATTATTTCTCCCCTATATAAGGTTCTGGAATTAAAACTCCTCCTGAAGTACCTACATCCATCTCCATAGCACTTTATACTTCTGCCCCAGCTTTCTTTTCCAAATCTACTCTCATATAACATGTAACATAATCCATAAACATTTATTTCGGGTAGATTACTTGCATAATTTGTGATGGAAAAGAATCCAACACACTAAATAAATCCACCCACGCATTACTTTTACTAATCAAGTTGTCAACATGCAGTTACAAGCAAACAACCCTGATCTTTGAACAACATCATACAATTTAACTTTTCTAAGTCATTTGTATGATTTTTGTGTTGTGAAGTTGTTAGTTTGGACTTTGGAAGACTTGATTGATGATTTTAGTTCAAATTTAAATGTTTATTTTCATTATCTTTGATTCTAGTTAGAATGTTTATGTTATGATTGTGTTGGAGATGTTAAAATTTTAAATTTCAATGTTTTTCATTTTTTGAAAAAAAAACAAAACAAAAAACCGAAACCAAACCGGAAAAAACCGAACCGAAACCGAACCGAAAAAAAATGAACCGAACCGAAATTTCGATTTGGTTTTGATTTTGGTAAAAAACCGAACCGATTTAAACCGAATCCACCCCTATAAGAAACAAGAAACGGTCATTAACAAGGGAAGACAGCATGAAACCCGAGGCTCTGAGGTTTTAGACAAATATTGCCAAACAAAATCTGATGAGTAAAATAATAAAGGCAAGTAATTCACAAACAAACCCCGAGGCTGAGTTGCAGACAGACGTAAGACATTAGTAGCCTACAACCGTTGACAAGCAAGTCCAACCATTACCTTAAACAAATCATTATCCACCTCACTTCCCTATCGAGGCCATTGGATTATGAGCCTCCTCCCCTCTTTTTCTTTCCTTCCCTCCTTTATCTCCTCCACGAAGAAGCATGTTGGGATGTTTTCATGGCCACTTTTTGACTACAGATGCAAATTGTGGATCATGGAAAGCTTTTACATACCCCAAAAAGAGCTGAAAGAGTAATCTCAAGACTTGGTTAGACCGATATTCTAATTTAATTTAGACAGTAGTGATGCAGATCTAAATTTGGATGCAAATGGAGTGAAGAAGTTGATGATTCACCATAAAACCAATTGACAATATGAGAAGTATCTCAACTACTTATAAGCATATATAAGGTTCTTTGTTCCTTGATGTGGAATTTACTCTCAACACACTAGCTCACGTATGGTAAATTTTCAAGCCTAACATGTGAACAACACATATCGAGTGACGTGAAACACATGTTGTCGTTGGGCTTCACTCATAGAATAATATGCTCTAATATCATGAAGCAAGTTGAGGTTCCACCGTACTAATTGGCAATATAGGGAGTAACCCAACTACTTATATAAGATCCCTTATTTCCTCGATGTGGGATTCATGAAGCACTTTAGTTTGACCAATATTCTAATCCAACCTACACTGCAGATATGGAGGTTTACAAAAGGAAGCACATTTTCACTCTCAACATCGAGCACTTTAGTTTGACCAATGTTCTAATCTAACCTACACTGCAGATATGGAGGTTCGAACTTTAGTCACAAAAGGAAGCACATTAGTTCAAGTGATGTTGAAATTTAACCTAAACTACGAGGAGACGAATTCAAACTTTAAATATAAGAGGAGCAAACTGATCTAGCTAACTTGAGGATAAAATTGAAAACTTTTGATTGTTTTGATTCCTTCAACATGGTGGGGTGGCCCCATAGGGAAAGGAAATGAGTAAGAATCTCAACTTTGAGAGATAAAATTGATAAGATTGGTTCATGTTTTTGACAACGGGGATTTGGGTCGATCAAATGATCTAACATGTCTTTACATTTGTCGAGTTTTGTGGTCAAAGTTTCATTTCCTTTGCCTTTTACTCACAGTGTTATAATGGACAACGAATTTATAGGCTTTTGTGTTTCCTCGACTTCACACTTATGCTTGGTTTCTTCACAACCTCACTTTTCACTTTATAATCTGGTCAATATTGCCTGAAATATTCCCACTTTGTTCATATATCCATATGATAAACACCATAGAGAAGGTCACTTTAATACTTCTTGATTTTTAATTAATCTTGATTTAAATTGTTTTGGCTATTTGCAGTATTGCACAAATCATCGATGTGGTGCGAGTCATATGTCAAATTTTACGTTTGGAACTAAGTTTGTTACTAGTCTTAGTCCAAACCAAACTTTTCTTTCTGAATTCTATTAAATTTTACATGTTCGCGAGTCGCATGTAAGGGTGAAAAATGGTTCGATTTGTCGAATTGAAGTGACTTTGGATTGCATTGTGATTGGTAACGAGCTTAACTATATGTATATTGTAAGATTTTATTAACTTCATGAGCAAGATTAAATATATATATATATATATATAGGCCCTTTATGCAAAGGGATTCCCATTTTTTCAAAAAATGGGGATTAGGTGTGGAGCTCACTTCACATCGAACTTCAACGATCCGAACCGTCTATTTTGTAAGTCTCGATTCATAGATCATTCTTGCAAAAATTCAATTTAATCCGAAACCATTTGCCTATTTAATTATCAAGATAAAATTTCATTGTTTCTTATATAACAAAGTATTTGTTCATTTCTTTGAACCCAATTAGATGTCTTAAACATTTCCGATTTGGCTAATATTTTGTAAGGATGATCTATGAGGTGCAACTTGAAAAATAGACGGTTCAGATCGTTAAAGTTCGATGTAATGTGGACCCCACAATTAATCCCCATTTTTATAAAAAAATGGGGATCCCTTTCCTTAAAGATTTCCTATATATATCACACCACATGATAATTTCTGCAATTTAGACAATTGTATAATTATTTAAAACCAACGAGGGTTGGTTCAGTTGGTAATGGTGTGCTTGCGGTTAACTCTCAATTTAAGTTCAATTATCGCTGACAACAGTTTTCTTTGATGCGTGATTATGTAAATTCCTACAGAAATCAATATCAATGGTGAGAGTAGCCTGTCCCGCCCCATTAAATACCATAAACACATGCAATACTATTTTTCGCAATTTTTATGTCTTCGACCATGATACTGCTGAGTTTTGGACATTTTTCTGCAACTGCATTTACAGTCTTGTTTCTTTTATAGGTAATTTTATGTAATTAACTCTTGCTATATCTCATCATCCAAATGGCACCAAATATGAATTAACGCGTAGAGTGAGATTAGTGCAAGATTAAAGAAAGATTAGCAGCGGCAAGGATTCTGGTGTGAGAAACATGCATGTGGAAGGCAAATGCTCTGCCATTACAGATAACGAGACGTATCAAGAGCGAACCAAACATTTCAGCAGGGAAGGGGACCAGAGCCAACACAAAAGAGCAACATTGAGCTCTCTCTCTTTCAGAGTGGGGTCAAATGACGCTCTTTCTCCATTTCGAAAATAGTAACCTACATCCGGATGACACTATGCCGGTATCTCAAACCAACGATGTGCTACAATGTATTTAAATTTTCGCACTGGCCAATGGTTTGAGATACAACAAAGGCGTATTAGGTAAGTCCTCCACTTCACAATGATGGTTTTCCGCATTCCATCTAACAATGGAAGAGAAACTTTGCACCTTGCATCGCCATGATGCCAGACGAATAAAACAACGTGAAAAAATTAAAACACTTCACATTGTAGCATTGACCTAAAACGCCGCTGTAAGTAAGTGATTTCCCGCTCAATGGGGACGGAGTCTACTACTGTATGGGCCACAGCAGAAGAAAATCAAGTTTTTCTGAAACAAATAGCAAAACTAGGAGAATGAGGCCCTCTGCTGACGTTGTTACTGTTTTTTGTATAATGTATAAGATGCCGAAGAACTCAGGGAAACAGATTCTGCGAACTCCTCAGGACTCAAAGGCTCAATCTTCCCCAATGAGCCAATTATGCTCAAGACAAGAAGCAAAAGGAGCAAATATTGGATCCTAAGGCAGGCAGGCACATCCCTTCTCTGTCGGAGATTCTCGCCCATCTCCGCAGATACATCTGTCTCTCTATCTCTCACATCACGTGATATATCCGATTGCATTATATCCGAAATTTACAAATTGGGCACACAAGGGGATGGAAAAATGAATCGACACTAATTAAGTATGATTTGAGACGAAAGAAAATCACCGTAATTGTTATTTCAGTAATTGAAGCAAGTAAATCACTAATCACATGAAAAAGAGAAGGAAAATTTCATTTTTTTTTTATCCCACCAACCAACAAGAATGCATTAGGCGATGTGTGGTTTTACACAAGAAATGCAGCAAATGAACAACATGAACTTTAAACCCTTACACAAGAAACAACACCTCATTTCATTCATTCATCTTTCAGTACAATCTCAGTACGCTTCTGGCAATCGAATGAGCATGGCTGGACCTGCTTTTCCCGACTCCGCCGCTCCTCCAGCTGCTCCTCATCGGCGTCAAGTAAAACCTCAGCAATCCGTTGTCAATATGGTTCGGGGAATACCTCGCGCTCCGGTTCCGTTCCAGCACAACCTGATCGTCTTTCTTCTTCCTTCCGCCGTTCCCATTTCCAAACCCGTTTGCCTCGACCACAGGAACGCTGCCATTGCTCTTCCTCATGCTCCCGAATGCACCGCCACCAAAACCGCCATACCCATGAGAACCATTCCTCCAACTAGCACTACTATTACTCCTCATAAGCTTAGGATTAAAGCCCTTGGCTTCCCCATTCCTCTCGCCACCACCGCTGCCTCTGAGCTCCGGCCACGACTCCGAAAAAGACCGCTCCACCCCGTTTGCTCTAACACTGCTATACCTATCGTCATCCTCATCTTTGTTCCCAACCCTCCTGTGTATAAAACTCCATATATTCCACGCCTTGCTCCACCTCCAAGACTTTTTACACCCTTTATTCCTCTCTCCATTTCCCACCACCGATGCCGAATCACCGCCGCCCCGAAACGACCCCGTTTCAAAGGTCTCCGAGCAGTCATCCCTCAAAGAATTCGAGTTGTAAAATTCCCTCAAATCTCTGTTATCCGGAACAGTCGTGGGCGACACCTTGGCATTGGCATTGGCATTCGAAACCGACTTCCTCTCATCAATATCCGCCACCACCGCCTCCGCAGTCTTCCTAATGGAGTTGGACCGGTCGAGGCTCTTCCTCCGGCGAGACGACGAGTCCAAATAATAGTCCCGGGTCTGGGCCGACCCGCCCGGAACCGTCTCTTCCTCAATGGAATTCATGGGCGGCTCCTCAACCGGAATTTGAGCGTCGCAACTCGCCACGTGGATCACCGGAGCGTCCTCCACCACCGAGAGCATCGTGGGCATTCTCGGAAACGTCCTTCCGATGAGGTACCCGTCCCACGAGGCCCGAGGCTCGTCAAAGGAGTATCTCGGGTCGTCGAACGACATCCGACCCGCGTCGAGCGACATCCGACCCGCGTCAAGCGAAAACCTCGGATCCGTGTCGCAGGAACGCCGGCCGAAGCCGTAATCGGCGATCTCCGACTGGGTTTCTCTGAACTGTCTCCCGATTGGCTTCTCCACCGGCAATGTGGCCGATCCGCAGCCGTTCCGCCGCTTCTTCAGCTTCTGCTTCTGCCTCCATTTCTGTAATTTTTTGCTGAAAACTGAAGCTGCTGACCAGAAGCTGCCCGCAATCTCCTTCAGGTCTCGCTTCTTCGTCTGTGAATCAAGATCTATATGATCTTTCATGGGCTTCAAGCCCTCTTCTTCGAATTGTTCCGTGACTGGTTGCGGTGGTTGAAATTCTTCTTCCTCCTCCTCTACGATTTCTGGAACTTTGTCTTCTGTCACATTGGCGACAATTGTTTCCTCGCAAATTTCAATTCCAAAGTCTTCGCCGCCGCTGCACTGATTTTCGTCCTCTTCGTCTTCGTCTTCGTCTTCCTCCTTGGACTCGAAGACCGGACCTCGAAAGCTGGAAGAAGACCCACCCAAATTTCGGGTCTCAACCTCAGCGTCAGTAGGTGGTGCTTCCTTCTTGTTAGGATTCCGTCCGTCGTCCTGGTGAAAGAGTGTCCAGAGAGTGTTCCGAACCCTAACGTCGCAAGACTTCCTCTGCGGCTCAAACACGCCGGAGAAGCCCTCGTTTTTAGAGGCAGAGAAAGACTTGGTTCGTCGGAGCTCCGGGAAAAATGAGGTGGGTCGGTTTTTATTGGAAGATGAGGCCCCACCACCGCCAATGGGGGGCTTGAAAATGGCCCTAAGAGCGGCGGCGGCGGTGGAGGAAGTAGGGGGTTTTCGAGAAGTGGAAGAGGAAGAAGAGTTTGTTGAAGGCTCCAACACGGCAAGGCGTTCGCAGAGGCATGAGGGGCAGAAGCCCGTGAAATGCTCTTCCGGGTGGCGGTCGCAGGAGGTGGAAAGTCTGTGGGCCTGAGGCAGCTGCGACGGTTGAAGCGGTGGCGGCGGCGGTGCAGCTGCTTCTGCGCTGGGATTCATAACCGGTGGCGGTGCTCTGTGTTGTTGGCCACTCTGCTGCTGCTGCTCATGTTATGAGAGTGAAGTAGAGAAGAAGGAGAAGAGTGTGACTGTTTCTGATTGGCTCCAACGGACAGTGAGAGGGGAGAGAGAGAGAGAGAGAGAGAGAGAGAGAGAATGGGGAGTGACAAGCACAAAAGGAAAATAAATGAAATGAATTGAATGTGTATTTATTTTTTTTTACTTTTTATTTTTTGTGAGGGGTTTTAATTAATTTTCTCTGGGGACACTCGCTGGTGAAAAGACAATTATGGGCCTACTGAATCCTCAATCGAGGTCAGTAAAAGGGGATATAGGGGCTGTGTTTGGGAAGTGGGTTGTTTAACTTGTTTTGGATGGCTTTGGACTACGGTTTTGATAGCCAAATATGAATATCTACTATTTTATATTTACATATTTACTTGTTAAATAATAATATCGACCTGGTTTTAATATGCTAAATATGAATGTTTATTATTTTACATTTACATGTTTACTTGTCCATGTCGAAGAAAATTTTGTGAAGGACTTCACTTGTAGTTAGATAATGATGAGTGGTACAAGTTTTTCTCCTACTCTTGATTTGATTTTGATACACCAAACATGAATATCTACCTTTTCATATTTACTTATCTATTATCGAAGAAAATTTTGTCTTTACTTGTCGTTAGATAATAATGAGTGGTACATGTTTTTCTCTTATTCTCAATTTGATTTTGATACGCCAAACATGAATATCTACCTTTTCATATTTACTTATCTATTATCGAAGAAAAATTTGTGTTAAACTTAACTTGTCATCCGATAATGTTGAGTGGTACAAGTTTATTTTTCCACTCTCGACCTGGTTTTGATACGCCAAATATGAGTATTTGCCATTTTCATATTTACATATTTATTGAAGAAATACTTGTTTGGAACTTAACTTGTCACTAAATAATAATGAATGGTACAAGTTTTTCTCTTACTCTCGACCCCTATTTAACAATGCAATATTTTAAAATAAACAATGTAATATTTTAAAATAATTTCTTTGATTTTAACTTTTCTTTAAGAAAACAATATTTTAAATTACTCTCAACTTGCAACCACATCATTTAGACTAACATAAGAAACTTTGTAAAAAGTTCTTAATACGGTCAACAACTCTTTCCGGTATCATGTTAATATTTTAGAGATTTGGATCAGTGGTCCACTACTTATCACCAACTTACATCTTATATTTTTACAACAGACAAATTATAAAAGTTTTTCACATAAGACTTTGGTGTAATTAGAAGTTGAACATATACAATGTAAGTTATTTTTCAACATTGCATTTTGAAAAGTAAAAAGTTAAAGTGATTAAGTATTAGGTATTTCATGCCAATTCATTCTTTACTTTATTTATAACTTTCTCAATATTTTAATTCTTGCATTGTAAATAAGTAAACATGTATGACAAAATTATTAGTTGCATGCCAAGATTCGGAAATTGCAATGTCCTCGAACCACCGAACTTAATATCAAATATTAAATCTTGCTATGCACATTGGTGGCAAGATTGAGTTTGTATTCGTAACAGCTAGATTATAATATCCACTTGCCAAATTAAAAGAGTGTAAAATGTATGTTGAATAGTTAGCTTAGGTTTTATGAAACATCACTAGTGATGTTTATTACGAAAACAATCATTTAAGTTGCGACCATTTTATCATGGTTATTACAACAAACACCTCAACCGTTATTGTTTTCATTAGTAATGACACCAATTTTGCTACTATTGTCGTCGCTGCCACCACCAACTTTATTGTTGTCACACCACTCACCCCCATTGTTATCACAACCACCCTCCACCACTATCGTGTTTCAATCACCACCACCACTCCCAACCATAGCATCACCATCTATGCCGCCGGCACTCCCACCATACTTTCCTTCAACCCACCCCCTCACCACCATTGTTACAACCACCCTCTGACATCATCATCGCTACCTCCACACCACCACTCCCTGCCACCATCACCATCTACGCTACCACCAGTCGCACCACCATTGCCCTCTCCTCGTGCCACCACACATAACCCACCGTCACCGCCAAATATCTTAAATATATTACAAAAACATTACTACCAAACTCTAAATTTATTATTTTTTACACT
The DNA here is from genome assembly GCF_916048215.2 of Malus sylvestris. Taxonomy (NCBI): domain Eukaryota; kingdom Viridiplantae; phylum Streptophyta; class Magnoliopsida; order Rosales; family Rosaceae; genus Malus; species Malus sylvestris. Next base: position 22,851,202 of record NC_062271.1, read on the forward strand.
TTAGAATATGGTATCAAACACGTTTTCAGTTTTTTTATTTAAAGAAATCATTACCGGATTAAACCACTAGATAGGTTATAAAATCGTAGAAATGCAAAGTTTTATCTGTCATTCGAAATTCGTTTTGTAAAATGTCACCCGAAGAACCCTAAACTTCTCAAATACCCAGTCAGCATTAACCAAATAGCTTGGCTTTTTGGCTTTCTTTTTGGCTAATAATAATAATCTTTGTGTTTTCTTTCTTGATATATTGTTTTATATTGAATTTTGTAAGAATGCTTTGGATTTTCAAAGATTCCTGTCGAGTGAGAAAAAGCAAAAGCAAACCCACGCCATCACAAAAACGAGAGAGAGCGCTCTGCCCTGCTGTTGCTCTCTTTCTCACATTTCGCTTTCTTTCTTTCTTTTCCTCCTTTTTCTTTTTCCTGTTTTGTGTTCTTTTTGTTTTTCGGCTTCCCATCGATCGTATTCTCTGTTTGTCATTCGCTTTCCTTTCCCACTTGGTTTCATTTTTCTGGATTCAGGTCCTCTTTGGATCAATTCTGTCCCGCCCTAAGGATTAAATAATCTCATCCGTTCACGTAAAATTGTGCGGCTCAAATTAAATTCTTTCTTCTTGGCTTTGAATGAGACCACTTCATACTCTCCCTCCCCCTCTCTCCCTCATCTCAGACGTAGGGAGCCTCCATGAAAATCTTTCAAGTTGGGAATCTGTAACTTTCCCTTTCACTCACTATTTCTCGAGTATTAGCATCAACTGCATTGAGACAAAATTTCACCCTAGTATGATGAAGGAGAGAGGAGATATATAGAGACGCAGCGTGAGAGAGAGTTTTTAGATGTGAAAGAGGAAGAGTGATCTCAACTGCGTGATTTTATGTGAACGGCTACGATTATTTGTTTCTGCATAGAAAGGATGTGGAGAGGATTCTCATGGCATTTTCTAAACAAACAAACAAACAAAAAACTAAACAAAAGCGAACAAAATGATGGGTTGCACTCTCCAAACAGTACAGCTAAAAACCCTGTTGCAAATTCATCTCACTTGTCATACTCACACGCTAACATACAAACGGAGACAGAATGAGACTCGGATCACACCTAAACAAATATCAAGGCGGGGAAATGTGACATGAATATGACAGTGTCTCAGATCAAATAATGCATGGTGTAGAATTTTATTTTTCTACCTAATATTAGAGTAAGTTAGTTTGGGTGTGAAGTCTAACATTGCATGTGCTCTATGTCACTCGCAAGTGTGATGTGTAAATATCAAGTCGAGAAATTAAGGAATCTTGCAAAAGCTTATAAAGACGGCTGATCACCATATATAGTCAATCGATTTTATAGTGAAACCTAATTTTTTTTTTTTTTCAGCAAGAAGGTTAAAGTATGTAGTGACACATGATAAAATTTTTGGACACCACTACTAAATTTGGCGGCTTCCGTTTCATGCAAGTCAAGTCCCATAAAAAATCAAAACATTCAAAGAGACACAAAACATAACTTTCCCACCAAATGTCAACCGGCCAAATAAATGAGGGTGCCAAGGTGACAATATCTTAAACTAATCATAAAATATCATTTAAAAAAGTTAAAACACGTAACCACGCGTGTGATAGGGTTTTAGAACAAAATTTGGTATTAATTGTGTCCTCTCTCTAAAATTAAATAAGCTTTGGCCACATTCCATTAATTGATGAGAGAATGCATGCATCTTTTATTCAGAATATGACGTCCTACATATCTTTCTGCATTTGTGTAAAGAAATGGGCACTTAAGCTAGGGTTGGCTTTAGCTTGGCCTGCCTTTATATGCTTGGCAAAAGGCTTTGCATATATTCGTGCCCTAATGTTTGCCTGCCTGTACCTCTGCCTCTGCCTGCTGCCTGCTGCTGCACACATAGATTCTCAGAGAGTTTCCCTCTCACTCTCATCTAACACAAAAATGGACTTGCGTTCCCACATTGGTGAGAGCCTTCGGTTCCCTATCCATTTTCTCCAAAAGGGCAATTTATCTGCTTTTCCAATAATTTACTTGTGATTCAAACCAGATATCATCACCTTCCAAAATCTTTTTATATATCCATTCTTTTAGGTACATGCACGAACAGTTTGGTCATCTATTTTGTTTTGCACTTTGACAAGATTAAGTTAATCTGCATGCAGATTGTGCTTAACATGAAAATTATTATTTTTTGCTCGAACGATATTCTAATATATTCTACACTATCAAAAAATGGGTTAAACATGAATGTAGAGGTTTCCCAAAAAAAAAACATGAATGTAGAGAGTTCTCCCTGAAAAGGTCACATGAGGTGCTTCCGTAACATGCAGTACTGTAGGACCATATTATATTGGGTACCGAGTAATATACTGTGCTGGTGTATAGTGGAGAATGTTGTAAAAGGAAAAAAGAATCGACCCCAGTCGAGTCGAAGGTTTGATCGCTGATTGATGCAATACGTGGTTGTACAGACTTTAATTGCTCATGAAAAAGAATAAATTGTGAATGCTTTACACTCGTATATATTGTTTACGATCTTATAATATTCAAAGTTAATTTTGAGACTCGTATGATCATTTTAAAACCCAGGAATCCAACATAAGCATAATATATCCGAATTGTTGATTATTTGATTCTTGTATGTTTCAGTGTGCAGTTTAAATTTACAATCTAACACATTATGTTGGACAACCTCTTTCGAAAAAATTTAATAAGAGAAAAGACAACCTCTCTCAAAAAATATCTAATTAGAGAAATATTAAATTCAGCGTACTATTTAGATTCACAGTCTAGCAAAGCATTTGTCTAGTTGATATAATTTGATTTATATTGATAATAGAGTATTACCCTTGATAATGCTTTTACATTTACATTAGTCAAACTGAGCGTTGAGACCCCACAAGTTATTGAAGATGTTGGTGTTTCCTCATAAAACTAATTGGTGGTATAAAAAAATAGTTAAACTTCTTATAAGCCTTTGCAAGGTTTTTCCTTCACTAATGTGAGATTTTTTTACCTCTACATTCTCACACGTCTCCTCACGTGTGGCAAAATTTCAAGCCAAACATATAAACAACACAAATTGAGTCACATGAAGCAGGTGTGGCCGTTGGATGTGGACCAACCTGTGTTGACACCATAAAAATGTTTGAGTTATACTATAAAACTAATTAGCAATATAAAATATAACTTCTTATAAGCTGTTACAAAAATTTTCCTCTCACCGTTATAATTTTTTTTTACTTCCATTATCCTCATAGTTATTACAAGCACAGCTGAGTCAGAAGATAAACCGCCGGCTGAAAATTAATAGAGCCAATTGTACCTAGCCAGCAGACCTACCCTCCATCGGTTGCACTCACTTCACAAGCGCTATGCATGCAACCAAGGAGCAAGTATGTTTGAGAGAGAGAGAGAGAGAGAGAGAGAGAGATTTGGTGGTGTTGTGGCCCTTGTGGGATGGTGACACAGTGTGGTAGTGTGGGGATTTACGATAATTGGTTCTGTCATGATCGTCAATTTGTCAGGTGGTGTCAGTATATGGATAAACTTATTTATCACCTCGTTTATGTAATTTTATCATATGAACATTATAATCGAAACGGTTTATTTTTTATCATTAGCTAATATCATATTTTCAAAAAAATATTCAGTTTAAACATTTTTAATCATTCTTATGCATCAAACAAATTAATGGGAGGTTTCGATAACAAATAGCATTCGCATGATGAAATATTTATTTGTTTGATGCATGTAATGGATAAACAATGTTCAAATTTAATAATATTTTATAAATATGATCTTTAGAGGATTATAAAGAAATGAACAATTTCAATTATGATGTTTGTACAATAAATATAGGTTACTCGTAAATAGGGGAACAAGTAGGTTCTTTCATAAATGGAACATAAGCATTATCCTTATACTAACGCAAGCATTATCCTTAATGTAATACACATGTTATAATATTGTTATAAATGGTATTTAGGACAAAAACTTATGTACCGAGTGCATGAACCATGCCCACATATACAAAAGCTCTCTTAACTCATCGTGTCCCATCTAACTGACTCGTAGTTGTTGTTCTCAAAATTGGCTTCATTTGTGAGCGGGCGTGTCAAATCATTGCTTAAGGCCAAGCGAGTAAAAAGAAGTTGGTAATTTTAGTTGCGTTTTGATTTGATTTCTTTTAATGTGATTGAGCACTGAGGAAGGAACATGTCTTGATCATAAATTCTTTGTACCTTGGATGCAAGGACTTTTACTAAGCGTGAAATGGGCATTGTTTTATGAAAGTCAAATGAAATGGATTTAGTGGTTGATGAGGCGTTGAGATGGGTGTTGCACGTGCGGACACGATGAGTGAATGGATGGGTGGAAGCAAGTTTGGTGATTATTATGGTGATATGAGATGAGATGGGAAAGCTAATCGCATCAACCCAAACAAACTAGTCAATTGGATTGAATTGATAAGTAATGACGTTAGATGTTCCTGTTGTAAGAAAATATAATGCAAGAAAGTAAATTTGTGTTGAACCACAATGAGAGAAGATAAACTGCGAGCAAATAAATAGCAAGAAAATAAATTAATCTAAGTGCGAAAAAATAAAAATTACGCAAAGTGAAAGAAGGTTAAAATCATTTGATAATGAAAAATCAAGTTAAAATACGAATTGAATTGCAAGCTATGGCCATATCAAGAAATTAAAAAAATATAAAAGCACGTGGGGTGCAGAGAATAATAAGATGAGTTGTTTTGTTTGGTCTGAGACCTTTGACAAAGTCCTAAAAGATCCTAATTATACTAGTTGAGAGCAATATAAATTTACACTAAAGAAGGAAGAATAAATTAATATCGAACTCGTAATTTTTAAAATTCAAATCTAAACATCTCATAGATAAATTATTTTTTCAATAAATCGTTGTATAAAGTGGCAACTTATAGAAATGTAAGCAAAACAAAATATATAATATAAAGTGTGCGAACGTTATATTTTGTGCATGGAATGTGGAGTAAAGTGTTGGGCTGTCTTCTCAACCTTTACTTTTTCCTTTTCTAATAAAGTAACTTAAATATATAAGTGTTATATAGAAAAAAAAAACAAATATATATAACAAAACAATTATTTAAGCTCAAATGGGTTCGTGGGTTTGTCTCTCTCGCATTAGTCAAAAGGTTTGCCTTTCTAGAGTTTTGTTTGTTTGGTTGAATATATATTATTGGTAGATCTCATCAGATAGATGCATAATTCTCCATATCCAAACTAGATATCAATATTTTTCAAATTATAATAGTTAGTGGGGAGAAACATGTATAGAGAAGAGATCATTTCCGAATCTTTTCTATCAAGGTCACTGGATCAAGTGATTTGAGTTTTTGAAATTTCATCAAACGGTCCACTTGTTTTAACTCTTTAAAAGCTATAATAATTTTTGGGCATTTGATGAAATTTCAAAGACTCGGATCACTTGATTCGGTGACCTTGGTGGAAGAGATCCAAAGAGGATCTTTTCTCACATATATAGAACAATAACAGAGATTTTAATTTGGCAAGTGGTCATTTATTACAGTGGTGGAAAAGTATTGAGCCCTTGCATGATAGTGACGTGGTTCAAATTCCGTCAGTGATTAATTTAACAACTAATCTAATAAAATTTATCGTTTGAAAAAAAAAAAAAACAGAGATTTTAATTTGGGGACAAAAATTCTCCAACCCTAATGTGGCCCGGGCATGCATGCAGTGGCCCCACAACCTAGAAAACATGTGTGATATATAAGGCCATTGTTTTCAATTTGCATATCATTTTCTTGGAATGGATTTGTATATTTGTGTGACAGTCCACAAATATATAAATATAATAGTCCCCACAAAATATGGACTTGGATTGTCTACCCTCTCATTTCGATACCCTCCTCGGGCCCTTTTGTTTGTGTGGTCACGGTTAAGCCACGTCAACGTTTTATATTACTATTTCTTTTTGTTTTATTATTTTTATAAAAAAACAATATAAAATGTTGACGTGGCTTAACCGTGACCACACAAAACAGGAGGACACGGGAATGGCACCGAAATGGGAGGGCAGACAATCCAAGTCCACAAAATATATGTCCCTAAATGAAAACTACTTTCTCAAATAAATCATTGTAAGGTCTAGTCTATGTATATTGCCTATATATTGTTGCTTGCATTATTTCTTTGGACTACTTTGAAAACGTACCATTTCTTAATTTTGTTGTCCTTCTCCAATGTACACGTTGTTCGCAATGTAGTATATATATACGTGGAAAATAGACAATCACATGTAAAAATAAAATGCACACAAATTACAAATTGATTTTTCTTATTGATGAGATGAGGGAGCCTTTACCGTATCAGTACATTTTTTTTAATATCAAAATTACTAGATGTCACATCCCGATTCGGGTCCACCACATCCAGGGTCCGTTCCACCACCGTAGCACGATATTGTCCGCTTGCTTTGGGCTTACCATTCCTTCACCGTTTTGTTTTTGAGAACTCACAAGCAACTTCCCAGTGGGCCACCCATCCTGGGAGTGCTTTGACCTCCTTCTCACTTAACTTCGGAGTTTTTACGGAATTCGAAGCCAGTGAGCTCCCAAAAGGCCTCGTGCTAGGTAGGGATGAGAATATACATTTAAGGATCACTCCACGGGCCCGCTCCACCACTGTAGTACGATATTGTCTGCTTTGGGCCCCGACCAGACCCTCACGGTTTTGTTTCTAGGAACTCACACGAGAACTCCCAGGGGGTCATCCATCCTGGGATTGCTCTAGCCCAAACTCGCTTAACTTCCGAGTTCCGATGGAACCCGAAGCCAGTGAGCTTCCAAAATGCCTCGTGCTAGGTAGGGATGAGAATATACATTTAAGGGTCACTCCCCTGGACGATGTGGGATGTTACACTAGACACCAGCATACTAGATGACGTAGACACTAGTTGGTATAGATTGATGATTAATTTCTTTTTATTAGCACTAGCTTAATTAGTTAAAATGCCACTATATTAGGTTAATCATACCATAATTTACCTCTATTTTTAATCCCATGCCTTTTGTTTAGTGTGAAATCATTGCATGATCCTCCCAAGGCTAGCAGATCCATTATGTTGATAATGCATTGCACTAAGTTAGTATTATATTTGGCTTTTTAACCAAAATGATTTTTGAGATTAGAATAATTCTCCCCTTCATCTTTGACAATGAAAATTGATAAAAGTGGTTCATGAGTTTGTCCATCATAAATCATTTTGGTTATTTCGTGATAAATCGCTAATATCTTCGTTAAGTGGAGTGGTTGGTTTGACAAAAATAACTTTTAAAAGGTGGTCACTTGGTCGCTCATGATAATTTAACAAGAATTTTGTCAGATTTTTCATGAAAGGACAAAATGATTTACAGTGAACAAATGCAAGGGCTAATTATATCGATTTTCATTATTAGAGACCAATGTAAAAATTATGTGAATCTCAGAGATCTTTCGAATAAAAAGCCTTATATTTTTGCAACTTGCATGTGTACGGATTCACACATCTACTTATTGGAGGGTAATTAGCTAGCTAGGGTTTTCTCTGAACATCGCAGAGTCAGTGTTCTATTGTCTCATACATATTTTTATTTTCTCTGCAGTATATAGCGACATGGAAATGGTCTGAATAGAACTGTTCGAGCATGCAAGAGCAAAGACAGATCCATTAGGAGGGTCAGGATCGATCATCAAATTTTTTAGGGTTTGTTTTTTCTGTAGTTTTGAGAAGAACTGAAGATTCTATGTAGTCAGATTACTAATAGTTTTGTCTCCCCAAAGGCCGATGCTTATGCTTTATGCAGTGAGATTGAGCTTTCCCTACTTCCTTTATAACTTTGTCATTTTCTAAATTGAAAAACAACCAAAGAATCTCAGTCTTCTGATATATTTGAGCATGTTTAAGCGTTTCAAAACAAAAACCAAATAGTATAGAGGACACAAATTGTAATGTAATAATGAAATAATGCTTCTTCCTCTATCATATATTGACCTGAATTCTCTCATCTGAACATTAATGTCTGGATTTCGTTTGCATGTGTTTTTGGTCACTTGGCTTGCTTTCGGCCATTGACCGGTCGACATTTAGGTTATATATTTCATTGCTCTTGTCGCACCTTTCTTCACCAGACTCTTCCATATCAATTTTTTTTTTATCACATCCTCAACAAAGTTGCTTCTCATGAGATAGAAAAACCCTACGGCTTAAACTTTAGATTTCAATTCTTAATTTTTGAGCAGAAAATTAACATGTAATGGTCGATTGAGAATGACAAAATAATACTTGGGATTGATCAAAATGGCAATTGGATCACAATTAGACATCCGAACGCACGAAAGACTGAAAAATCACGCATCTATTACATCGCACCATGCATGGTCGAACTTGTAAAATTTTATGGTTAGGGTTGTGGTTACGATCAATCTTGGTATTTACACTCATTTTTCTCATACAATCCTTTCAATTTTTTACCATTGAGTTAAACGAATTGAAAAAAATTAATAGAAAAAAATTAACAGAAGTGTATGAAAAGTAAAATAAATGTGTGATAATACTATGCTTTTGATAGAGAAGGGAAATGATAAGTAGGGTTGACATTACCCTGCGTCATAAAGCACGCACCTTTCCCATTGAATCATTATTATTGATTATTCTCAAACGGCTTAATACAGCTCTCTCCTACTCAAATATTGCAAACATAAAACATGCACAATAAAAAATGCACGCGCACCCATAGATTCCACTAGTTGCGCGCAAGCCATTATATCCAATTATGCTGTTTTATTACATCATCTTTAAGCAAGGTTCTATAAGACTCTGGGCATTAGTTAAGTGGTGAACTGAGACTTAGTGCCTAGATAGAATAAGTAAATTTAAGTAAATTTATTATAAATCGTAAATAAATGTTTGTTTATACTTAAAAATATATAGTTGTATTGAGATACATAAATTGAAAAATAGAATAATTTATAGATTCGAAAGTATTGGAACATATTGAAAATATGGGAAATCATAATATAATGTGTGTTCATCAAAGTATTTAACAAGCCTCTTAAAATTTATTAAAAAAATAAAATGCATGATGAGAGCTATTAATTTTTTGTCTGAGTGATAGTCGCGACCTAAGTGGGCACTTAGACTGGCTAGGCGGGCGCTTAGACTAGCTAGGCAGGTGCTTAGACGGGCTAGATGGGTGTTTAAGCAGGTCTAGACGCTATTTCTTAATTTTCAAACATCTAGAGATTAATCGGGATGATGGCTAGCCGCTTAGCGCTTAGGAGGTGCTAGGTGGAAATTTTTTAAACAATATCTGTAAGAGAGCCTAAAACTTGAATTTGAAATGTTACGTAAGATTTTTTGTAATACAACAAAATTGTTAAATGCATTTTTAAATTTAGAAAATATCCGACAATCTCAAGATTTAGAGAGTCCCCATCCCACTCTTCAAACATTTTTTTTTCGATTATTAAAAGATGTGCTTGGCAAGGTTTAATAAAAATGAAATACTCAATAAAGGTCAGATGATGAAAAGTTATTCTAATTCATTTTTTAGAACAAACCACATGGCCCTTGTCTGATAAACGCAGTTTGGATTGCTAGAGATCGACTGAATACTCTTCATGTTTGCTTATTGTTTTCTTCTTCTTAGTTAGATGCGTCGAGTATGTGACTTCAGCTCATGTTGGTATAGTTTCTTGATTGAGGCTTATTGTTTAGACAGAAGCTTTGGTTGTTTTCAGTTTCGTGGACTCGAATAATATATGATAATCGATTTTGGTTACATGAGTTTCTTGGTTGTTTTGGCCGCCTATTTCCGTTTTAGTTTTTTTCTTTTCGATGTGAAGCATCACGCACGTTAACCACATTCTTTTAACTTTCAATTATTGAATCAAATAAATTAAAGAAAAATAAATGATAAAAATTAATAAAAATTTGAAGATATCATCATCTTATTATTTTTACAACCATATTAAAATTGGTATCTCGTACACTTGGTTGAACAAGATTGAACAAGTTATAGTGCTTCCAGTGCTTTACCTCATTTAATGATAGAGTCCAAGTCTTGTTAAGTAAAGAGATGTCACGGTGTACATTTAATCGTGGAAAATTGAAAAGGGTAAAAGGTATGCTCATGATTACAAAAGGGAAAATGGTTGCAAAGCGACAATCTAATTGAGTTCTCCTTTACCCCACACGCATACGCACACCACTTACAAATCAGACGCTTTTGATTTTCCCCATTTTTTTATATTGTTTTTGGTTTTTTTTTGTTATAAAAAAAAAACAAATATAGTTTGTCTGATCATCCACTTTAAACAAACCAGAAAGATTTTCGTCAGATTTTTTCTGTGAAGATTTTAGAATTCTTCAATTAGATTTGTTCATCGTACATTGTGATATCAGAAATTATTATCAATTTTTTATTTAAATTGAATATAAACAGTATTTGATAAAAACGGATCGTATGATGTACGATGAAAGGATATGATTGAAGGATCTCCAACATCCTCACAAAAAGATCCGGCTCACTTAAACAAAGCCTCCATCTTGGACCCAACATGCCTGCCTGCCTCCCTTCTTCCTCATACTTCATTCACATTTTTGCTCCACATAATCATGGATTATTATACAAACATAATTACATATATTCTCAAAATATTTGCATGATCAATATCTGCATTTGTGCCGCTAATCACTCCACATGGCATCTTTCCGACCGAAAGATCTCGAACCAACGGTCCACTACTCGTTTTACTTTTTTTTTTGGTCATGTCGTAAATAAATTTTTGCAAAGATTTATGTCTATGTGGTCTCTAAAATTGCCATGGAAAGGAGTATATGATTAGACAAGTTTTATTGTGAACGCATAACTACATGAAAAGGTGAAGGAGTTTTTTTGAAAGTGAGATTCTTTATGGATTTTCTGTTACTTTATAGAACGTTAATTTTCGTGACAACGTTATAAAATATTATACCAAAACATAATAGGATAGAAAATCCACGAAGAATCTCACTTTTGAGAGAATTTAGCATTTCTCTACATACACTACCACCTCTTCTCTTAGGAATTTACAAATAATCCAAAGAGAAATGTATAGGAGAGTCAAAAATGAGACTTTCTGCTACCTCATTTTTCTAACATAATGTCTAATATTTACACGAAAATTGACGTTAAACTATAAGATGACATTATATAAAAAACCATACTTTGAAAGAGTCTCTGTAACATTTATCTAATCCAAAATATAGATATTTGGTGTGTGCAAAGTCTTGAAATTTACACACATAAAAAAGAACTTGTAGTATATTTTATTATATAAATTGCATGAATATCATCACTTTTTTACCCCTTCAAGGGGGAAGGGGATGTGGATAAAAAAGAAAAGAAGGTCTTTGCTTTTTTACCCTTTGTCCTTTTTAGTGGTAAAAGTAGAAAGAGGCTGAGGAATTGTGATTGGATGGAAAGGATGTTCTTAAAAGACAGAGTTCAAACAGAAAAGATCCCCAATTTTCCACTCTTTTTTTTTTTTTTGGAAGACTTTTTACATTTCTTTTAGAGGAAAACTAATGAAAAGGGCTTGAAAACTTTGAGTTTTAATGATAAGGACAAAATAAAGGGTAAAGTGAATAGTAACATGATTGACTTTTTAATGTAAAAATGTGGTTTTTCGTTAAAGTGAATAGTACCGGGTGTTTTTCATTAAAGTTCCCTAAACCTTTTAGGGATAGATTTAACACAAATTTTTTCTAAGTCTTCAAAGTAATTTTTTAAATTGGGCTGTAAGGGGCCTAATACATGATATGTTTATTTACCCGAAATGGTATAAGATATATTCTACTTCTCGACCTCTCATATGTCCTACGTTACAATTCGTCATCCAATATCTAAACAATTAGAAATTAGATTGAATGATGGACGCTAGTTGAATTCATAATCATCCACTCTCTTCTGTATATTGAATTCACCAATTAATCACTTTCCTCATTTCCAAGTAAGCAAACATAAACAAATTTATGGCGACGTGAAAGAACAGACCTACATATTCGAGTAGAAAATGATTATTTGGTATAATCATACGCAATCTCTGCTCTCTACTATATTAGAGGAAATCGTGAGTTCAAAATAATTATTGGCGGTAAAGTCTCCAAGGTTCAGCCCAAAAAGTATTAACCCAAAAATGTAGATCCACAAAATTGGGCCACTCGGTATTTGTGCCCTGGGCCCATTACCTGACCCATCAAATCCGTTTACTTGATTGTTTTCTCTCCCGCTTCTCATCCATTTCAGACTTCCAGCCGCCCGAAAATTTATGGGCGGAACGAAAGCACCCCCATAACATGCCGTAACAATGAGACACAGCAACCACACAAATTTGCAACTCTGCCACTGCCATGGTCGACTTCCCCAAGTCTCTCTCGCCGAAGCGAGTCCTGAAGCTCCTCAAAGCCGAGAAGAAACCTCATTCCGCACTCGCCCTGCTCGACTCAGCGACCTGCCACCCGAACTACAACCACTCCCCCGACGTCTTCCACCACATTCTTCGTCGGCTCGTGGACCCGAAGCTCGTCGTTCACGTCGAGCGGGTGGTCGAGCTGATTCGGACCCAGAAATGCAAGTGCCCCGAGGACGTGGCATTGACGGTGATCAAAGCGTATACGAAAAACTCCATGCCCGATAAAGCGTTGGCCGTGTTTCAGCAAATGGAAGAGATTTTTGGGTGTGCGCCCGGCGTAAGGTCGTACAATTCGCTGCTGAATGCGTTCATTGAGTCGAACCAATGGGACCGAGCTGAGAAATTTTTTGCTTATTTCGAAACGGTGGGTTTGGAGCCAAATTTGCAAACTTTTAATGTTCTGATCAAGATTTCGTGCAAGAAGAAGCAGTTTGAGAAGGCTAAAGGGTTGCTGAATTGGATGTGGGAAAAGGGTTTAGAGCCTGATGTGTTTAGTTATGGGACTTTGATCAACGGGCTTGCGAAAGGTGGGAACTTGAGGGATGCATTGGAGGTGTTTGATGAAATGCTTGAGAGAGGGGTTGGTCCTGATGTGATGTGTTATAATATTTTGATTGATGGGTTTTTCCAGAAAGGCGACAGTGTGAGTGCCAATGAGATTTGGGAGAGGTTGGTGAAGGACTCAGAGGTTTATCCTAATATTGTTACTTATAACGTTATGATCAATGGTTTGTGTAAATGTGGGAAGTTCAATGAGAGTTTAGAGATATGGAATAGGATGAAGACAAATGATCGAGGGCCTGACTTGTATACTTGTAGTTCTTTGATTCATGGGTTGTGCAAAGCAGGGAATGTGGATGGGGCTGAGAGAGTTTATAAAGAGATGGTTGATAAAGGGGTCGTTCCGGATGTGGTTGTCTATAATGCAATGCTCAATGGGTTCTGTCTAGCAGGGAAGACTAAAGAGTGCTTTGGGCTGTGGGACATGATGGAGAAGTGTGGTTGTTGTAATGTTGTGAGTTATAACACATTGATTAGAGGGTTGTTTGAAAACGAGAAGGTTGATGAAGCAATTTCTGTCTGGGGACTAATGCGTGATAAGGCTTGTGTTGCAGATGCCACAACCTATGGAGTATTGATCCATGGACTGTGTAAAAATGGGTATTTAAACAAAGCTTTGCAGATTTTAAAAGTGGCAGAAAACACAGGAGCTGATCTGGATGCCTTTGCGTATTCGTCAATGATTAATGGGTTATGCAAGGAAGGGATACTAGATGAAGCAGCCAGGCTAGTAGGTAAGATGGATAAGTGTGGCTATGAACCGAATTCTCATGTTTGCAATGCATTGATATACGGGTATATCCAAGCTTCCAAACTTGAAGATGCCATTTTGTTTTTTAGAGGAATGTGCACCAAGTTTTGCTCTCCAAATGTTATCTCCTACAATACTCTCATAAATGGTTTATGCAAAGCAGAAAGATTTAGTGATGCATATGTGTTTGTGAGGGAAATGCTGGAAAAAGGATGGAAGCCGGATGTGATCACATATAGCTTGTTAATGGATGGTCTTTGTCAAGGCAAAAAGATTGACATGGCCCTCAACGTGTGGCATCAAGCCCTTGACAAGGGCTTCGAGCCTGATGTAACTATGCATAACATTATAATTCATGGTCTTTGCTCTGCAGGCAAGGCTGAAGATGCTTTGCAGCTTTATTTTCAGATGGGGCGTTGGGACTGCGTTCCAAATCTTGTAACCTACAACACCCTAATGGAGGGTTTTTACAAAATTACAGACTGTGAAAAGGCATCAGAAATTTGGGCCCGCCTTCTAAAAGACGGACTACAACCAGATATCATCACCTATAATGTTACTCTCAAAGGGTTTTGTTCATGCAGTAGAATATCAGATGCCATTAGGTTTTTAGAAAAGGCTTTACGTCTTGGAATTCTTCCAACTTCCATTACGTGGTACATACTTGTTAGGGCAGTGCTAAACAATGGGACCACTTCAAACTCCTCTTGGGTATAAATTAGCGTGGAAGCAAGTTTTATCTCCAGTTGCTTTTCTTTGATGTCATCACATGCATCGTTTCATCTGGGATCACATGATGTGACCTCCATAGTTTCCTTTTGTTCTCTTGTCATATTTTGTTAGCACTGAGATACTTTAAAACTCCATGTGTCACGAGAAAAGGTCTGTGGAAATATGTCGCTGGGCTAGTCGGTAGGTGCTTGGGATACTACTGATGAGGAATCTGTACAGCAATATTATTCTTCATGAAGAACATGCTTTTCTTCTAAAAGTGATATAAGGTATGAATGATCTGTCTTTTGCCTACATTTATTTGTTGGGTGTGTTGCATTCTCAGTGCAAAATCTGCCTAATGCAGGTTAAATGCCAATTTTATTGAATCCTGGAAAAGATTAGTTGGCAGAAGAATGAGTTTCTAGAATTCAGATCCAAAATCTTGCTTACCAGGTTTAATATCAATTGCCATTCAGTTATCAATTCTGGGTTGTATTGCACATAGTGGGTTTTATTTAGAACATATAGAATGTCGAAGACATTACTTATAAATTTAAAGTCTTGAGGCCTGTCTTAGCATGAATTATAATAATTAAAAGCTCATGAAGTATCATATATGGTAACTAAGTGCCATAGGTTTTGGTGATTGCAGTAATATCACCAAGATCACCTTTTGATGATGCAAAAGCAAAGTGGCTTGATGTATCAAACCCAAGGTGTGAGATTTACTTGGGGTTATTAATCATGCTATATTTGTAATAGTGCAGAGCTCCTGATGCAGGTTGGATGCGTCTTTAAAGTCACTATTTGGCACATGTGTGGCTTTCGCGAGATTTGTATCATTAACCTTCCTCACCAGATTCAATTTCTGCAGCTACTGCTTTCAGGTCAACATGCATTTTGTTGTACACTAGTGGGCATAGAACATTTAGAAGGTCATATATACACTAGTGGATTCATAAAGCATCATATATGTAACTCGGTTACATAGTTTTTGGTGATTACAGTAGTATCACCAAGATCACCTTTTGATGATGCAAAATTAAAGGCTTGATGTATCAAACCCAAGTTGTAAGATTTACTTGGGTTTATTGATCATGCTATAATTGTGTAGCGGAGCAGTAGTGCATCATTTCCATTCGTCTTTTTGGGCAGTTAAATTCTAGAAATGTCTATTAGATTTTCTCATATTTTCGAGATAGTCTGCATTTTTAATTGGATAACGTAAAAGAGTTATGGCTAAAATTTTTAAAATTGAGTTGATCAGGAAAAAACATGTTATATCTATGTAGACCTAAGCTATGTTTAGTAAAATAGTTGAGGCCGAAAATTTTACAGCATAATATTTTTACTTCTAAGGGTAGGGCAACGCAGGGCATCACCTTCTTTCTTCCTGTGTCTTCCCCTCTTCTGTACTTTCTGTTTCTGATAACATTTTCTGCTCATAGATGACCTGAGAAACCAAACCCACAAAAATTGCCCCGAGAAATGCAACTTTTCTCCAATCAGGTGTTGAAGTGATGAAAGAGTCGGCAAGTTGTACGAGTAGCAGACCAATTAGTGCAAGGTAAATGTTCGTCCTGGTTTCGGATCCTGCACTTTTTTTGGTAAGCTCCTTGATTTTATTTATTTCCTCGGTAGCATCTACTTTTTTTTTTTGGCTTGCCCTGGGTCAAATTCTTAAAAAATAACCCTTCGTTTCGCTCTTTTTCAATCTGACCTTCGAATGCTTCTAACTCGTTTTCGTTTTTCTCCATCTCCTCTATGTTCACTCCTGCAGATTCCTCAAAGGCCTGCATGCGGCTGTTTATATTCTCCAATATCTGCTAATCACAAACGATTAAGAATTTAATCCAAGTTATCCAACAGAAGTGTATAGCAAGTCGTGTTTTTTATCTTTAATGCGGTGCATGGAGCAGGAACTTAAAAACAGACCCTGTCGCTGGCTTCATCCAGGTCTTTGAGAGCATCTTCTCTAAATCTTGTCAAACTCGGCGTTTGCCTCCTCTCCAAATTTGGTAAGATACTCTGACCTTTCATCCAAAGTAATCGGCAAGACGGACCTTCTGAGCTTGAAGCATTGCTATCCTCACCAGCAACTCTTGCTTGCGAGTGTCACCTTCAGGAGGGGAAGCATCTGACTCCGAATCAGAATCATTGGACTTGCTGAATCGCAAGACGGAATTCTTGGCGTTGGACAATCGTCCTGTGTGTAAACTGGCATGTTTGGTGGGGGTGAAGGAGGTTTGAATGAGCTTGAGGCCAATCATCTTATCCGTTTTCAGTGCTGGCTTTAAGTTTGGATAAAGGGGAAAGAGAGAGAGAGAGATTTGTACATCGACAGTTAAAACTGTTGAGAGTGCTTTTTAGCCTCTCATCTGGCGTTGTATTATCCATTGCTCTACAAAAGTGTTTCTTAGACTAAAAAGTTCTTGTTAAAAGAGTGCGATTTATCACCTAATTGTTCCCTCTCGTTCTATTTTTGTACCAATAATTGACAACTGATGACTTGCTTACTTACCTGGAATGAGTAGTTGAATCATTATAACGACTAAATTTTGTATGTTTACTAACACAAGGGTATTAGAATTATTTTCATTTGTGACTTTCCTGTGTTTACTCACACAGAGGTATTATGATTCTTTAGTATTCTTGACCCCTCATGTGTTTATACAACAACAACAACAACAACAAAGCCTTTTCCCACTAAGTGGAGTCGGCTATATGAATCCTAGAACGCCATTGCGCTCAGTTTTGTGTCATGTCCTTCGTTAGATCCAAGTACTCTAAGTCTTTTCCTAGGGTATCTTCCTCTACCCCTTCGGCCTTGAACCTCTATCCCGTAGTCACATTTTCGAACCGGAGCGTCAGTAGGCCTTCTTTGCACATGTCCAAACCCATTTTGTGTATGTGTTGATGCTTCACTGCCCAACATTCTGTGCTATACAGCATCGCCGGCCTTATTGCCATCCTATAAAATTTTCCCTTGAGCTTCAGTGGCCTACGACGGTCACACAACACGCCGGATGCACTCTTCCACTTCATCCATCCAGCTTGTATTCTATGGTTGAGATCTCCATCTAATTTTTCGTTTTTTTTGCAAGATAGATCATAGCTAGCGAACACGGTCGCTCTTTGGTATTACCTGATCTCCGATCCTCGCCCCTAACTCATTTTGGCTTCCATTTGCACTGAACTTGCACTCCATATATTCTGTCTTTGATCGGCTTAGGCGAAGACCTTTAGATTCCAACACTTCTCTCCAAAGGTTAAGCTTCGCATTTACCCCTCCTGAGTTTCATCTATCAACACTATATCATTTGCGAGAAGCATACACCAAGGAATATCATCTTGAATAAGTCCTGTTAACTCATCCATTACCAACACAAAAGGGTAAGGACTTAAGGATTGTTGATGCACAAAATCAGTGAGGACTTTGGTACAACAGAAAGTATTAAGTTATTGCTCTGGTCATTAGTGTGGATAAGTATGTAAATGGATAGAGACAGGAAAGCAAACATAAGATGTACGTGGTTCACCCAGATTGGCTACGTCCACGGAGTAGATGAGTTCTCATTAATTGTGAAGGGTTTACACAAGTACATAGGTTCAAGCTCTCCTTTAGTGAGTACAAATGACATTAGGAAATATTGTGGGAGAATGATCTCGTAATCACGAAACTTCTAAGTACCGAAGTGTGGTATCGTCTTCACTTGCCTTATCTGTCTCATAGGTAGATGTGGCATCTTCTCTGGAAGTACTCTTCCTCCATCCAGAAGTGGTATCTTTAATTGGTGGAGATGCACAAGGTAATGTATCAATTTCACTTGAAGCTTACTTATAGTTTCAGGCTTGGTCAAGCGCGATACAAACCATGTAGTAGGAGTTCCCCAAGTCGCCGAGCTAGGGGATTTGCTGAAAGAGGTGACAGACAAGGTAAGCAATCAGAGCTCCAAGCAATCAGTCCCAGATCAGAAGTTTGATTTCGAGTTCCGGCTGATTGTTCTCATTCTCCCTATCTTGCAGGCAGCATGAAGGATAAAGAGAAGAAAATGAGAATAGATGATATGAGATACTTTTGCTTTTGAAGAAGTAACTTTCCACATGCTTATTCTTGAATTGGGCTGGAGGGTTTTCTGGTTTCCTCTAGAGTATAAGGCCGACTGAAGAATTTGAGGGTCAAAACAAGTCCATCAAATCTAGAGTACATTCGACCCTGCTGATATGGGATACTTTTGCTGTTGACAAAGTAGTGGATGTATCGGCACGTGTTCTGTTACGCTTGTCTCCACATGCTTCCTTGTATCGTTCTCACTTTCCCTATCGGTTCCTCAGGCAGGTGTGATATCTTCTCTGGAAGCATAAGATGTTGAAGATGAGTACTCGAGAGCAATGCCAGGTAAGTAATCAAATAAGGGGTTCCAGGCAGTCAGTTCCTGACTGGAAGCTTGATTCCAAGTGCTGACTGATTGCTCTCTTTTTCCTTGTCTTGCAGGTAAGAACAAGGCCAAAGGAAAAGACAGGGAAAAAGCATGATATGAGATACTCTTGCTTTTAAGCCTGATGATATGAGATATTATTGCTCTGGTATAGCTTGTTTGCAGAGGTATTATCGGGGGGAAAGAAAGCTGAGTATTTCGAGAGGCTTCATTAGGAGTGCCCTCTCAGATATGAGGAAGGGTTGAGCATTTTTGCAGGTCTGCTTGTCCGTTGAGGATGAAGGTCGACATATATAGGAGTCTCCCTAACAACAAGTAGTAATGCTATTCCTTTACCCTGCTTGGTCATAGCACGGTAGTGGGAGTTGCCAGCTTCATGTGTGTCAGAGCACTTTGAAAAAGTGGTATGTGGTATGTGGTATCTGGAAAGCTGATGTTGCATGTGAAGATTACAGACAAGCTTTATCCAAGGAGATCTGGCTCTTGAAGTTGAGAAAGCGGTGCCTCTTCGGTTTTCGAACAAGCAATCCTGTCGGGGATCTGGCTCTCGAGATTCGGAGAATGGTGCCTCTTCGATTTTTGAGAGAGCAATCCTGTTGGGAATCTGTCTCTCAAGATTTGGAGAGCGGTGTCTCTTCAATTTTTGAGAAAGTAATCATGTTGGGAGTCTGGCTCTCGAGATTCGAAGGACGGTGCCTCTTCGATTTTGGAGCAAGTAATCTTGTTGGGAGTGTTTTCTCGAATGTGAGTAAAGGTAGGCCATGTTTGCTAGTCTACCTTGCCACAGAGCACAGAGGTTGACACACAGGGACTTTCCAATTATCCAGCAGTGGTCCTGCTCCTTTTGTGTACGTGTTGATGCTTCACCGCCCAACATTCTGTGCCATACAGTATCGCCGACCTTATTGCCGTCCTATAAAATTTTCCCTTGAGCTTCAGTGGCATACGGCGGTCACACAACACGCCAGATGCACTCTTTCATTTCATCCATCCAGCTTGTATTCTATGGTTGAGATCTCCATCTAATTATCCGTTCTTTTGCAAGATAGATCCTAAGTAGCGAAAACGATCGCTCTTTGGTATTTCCCGATCTCCGATCCTCACCCCTAACTCATTTTGGCCTCCATTTGCACTGAACTTGCACTCCATATATTCTGTCTTTGATCGGCTTAGACGAAGACCTTTAGATTCCACACTTCTCTCCAAAGGTTAAGCTTCGCATTTACCCATCCTGAGTTTCATCTATCAACACTATATTGTCTGCGAAAAGCATACACCAAGGAATATCATCTTGAATATGTCCTGTTAACTCATCCATTACCAACGCAAAAAGGTAAGGACTTAAGGATGAGCCTTGGTGTAATCCTACAGTTATGGGGAAGCTTTCGGTTTGTCCTTCATAAGTTCTTACGGCAGTCTTTGCTCCTTCATACATATCCTTTATAGCTTGGATATATGCTACTCGTACTCCTTTCTTCTCTAAAATCCTCCAAAGAATGTCTCTTGGGACCCTATCATACGCTTTTTCCAAATCTATAAAGACCATGTGTAAATCATTTTTCTCATCTCTATATCTTTCCATCAATCTTCGTAAGAGATAGATTACCTCCATGGTTGAGTGCCCTGGCATGAACCCGAATTGGTTGTCCGAAATCCATGTCTCTTGCCTCAATCTATGCTCAATGACTCTCCCCCAGAGCTTCATTGTATGACTCATTAGCTTAATACCCCTATAGTTCATGCAATTTTGTACGTCACCCTTATTCTTGTAGATAGGCACCAAAGTGCTATTTCGCCACTCATTAGGCATCTTCTTCGTTTTCAAAATCCTATTGAAAAGGTCAGTGAACCATGCTATACCTGTCTCTCCCAAGACTTTGCACACTTCGATCGGTATATCGTCTGAGCCCACTGTTTTTCTATGCTTCATCTTCTTCAAAGTTACAACCACTTCTTCCTTCCTGATTCGATGATAAAATGAGTAGTTTCTACACGCTTCTGAGTTACTCAACTCCCCTAAAGAAGTACTCCTTTCATGTCATTCATTGAAAAAATTATGAAAATAACCTCTCCATCTGTCTTTGACCGCGTTCTCTGTAGCAAGAACCTTTCCATCCTCATCCTTGATGCACCTCACTTGGTTTAGGTCCATTGTCTTATTTTCCCTTGCTTTAGCTAGTTTATACATATCCAACTCTCCTTCTTTGGTATCTAGTCGCTTATACATATCGTCATAAGCCGCTAACTTAGCTTCTCTCACAGCTTTCTTCGCCTCTTGCTTCGTTCTTCTATACCTTTCACCATTTTCATCGGTCTTGTCCTTGTATAAGGCTTTACAACATTCCTTCTTAGCCTTCACTTTTGTTTGTACCTCCTCATTCCACCACCAAGATTCCTTTTGGTGTGGAGCAAAGCCCTTGGACTCTCCTAATACCTCTTTTGCTACTTTTCGGATACAACTAGCCATGGAATCCCACCTTTGGCTAGCTTCCCCCTCTCTATCCCACACACACTGGGTGATTACTTTCTCTTTGAAAATGGCTTGTTTTTCTCCTTTTAGATTCCACCATCTAGTCCTTGGGCACTTCCAAGTCTTCTTCTTTTTTCTCACTCTTTTGATATGTATATCCATCACCAACAAGCGATGTTGATTAGCCAAGCTCTCTCCCGGTATAACTTTGCAATCCTTATAAGTTATATGATCCTCTTTCCTTATTAGAAGAAAATCTATTTGTGTTTTTGACGACCCACTCTTGTAGGTGATCACATGTTCTTCTCTCTTCTTAAAGAAGGTGTTGGAGAATAGATCATATGCCATTGCAAAATCCAAGATAGCTTCCCCATCCTCGTTTCTCTCCCCAAAACCATGGCCACCATGAAAACCTCCATAGTTGCCTGTTTCCCTGCCCACGTGTCCATTTAAATCTCCTCCTATAAATAACTTCTCCGTCTGGTCAATTCCTTGCACCAAGTCTCCAAGGTCTTCCCAAAATTTCTCATTCGAACTCGTATCCAATCCTACTTGAGGTGCGTACGCACTAATCACATTGATGAGTTCTTGTCTTATTACAATCTTGATTGCCATGATTCTATCTCCTACCCTCTTGACATCTACAACATCTTGTGTCAAGGTCTTGTCCACGATGATGCCAACACCGTTTCTCGTTCTATTTGTGCCTGAATACCAAAGTTTAAACCCTGAGTTTTCTAGATCCTTTGCCTTAAGACCAACCCACTTAGTTTCTTGTAGGCACATAATATTTATCATTCTCCTCACCATAACTTCCACTACTTCCATAGATTTTTCCGTTAAGGTTCCTATATTCCACGTTCCTAAACGCATTCTACTCTCTTGAACTCTACCCTTTTGTCCTAGCTTCTTCACCCTTCTCTGTCCAATAGAATCAAAGTACTTCTTTTGTGTGTCCTGTGTAAAGTTGATAGGAGCATATGCTCTTTGAGTGGAGTCGTTCGAAAAGAAGTTTCTATGGCCCCCTTGCTCATTTAACATTGCATCCGGGTGCCGATGGAGATACAACGACCCTTGCTCACTTATCACTGTGCTCGGCCCACACAGCGCGCCACTTACGGGTGACGCCCTAGTTTTAGCGCGATTTCGTTCTGGATTCATTTTCATAAGGATTCGACGTAACTGTGGAGTGCTGGCTGTCGACTACCTGACGCCCTCTCCCTCCTCCTTTACCCGGGCTTGGGACCAGCAATGTAAGATAAACTTATTTATACGGAATAAAAAAAAATGTAGTTCACACATATTACAATCGACAATACAATGCCTGGAAATTAGGAATTAGCTTGCTTATACGGAGTTGTTGATCTCATTCTTATACCTTTTGTTTTCTACTTTCTTGATTCATGACTTTTTTTTCGTCCGAAGTAAGCAAGCATGACACAAAAAAATGTAGCATTCGACCTATCATTTTCTTTTGGCCTCCTAGCTAAAATGGTCCATGAGATTGAAATAACTTCTCATTTTGGTCCTTGAGATTTAAAGTCGATAGAACTGGTCCCTGAGTTTATCCACTGTCAATAATTTTGGTTATTCTAAGAAAAATCTTCGTTAAATAAGAATAAAATGATAAAAATACCCTAAATTGACAAAAACTGAGGGCATTTTTGTCATTTTAGTCTTTATTTAACAGGGTTGTTCACTGAAGGACCAAAATAATTGATTGTAGAATTCAGGGACCACTCTCTATCGATTTCAAATCTCAACGACCAAAGTAAGGAATTATTCCAATCTCAATGACCATTTTAGCTAAAATATCTTTCTTCTTTTTTACTTCCTCTCCCTCAACTTAAATAAGTGAATAGGTGATGAATAAAAATGCATAGTTCAACCATGAACATACGAATGATTAATTGACATAAAGTCAACAAAATGCTATGAAAAATTCACAAACACACATTAAATCAAATCTTGAAATCAACACACAAATCCTCCAACAAATATTTTCCAACACCAACATTAAAATCAAATAAAAAAAACTAAAATGGCAGACAGCCAGAAGATTAACAAGTGCCACTCCACCACCCTGCATATCATTGAGCACAACCAGTCACCTTCTTGTAAGTGTACCACTTAGCAATCCAGAGGTACACCAAGAAATTAATAACGCTCAGAATAGCCAACAGCCAATAAAAATAGTCCAGGTGTCCCCTGTTAAGGTTATCCGGAATCCACCCAAGATTCCCATTCTTCGTGGTAACTTTAGTTACCACAGTTACTAGCAGAGTGCTGAGGTAATTCCCCAGTGCAACAGTGGTCAGTGACAGTGCAGAGCACAAGCTTCTCATGGCGTCAGGAGCCTGGTCGTAAAAAAACTCCATCTGCCCAATGAAGGTGAAAACCTCAGCACACCCAATGATGAAATACTGCGGGACCTGCCAGAAAATCGACATGGGAATGTACTCCAGGTCGTAGTAATTATATTTTTTTACAGTGGCAAGCCTAACGACCTCCAAAACCCCAGCAACAACCATGGAGAATATGGAGAGTGCTAGGCCGATTCCCATCCGTTGAAGCGTCGAGAAGCCTCGTTCGTGGCCCGTGAAGTGCCTGGCGAGGGGGACGATGAGCCTGTCGTATATCGTGTTGTGTTTGGCTCATACATTTGTGAGTAATTATGAGTCATGTGTTAACAACAATGAAGTGACCTGTGTTTGCTTTCGATGGAAATATCACATGGTGTAGGTTGCATGAAAGTTGCAGACAAGTGCTGCAAAGTAAAAGCAAAAGTTTGGTGGACATCATCATGAGTAAAGACATAATAATGATGTTTGTTTTTTGCTTTAATGATGATGCAAGATACAATGATGATGACTATGATGGCTTGGCCTTATATTGAGAAGGCTTGCCGAGTTAGGGAGAGAGAGAGAGCATTCGGCTCTCTCCTGAGAAGGCATCAGTGAGCATCCAAAGGGGGGCAGAGCATTCGGCTCTCCTATGGGAAAACATGGGCATGGGTGAGAGAAAATCAAGAGAGCTAGAGTGAAAAGTATTCTAGTGAAAGAACTCTTGGGGTAGAGTGAGGCTCTTGAAAAAATTCTATGAGTAGGGTGTGCAAGGGATTTGGGATTGAGTTATGTTGATTTAACTCATGTGTACTTGTACTGTTATTCTCATAGTGAAAAGCAATATCTCTCCGGGGACGTAGGCAGGTTTTTGCCGAACCTCGTAAATTTCTCGGTGTCTTTATTTCTTGTATTTTATTCTGTTCAACTGAGTGTGATTTTTTGTGAGGTTGTAATCTGAATCTCATTTCCGCACTAATGAACGGACCAAGGCACAACATATCGAAGCCAGAAGATGACGCTGACAGTGTCGAAGAGGGAGAGGGAGGCTGATGGGATTTTGAAGTTTGGGCCCATGTGTTGGTCTAGGGTGTTGCCTTGGAGGACAAACATTGTGCTCATTTGGCCGTAGACGGTGGCGAAGACTATACCGGACGCCCAGATGGGGAGGAGTCTGATGATGGATTTCAGCTCCTCTACTTGTGTCACTGTGCAGAGGCTCCATGGGCTTGGCAATTCCTTGGCACGGTATGTCTCTGACTCCACGGCTGCCTTGTCAAAGAATCTGAAATTTGAAAAATATTATTATACAAAAATTCTCTTTACATGACGTAAAAAAAAGGAAAATATTACTTATACTGTTGAGAACACATCAATTAAAATACATTGAAATGTTTATTAACAATCAAAGTGTCCTTGAACTTGAAAGTGTTTTTATGAAGAAGCACAGGGTAAGTGCTTCTCAAGAAAGCACTTCTATGACTTAGAAAGACTGTTAAGTATTTATACAAAACGTAATCAGAAGCGCTTTTGGTTGTCCGAAAGCACTTTTAGCCTTTCTAGGTGAGGTCCCAAACAAGAGATTTGAATACGCTTTTAAAACGGTTAAGAACGCTTTTAGATAGCCATCAATATTTTTGAGAATGTTGGACATGAGATTAAAATTGTTGCTGCTAGCTAGGTTATAAAAACTGTGGTTGTTCAAGAAGAGAAGCACTCAAGATTCTTGTGAAAACTTTCTGACGCGCTTTTAGAAAAATCGCTTAAAATGAGCCCATTGAAATTCTAGCTGTGTGCTAGCTTCTTACCCTAATTTGTTGGTGTGCTCAAGCTTCCGGCTTCCTTGGATGTTGCACTCCTCATCTGCAATCTCATAGAGAAGAGACTTGTCAGCAGGAACTTTCACTTTGCATTTCCTGATGGATGCAGCAACCACCTGAGCAATCCTTGTGAGGGGACTCCCGCCTGGTTTCTGAAGACGATATAACTTGCTTCCCAAGAAAAAGAACACAACTGCAATCCCCATTGCAACAGCTGGGACTCCGAACCCCCAATTCCATCCCACATTCATTTGCATCCAGACCAAAACTGTGGAAGCAATAAGCGCACCGACATTGATTGACATGTAAAACCAGTTGAAGAAGGAGCTCTTCTTCTTCCTCTCAGTCTCGTCAGTTTCATCAAATTGATCTGCGCCAAAGGATGAAACGCATGGCTTGATTCCACCAGTACCTACTGCAATCAAGTACAGAGCTACAAAGCAGGCCGCTCTTTGGGATGCTGTTGCGTTGCAACCAGAGCTATCGCAATGCGGTTTTAATCCATTGATAGATGCAGTGAGGGTCAAGAGTGTCATACCCTAGAATAAAAACAACAATTCTTCAATATATAGCCTCTTGAAGAACACAATTTGTATTTGGACCAAACTTACAAGAACATAAACGATTGAAAAGATGGCAATTGTCCAATATCTTCCCAAGTATGCATCAGCTAGGAAGGCTCCTATCAATGGTGTCGCGTAGCACGTCCCTGACCAATTAGAGACGCTGGTTGCTGCAGTGACATTTCCCATGCCGAGACGTTTCTCGAGATAGTTCACTAGATTGGTACTCATTCCATAGTATGCCAATCTTTCACAGCACTCATTTCCTGCAACAGGATTATTTAGTGATCAACATGAGGGCGCCATAAAATACCATGAACAAATCAAAATCAAAAATCAAATTCATAACCAATAAAACCATACCGAGAATAAAGCGGCATGCCTTCCAGTTTCCAGTCTTCTTCTTGTTAGCCGGGTTTTTATGGATGTCCAGAGTCCCATCGTTCGTGTAAAGATCATCATCCGCCATATTTGCAGATTAGCTATATTTCGAGTTCCAGGCCTTTTTTTCTTGGTATTTAAAACCAAAGACTCACCTACAAAATCACCATCATCATCACACACAGGCTGAGATAAGAGAGTAATCATGAAAATTTTGAAGGTGAAAGCATTGCCTTGGAATATATATTCTCTTTAGGAATTCTGTGGCCAACTAAATTCTAGATTCTCAAAATATGAAATTAGGAACTTCACCAAACACTTGGACATGTAACAGGTCACACGTATGGTACCAACCTTACCAACCATCTATAAATCCATGTTTTCGAACATCGTTAGATAATTAAAGTACAGTTCACACAGCATGTCACATAAAAATGGCATCATACAACACATGAGAAGTACTTCTTACAGTTGCAGTCTCGTAACAGGACTATAGTTTTTGTTACTTCCTTAAGAAAAAGGAGTCTAAAATCCTATTGAAAGATAACTGTAGAGACAGAAACCCAAATTAGCTAATTAGGTTTCTTTACATCTCAATAAAATTGAAGGGAATGTATCTAATATTATCTACTAGAGCCTCTACAATCATCATAGAATCCACAACCCACATTTTAATTAATCGAAATTCCATGAACACAAATAAGCAAAAGTTGAGTGAAGCCTAAGCAATATGTGATCATTTAGAGAGTCAAACTCCATCTTTTTAGAATTAGGGATTTTTCAATATGAAAAGGTAACCTCCACAATCCAATATCATTGAAAAGGAAAACCCAAGAAAAATACAGTATAACTGTGTGCAAGAGCAACACAAAAAAAGTTGAAGAAGTAGAAATCATAAAGAGACTTGAGATGCTTGTTTTTTCACTTCGCTAAAGAGCATTTGCACTCGAGGTCTTGATTTCGATTGCCCCCTTTCTTTAGATCGCTTGAGAGGAAAAACCTACCATTCTCTAGTCTAAAGATATATGCATCTTTGACATGAATGACTAGAGGGGAAGAAAGTGCAGACAAATCACATACCTTCAAAACAGCGAAAAAGAGTAGATTTTTTATGGGGTTGGTGAATGGTGATTAGCAGTGGCGGATTCAGGATTTTAAACTCGGGGGGTCCCAATAATAAATTTCAAAAAAATTATAGACAAAAATAACATTAAAAAGTTAAATATAATACATTTCATTCAAAATCATACGCAAAACAACATTACAAGCTATAAAATCACAAAACAACAAATCGTCGTTTTTTCTTTGCATGCAAAGTGTATGGGAACTCATGCTTTGTAGGCCTACAAGGTCCCATTTGCAAATATGTTCTTTGAACCTCATCTTGAATATTAGAAGAATAGTCCTTCATTCGAATTCTTTTTCTTGGGTCTCTCTCAAGATTATTAAAATCAACGTCACACTCATTTTGTCTTGAGCTCGAACTACCAGAACAAATAAATGGTGCTATTGGCTTTGGAAGGAAAAATCTTTCCATATTTCTTATTTGTAAACTACATATTTAAGCAAAAACACAAAACATATACCGATTAACCAATAAACAAAAATTCCATCTAAATTCCAATGATAAAATGAGTATACAAACATAAAACATATCAACAATCATATCAATAATAGACTAAAAATCTCCATCAATATCTAATATAATTTAATTGAGATTAGATTAGAATTCTAAAAAACTTAATTGAATTTTGAACCAAATAGTGGTGGAGTGGAGAATTAAAACAAGTGGATGTATGATATTGGACTTACGTAATTATAATATGGGATTGGGTCATGGGTGAGATTAGAAATTTAGGGTTTTGAAATGGGGGGAAAGAGGGAACCAAATAATAGGGAATTGGGGGAAAAGCAGCAGGGAAAGAGAGAACTTTGGGGAAGGGCTCAGGGGGGCTGGGCTTTAAAATTAAAGCAATATTGAGTCATCATGCATGGCAAACGACAACGTTTGTCTACCTTTTTGTTTTTTTATACTTAAAACAATGGGCCAAAACACAGCCGTTTTGGACCAATTGGTAAAAAGCCCTATTTTCTTTCTTCTTCCCGCAGCGTCTTCTTCTTCACTGCTACCTGCAACTGCAACCTGCAACCTGCACAGCAGCTCAAACCTTGTGTTCGAGGGGTCCCCCGGAAATTTTCTAACAGGGATTTAGGGTCGCCGAAGGGTCCTAGGACCTCCCAGGTCCCTCTGTAGATCCGCCACTGGTGATTAGGGATACTGACTTTTAATAGCCGTTGATCAGTGTATTGCACACGCCTTCATCAATGGCTAGCGTCGGTACAACTGTGATTGGGATGGCTTTTTTTACGATAATAGATGGGTAAAGAGGTTTCATTAGAAAGGGAATTTTGTTCTGGTTTACCATAAGAACTTGAAATTAATGGGTTTTTGTTATCCTTAAGTTATTGTCATTTTAGGTTAACTTTGTACCTGGACTCTTTACTGGAGCTATCAATCCCCCCATTTTCTTACCAAAATATGAAAAACAAAGAGTCCCATTTTTACAGCACAGTCCTACTCTAGTTGAAATCCGATCGACGGTCAAGATTTTCTAGTCATGTGAAAGTTTCTAGTCATGTGGAAGTATCACATGTATAAAATTGACTGGAGAAGGCATGCCACATTGCCATGCCCTCGACAGCTTTACTTTGTATACAAACTTTCTAAATGGATATATAAGAAAGAAAAAAAAAAAAATCTAAAATGGAAGGTGTAACAAGAGAAATTATTTTGTGTGACATCCATGTCACCATGTGCACAGTGTTGCTGATTCACTAAATTGCAATATTTGTTTGATCATTAATTAGTACACACGTTGCGCATATTATGAACTAGGTGGACTCATAACACCATCATCAATATTTGTTACTTGGTGCCACCAAGGGCGGAACCACTCTTAAACTATGGCGGGCTCTACATCGGTGCAAGTTTTTGGACAAATTGAAACTATATGCTTAATTATTTAGGAAGTCCACCACATTTAGCCGAAATTAGCGCTTTCTACTCTAGCAAAAGAGGCCCACCACCCAGTAACCCCTAAGACAATATTGAAGGAAAAAAATTTGTCCTAGCTAAGAACATATGAGAATATTTGAACACATGTGCAAACTATTAACACATTAAAGTAGGCATGCATTAAAAAACAATTCTAAAACTCATGACTTTCAAAGCCTAGTGAATGGTGAACCAATATACTCTTTAACAACATTAAAGAGAAGAAAGGATTTAGAGTTTCATTACCCTTGAAGCTCATCCTTGTTTACACAAGGGATTCACCCAAGTGGAGGGCCTTCAAGTCACCTCCTTGCTCCTTGGATCTTCCTTGTGATTTTCTCCCTCTTTGATGCTCATTTGCTCCTTTGAGGATTTGAGGAAAGGATCTCCAAAACACCAAAAGTTTGATGTCTCTAAGTCTCCACACCAAGGATGAAGTGTGAAGATGAAATGGATGACTTAGAGAAGAAAAGATTGCTAGCTAAATCCCCTCTAAGTGGCTGGCCTCTTTAGAGAGAAAGAGAGAATAGGTTTCACCTCTTTTCCTCAAGAAAACCCTAATGAGAAATAAAGCTATAAAATTGATTTTATACTTCATTTTAAGTGAGTGACAAACTTGTAATTAAGCAAAACTTCCCACTACCCTTGCTATGGCTGGCCTCCCTTAAGTGATTGGGCTTATTGCCCATTTTGTTTTAGTTGTCATACAGCTTGAACATAATGGGCCTTGTGGACCAAAGCACTTTTGGACCCCGAAGTCCAAAACCAACTTAAAAGCCCAATACGAACATTTCGTAAAATTAATTAACTAATTAATTAATCTTGACCATTTTTCAATTAAACCATTTAATTGCATATCCATTTCATTTATATTTCTTCACTTTCATCCTTACTCGGTGTACGATCCATTAGGTTCCAATTAGCGAGGCAGTGGGCGATTGTTACTCTTAACGATCGATTATGAATTGAAACTACATTTCAATTCTCCCTTTGATTAAGATTAGTGTTTGCTAAGCTTCAGGGCTTCCACAAACCATGAGTGACACCTAGCAGCATGTCATGGTTACCCAAGCTAAGTAGAATTGGTTGGAGAACCTATCCAGTTACAACTACAACGCAATACGGTCATTCTCTAATACAATACTCTTAATCACATTATTTGAATGATAGTTTGTTTTATGTCTACTATCCAATGTGATACTTCTCTATATGATTCAATTGAATATGATTTGGAACAAACTTCCTAAGTCATATTCATATGCTTTGGCCAAAAACTCTCGAATCATATCTTAGAGTATTCTCCTTCTACCATGGAAGGTTAGAGATCCCTTGTTGTGCATTCATATGCCTACATGACTAGATAGCTTGATCCCAACAATGCCGTGGACACTCTCAATGGAATGCCTTTGACATGATCAAAGATCAAGGACCTAACCATTAGACATCTAAGATGCCTCAGGTCAAAGGACTACTTTGCATATTGCAACTTACGAGTTCTTACATGACATGTATGTTCGAACTCTCTTTTGATCGTTGTTCAGTGTACTTGATTACTCTTTCAAGCACC
The DNA here is from genome assembly GCF_916048215.2 of Malus sylvestris. Taxonomy (NCBI): domain Eukaryota; kingdom Viridiplantae; phylum Streptophyta; class Magnoliopsida; order Rosales; family Rosaceae; genus Malus; species Malus sylvestris. The sequence goes on from NC_062271.1 coordinate 22,882,371, forward strand.
TATGTGTTTGTCTTAGTGTCAAACACTAAATGACTTGAGACTAGTCATACTCGCGCTTGAGTTGACATAACACATACTAACCTTAGCAGATTGTCAATGCCCAATTGGCAATCCTATGATTAGGAACGTTTTAGGAATGAACATAAGAGAAAGGTCTCGTTAATCTAACATACTTAAATCACTTCTCTCTTAGATCAAATACATTCCTTGGATTCCCTTATTGCTTAAACACATGATACAATAAATAGTGATTAACAATAAGCTTTGCCCTCCATTAAACATTTAATAGTTTAATACATTAAGTATTCCAAAAGCTATTACATCAAATGAGTGGCTTTGTGGGCATACTTCCAACAATCTCCCACTTGCACTCAAAGCCACCTTCCCCATGTATCTAATACCCATCTTTTCCATATGACGGTCAAGTTGGATTTGAGACATTGGCTTTGTCAGTGGATCTGCTACGTTATCTACTGAGGCAACTTTGAGGATGTTGACTTTCCCTTCGGCAGCATATCTTCTAATGATATTAAAGCGCCTGTCAAAATGTTTGTTCTTTTGATGAGCCCTGGGTTCCTTGGCTTGAGCTATCGCCCCACTATTATCACAGTACAAAGTTACTGGTGATGTAATGGTTGGAACCACTCCAAGTTCAGTAATGAACTTCTTCATCCAGAACGTTTCTTTGCCGGCTTCAGCTGCAGCGACATATTCTGCCTCCGTCGTGGAATCAGCAATTACACTTTGTTTCTTGCTTTTCCAGCTAACAGCCCCACCATTCAGAGTGAATACATATCCGGAGTTGGAACTTCTATCATCGACGTCAGATTGGAAATCTGCGTCTGTACAGGTTTCTACTCGCAACTCTGTTGCTCCTCCATAAACGAGGAACATGTCCTTAGTTCTTCTTAAGTACTTAAGGACCGTCTTGACAACTGTCAAGTGTTATGATCCTGGGTTAGATTGATATCGACTAGTAATGCTCACAGCATATGCGATATCAGGCCTTGTGCATATCATGGCATACATGAGACTTCCTATGGCGGAAGCATAAGGAATTGCACTCATCTGCCGTATCTCTTCAGGAGTCTTAGGTCCCATGGACTTAGAAATGTGAATTCCATGTCTTACAGGAAGAAGACCTTTCTTAGATTGTTCCATCTGGAACCTACTTAGCACCTTATCTATGTACATAGATTGGGATAATCCAATTAATTTTCTGGATCTATCACGATAGAGCTTTATCCCAAGTACATAAGATGCATATCCCAAATCTTTCATGTGGAAGGTTTTGGACAACCACACTTTTACAGAAGAAAGTACTGCAGTGTCATTCCCGAATAGTAATATGTCATCTACATATAACACTAGGAATATAACTGCATCCCTAACGACTTTTTGATAAACACAATTGTCGTCTTCGTTTTGAGTAAAACCAAACGTTTTGATTTCAGTATCGAAACGAATGTTCCAGCTCCTGGAGGCTTGCTTAAGTCCATAAATGGACCTTTGAAGCTTGCATACCTTAGCCTTTTCATACTTGGACACGAAACCTTCGGGTTGAGTCATATAAAGCTCATCCTCTAGGTAGCCATTCAGAAAGGCCGTCTTCACGTCCATTTGCCATATCTCATAATCATGGTACGCAGCTATAGCAAGCAAAATCCGAATGGACTTAATCATGGCTACAGGAGAGAAGGTTTCTTCATAGTCAATCCCTTCTAGTTGCCTATAACCCTTGGCTACTAGTCTAGCCTTATAAGTCTCCACGTTCCCATCAACGCCTATCTTCCTTTTGAAAACCCATTTGTTTCCAACAGGTACTATACCTTCTGGAGGGTCTACAAGACTCCAGACCTGATTTTGATACATGAAATCCATCTCGGATTTCATGGCCTCTTGCCATCTCTTTGAATCAATGTCGGACATTGCTTCAGTGTAGTCTCTAGGGTTCTCCTTTGTGTCATTGTCACCTAGAAGGTGCAATTCCCCAAAGTCATTATCTAAGCCATACCTCTTAGGTGGCTTACTAACCCGTTCAGATCTACGTGGAGCTAGGGGTTCAGGAACAGGGTTGTCAACTTGTCGAGTGCTTGTTTGTGGTTCATCATTAATCTCATTAATTTCCTTCAATTCTATCGTTTTCTTGCTACTTCCTTTGAGAACGAATTCGTCCTCAAGGAACATAGCAGTTCTGGCGACAAAGACTTTCTGGTCGTCAGGGTTATAGAATTCGTATCCTAAAGTCTGTTTGGAATACCCCACAAAATAACACTTAACTGATCTTGCATCAAGCTTGTCAGCTTCAAGCTTTTTTACGTAAGCCGGACAACCCCAAATCCTAATATGATTAAGATTTGTGCTTTTGCCATGCCATATCTCATATGGCGTTTGTGGAACTGACTTGGAAGGCACTATATTTAGCAAATAAGCTCCTGTTTGTAGTGCATATCCCCAGAACGAAACTGGTAAGTCAGCGGAACTCATCATAGAACGAACCATGTTCATCAAGGTTCGATTTCTCCGTTCAGAAACTCCGTTATGTTGAGGAGTTCCTAGTGGAGTCCACTGTGATACTATTCCACACTCCTTGAGGTAGTCTATGAATTCATTACTCAGATATTCACCCATTCGATCCGATCTTAGGGTCTTTATCTGTTTCCCAGTTTGCTTCTCAACTTCATTCTTGAATTCTTTGAACCTTTCAAAGGATTCTGACTTGTACTTCATAAGATACACATAGCCAAACCGAGAGTGATCGTTGGTGAATGTGATATAGTAGGAGAAGCCTCATCTCGACGTAGTAGACATAGGTCCACATACGTCAGTGTGGATTAACCCTAGAATTTCAGTGGCACGCTCTCCTTTCCCAGTGAATGGAGATTTGGTCATCTTCCCTTTCAAGCAACATTCACAAGTACCCATCTGGTCATTACCTAATGGGCGGAGATATCCGTCTTTCGACATCTTGCGAATCTTATCAAGGTTCACATGTCCAAGTTTAAGATGCCACATCCTTTCATGGTTAATTTCTTCTCTAACCCTTTTGGGTTTTGAGGTATTCCCGCTTTCAATACAGTGCATCCCACTATTCGTCTCTCGGTGAAAAAGTCCCTCTATCATATTACCATGAGAGATAATACGACCGTTCAAGTATAAAGTGCAACTCATTTTGTCAAACAATACTGAGTGCCCATCTCGTAAAAGCTTAGAGATAGAAATCAAATTCTTTATACATGAAGGAAAATATAAACAATTTTTAAGTTCCAGGACTTCCCCAGAGGGTAGTTTAAGCATGTAGGTGCCTATTGCTTTTGCAGAGATTTTAGTGCCATTCCCAACTCGCACAACCATCTCCCCATTGCGCAGTGTCCTGCTCCCTGCATCGTATTACAGATATGTTGACTAGCGCCTGAATCAAATATCCAGGAATTGGAGCTCACTGTAAAAGCACTCTCTATGACGGAAATAGTCTCTTCAAAAGTTCGTGTCATAAGGCTCGCAATGCGCACCCTGTATTTCTTCTTCCAACGTTCATCCTTTCCACAATGAAAGCATGTTCCTTTGGATTTTATTGCCTTCTTCTTATGCAACCTTTTCCTTGTTATTGCGTTCTCACTCCCACTGTCCCTTTTGAAACCTTTTTTCAAACTTACAGCACATGTCAATCATCTCGGTTAAAGTATGATCGAATCTATTCACTTTATAGTTTACAATAAACTTAGTGAAATCATCCGAGAAAGATGCAAGGAAAAAGTCTTGGGCCATTTTCCCATCGATGGAAGTTCCTAAACTTTCAAGATCTTGAAAGATCTTTTCCATCTTTTGTCCATGTTTATGGACCGATGTCCCCTTTGCCATTTTGGCATTCATTAGACTACAAACATTTGAGAATCGTACATTACTAGTCTCAATGTCATGCATCTTATGTAAACTTTCAACCATGGCACAAGAAGTGTCCATGTGCTTATGTAGCTTCATAAGCTTCTCACTAAGTGAAGTGAGGATTAAGCATTTGGCTTGTAAGTCATCCTCATAGTGTCTAGCATAACGTTGACACTCCTCCTTTGAAGCTAGTTTCGTAGGAGGTGCATGAGGAGGGGATTGCTTAAGCACATACAATATGTCTTTCACCTTTGAGACATTCTCAATGTGGCGATACCAAGCAAGGAAATGTTGGCCCCTAAGGCCCCTTTTGTCAAGTATAATGGTGGGTATTATTTTAGGCATGTCATTAACTACATAACATAACAGAAATCGTATTAGATTGTTGATTTTAAAACTACTTGATTGGGTCTTAAATCAAATAGTACCACCCACTATTTTTGGCAAATTCCACATCCCTCAATGGAATTCGAGAGTTGTGTTGAACTCTTAGCGGGGTATGGGAGACTCACCATTACCAAGCCCACCTCAGAAGAATATCATATTGGCTAGCAACAATAATGATAAGAGGATAACGCTTTAGCCATTTACAACTTTTGTAATTACCCATCTAGTTTGGCCTCTAGAGAATGATGCCTCAGAAGAATATCATGTTGGCACCATTGCACTTAGTTAAGTCATTCCCACCATGCTAGTTCAAGTAGGGGTTCAAGAATGGCCTCAGAAGAATATCATATTGACCATACTCGTTGCCTACCTTCACTTCATCATATGTTTATAGGCTTCTCCTGAATGTAAGCACATACTTTGCATACCCCAGAATTGGACGAATACGGTGTATGAGTCACAAACGATTGAAGCCCACCATGGTGGAAGGCCTACGAAGAGATGTTCAAAACATCTATCGCTTATCAACTTAATATTCGTTTTGTTGAGGGAGTAGTGTTGGGCTACATCAATTACATTTTAATCTTATTAAAAGAACTTGGGCCTATCACAACCATTGGTCCAAGTTAATATGAATTAGTAGTATATAATACTCCCACTATTTCGTTGAAACAAGCGAGACTATATGGAACTACTAACGAATGCATTGCATCCTCATATGGACTATATAGTCATATTAGGTCTTAGGATGATTATGAACCTTTTGATTTGATCCAACACGAGCCTTGTGTTGGACCTTGGGTTTAAGGTAGATAGTTGTTGATTTTAGTTACGCGTTTAATCTAATTAAACCGTTATTTCCTATTGGGCGTTGGACCCAACTATTCCAATTTGCATACATATAAACAAAAAGGAATACTTGAAATAAAGAGAAGGGCTTATGCCCTTTTACAACACAAAAGATGGACTTATGTCCATTTACAACAAATTGAATTAATCAAATTACATTCAAATCTAAACTACTTAACCCAAACATTCATAATGTAAAGCGGCCAATCACATAGCTCAATTATCGAGGCCTTTGGTTCATAATCACCCTTTTCTTAATCAATCACATTAACTAAGAAAGCAACTTAAACAATTGGTTTTCGGATTCATAGAATTGATTTAAATGGAACTAATTGAAATGAAAATCCAATTCTCATTAAAGAGACAAAACCATTTTGTTCTCATCTTATTTGGACCAAAAACAATGACCTCAACAATTGGGCCATTATTTAATAAACAAAAACTTTTGGGGTCACTTTGTAAAAACACAAGAGTCCACAACTTCATGTAATTACAACTAGAACCCAAAATTTTAACAATGTAAAAACATCATTAAATGAGCAAAACAATTTGTTCTTTAGAGTTTTTGGACCTTAACGTAAAAACGTAAACTTTTAGGTCAAAGTGCAAATACACAAAAGTATCAAAACTTTATGTAATTGCATAAAAGGCCCCAAAAGTACCCCCACTAGGGGTGGCCGGTTTTTAGAGTGAAAAGGAGTGTGAAAAGGATTTTGGTGAAAAACAATTTTTTTTTTAAAATCTAGTGCAAGTGGTTTATTCAAGTGGTGAGGATAAAGGTGATATGGATGGGTTGTAAGAAAAATGTTTTGTGAAACATTAATGGCATTTATCATCTCTCACCAATAATCCATCACCCATCAAAATAAACCAAAACTTTATTAAAAACATCAAACACTTTGAATCAAATCTCCAAACCTTTTTGTTCTTGGTAAGAAACTCAAGAACATTGAAGAACACACATGAAAACTCATAAGAGCTCCATGAATGTTTTCACTCATTAAAACTCAAATTTTCACAACACAAAAGAGGGTTAATATCCTAGGGGTACTTAGGGGTTCCAAAAGTCACTTTAAAACCATTTTAACAAGACAAACATGAACCCAAAAAACCACCCTTTGGATTTGGCCGAATTTCCCAACATACATGGCATCAAATTTTAGTTCCAATATTCATGCTTAAATAAAATACATCTACAACATTTGAGATGCTAAATTTTCAAGCAAAATTTATATTCAAAGCAAGAACAAAGCTTGTAACATTTACAACATTTAAATCACAAATCATGAAAAATCACAAAACCCAAAAGGATTCACCATAAACTAGGCCTAGGCTCTGATACCACTTGAAGGAAAAAAATTTGTCCTAGCTAAGAACATATGAGAATATTTGAACACATGTGCAAACTATTAACACATTAAAGTAGGCATGCATTCAAAAACAATTCTAAAACCTATGACTTTCAAAGCCTAGTGAATGGTGAACCAATATACTCTTTAACAACATTAAAGAGAAGAAAGGATTTAGAGTTTCATTACCCTTGAAGCTCATCCTTGTTTACACAAGGGATTCACCCAAGTGGAGGGCCTTCAAGTCACCTCCTTGCTCCTTGGATCTTCCTTGTGATTTTCTCCCTCTTTGATGCTCCTTTGCTCCTTTGAGGATTTGAGGAAAGGATCTCCAAAACACCAAAAGTTTGATGTCTCTAAGTCTCCACACCAAGGATGAAGTGTGAAGATGAAATGGATGACTTAGAGAAGAAAAGATTGCTAGCTAAATCCCCTCTAAGTGGCCGGCCTCTTTAGAGAGAAAGAGAATATAGGTTTCACCTCTTTTCCTCAAGAAAACCCTAATTAGAAATAAAGTTATAAAGTTGATTTTATACTTCATTTCAAGTGAGTGGCAAACTTGTAATTAAGCAAAACTTCCCACTACCCTTGCTATGGCCGGCCTCCCTTAAGTGATTGGGCTTATTGCCCATTTTGTTTTAGTTGTCATACAACTTGAACATAATGGGCCTTGTGGACCAAAACACTTTTGGACCCCGAAGCCCAAAACCAACTTAAAAGCCCAATACGAACCTTTCGTAAAATTAATTAATTAATTAATTATTCTTGACCATTTTTCAATTAAACCATTTAATTGCATATCCATTTCATTTATATTTCTTCACTTTCATCCTTACTCGGTGTACGATCCATTAGGTTCCAATTAGCGAGGCAGTGGGCGATTGTTACTCTTAACAATCGATTATGAATTGAAATTACATTTCAATTCTCCCTTTGATTAATATTAGTGTTTGCTAAGCTTCAGGGCTTCCACAAACCATGAGTGACACCTAGCAGCATGTCATGGTTACCCAAGCTAAGTAGAATTGGTTGGAGAACCTATCCAGTTACAACTACAACGCAATACGGTCATTCTCTAATACAATACTCTTAATCACATTGTTTGAATGATAGTTTGTTTCATGTCTACTATCCAATGTGATACTTCTCTATATGATTCAATTGAATATGATTTGGAACAAACTTCCTAAGTCATATTCATATGCTTTGGCCAAAGACTCTCGAATTATATCTTAGAGTATTCTCCTTCTACCATGGAAGGTTAGAGATCCCTTGTTGTGCATTCATATGCCTACATGACTAGATAGCTTGATCCCAACAATGCCGTGGACACTCTCAATGGAATGCCTTTGACATGATCAAAGATCAAGGACCTAACCATTAGACATCCATGATGCCTCAGGTCAAAGGACTACTTTGCATATTGCAACTTACGAGTTCTTACATGACATGTATGTTCGAACTCTCTTTTGATCGTTGTTCAGTGTACTTGATTACTCTTTCAAACACCTATGTGTTTGTCTTAGTGTCAAACACTAAATGACTTGAGACTAGTCATACTCGCGCTTGAGTTGACATAACACATACTAACCTTAGCGGATTGTCAATGCCCAATTGGCAATCCTATGATTAGGAACGTTTTAGGAATGAACATAAGAGAAAGGTCTCGTTAATCTACCATACTTAAATCACTTCTCTCTTAGATCAAATACATTCCTTGGATTCCCTTATTGCTTAAACATATGATACAATAAATAGTGATTAACAATAAGCTTTGCCCCCCATTAAACATTTAATAGTTTAATACATTAAGTATTCCAAAAGCTATTACATCAAATGAGTGGCTTTGTGGGCATACTTCCAACAAATACTAATTAAGCACCCACGCATAATAGATGAAGAAAACAAAAATATACCCACCACTGAGAAAATTCATGGTTCCGCCATTGGGCACTATTTGCTACCATCATACAATAATGTTTTTCGTAATACATTGCAAGTCGAGAATGTAAGGCTTCATATTTTGCTTTAAGGTGGGTATGTGATGTTTGATCTTATTAGTTTTGGATCAAGATCACTACCAAAATGGATCCTTGCTAGATAAACATGATTCTTCAACTATGCAATAATAATACTAGTCACTGCTCAATGACTAGGTACTACTGCCATCTTGTAAGTGTACCATCTAGCAACCAAAAGATAAAACCCTAAATTCACCACACTCAACAAAGCCAGAAGCCAGAAGAAGTAGTGAAGGTGCCCATAATTCAAGTTGTCCGAAATCCATCCCGGCTTCCCATCCTTAGTGCTTACATCAGTCACAATGTTCACCAGCATTGTACTCAAATAGTTCCCCAAAGCAGCAGTTGTAAGTGAAAGAGCAGAACACAAACTTCTCATTGCATCAGGAGCCTGCTCATAGAAAAACTCCAGTTGCCCAATAAATGTGAAAACCTCAGCACACCCTATAATAAAATACTGAGGAACTTGCCAAAAAATCGACATGGGTACATGCTTTAGGTCATAGTAGTTGTGTTTTCGAACTTCACGAAGTCTCACAAGCTCCAAAGCCCCCGCGGCAAGCATGGCAAAGATGGAGATTACTAGCCCAACTGCTATTCTTTGGAGTTGGGTGAAGCCGTTGTTTCTGCCCGTGAATCTTCGCACAAACGGGACTATCACACGGTCGTAAACTGGAACCCAGAAGATGACACTGACGATCTCAAAGAGGGAGAGCGAGGCGGATGGGATTTCGAAGGATTTGCTGACATGGAGGTCCATTGTGTTGCCTTGGAGCACAAACAATGTTCCCATTTGACTGTAGACGGCTGAGAAGATTATACCAGTGGCCCATATGGGAAACAACCTTATGAGGGACTTGAGCTCTTCCACTTGTGTCACAGTGCAGAGCCTCCATGGCATCGCTGAGCCCTTGACTTTATCTGACTGTGTCTCTACCGCCGCCTTGTCCAAGAAACTACAAAGTTCGTAATTGAAAAAGTTGTTATTGCCTCGTTTATTATGCTGAACTGTAATTGATTGTACTATAATAAACAATAGAACATCCAACGTAAGTCTGTCCTTAATGTGTGGTTCAAATTCACAGTTCTTCAACCTAAGTTTGGCAATAGAGCATTTTCTATTTTACCTTGTTGAGCTTTTCTAGGACTCTAGCAATTAGCAGAAGTCTTCATATCAAAATTTAAGTTTCAAAAGCAACAAATTAAAGTACTTCTTTGTTACAAGCGTAAGAATTACCTTAGCTGGTCAGTGTGATCAAGCTTCCGGCTTCCTTTGACAACAGATTCCTCGTCGGCAGTCTCATACAAGAGAGACTTGTCACGAGGAACTCGAACACGGTACTTCCTGAAGGATGCAACAATCACCTGGCAAATGCGAGTGAGGGGACTCCCACCGGGAATCTGGTTTCTGTACAATCGAGTGCCCGAAAAGAAGCTCACAACAGCAAGTGCTATAGCCACGGCTGGGATGCCAAAGCCCCAGCTCCATCCAACGTTTGTTTGTATCCAAACAAGCACAGAGGAAGCCACAAGGGCACCAATGTTGATTGAGAAATAGAACCAATTGAAGAATGAGCTCTTGTTTTTTTTTTCGGCATCATCGGAGTCATCAAATTGGTCTGCTCCAAATGATGAGACACAAGGCTTTATGCCTCCAGTTCCAAGTGCTATGAGGTAAAACCCTGTGAAGAACACCCCTGTTTGTAACCCTGAGGGATGGCACACATTGTTGTTGTCACAAGGTGGTTTTAGTCCTTGGATCGATGCTGATAAGGTCAATAAAGTCATTCCCTGCAACAAATTATGGCTTTTCATTTCCAAGTTCAACAAGAATTAGTACTGGTTTGGTACTGAGGTGCTTTTATAAAAAGTGGATATAAAAAAAAGCTGAGCTCAAAAAGGTGTTTGGTAAAAACTTGAAAACAGCTTATTTTCACAATTTTGGGTGAAAAAAGCTGAAAACGTGAAGCAGCAAAAATCTGGATTTCTTTTAGTTGCAAGGCTGTTTTTGAGTTGTAGACCAAGAAACTAGCGAAGGAGATGGAGATGAAGACAACTGAGTTTATTTTTTAATTTGTGTCTTTAAATACCCTATAAATACTTCACTCAACTCTTTATTTTCGCCATTTATTTCATTTTAATTACCTTGTAAGTACTCCACCCCATTTATTTCATTTTAAATACCCTATAAATACTCAACTCAACCCTTTATTTTCCTTAAATTCCCATAATTATTGCTTTATATCATTTTAAATACCCTATAACTACTTCACTCAGCATTTATTTCCTTTTAAATTACTTATAATTGCAATATTAAGCCTTTATTTTGCTTGAAATTTTCCTATAATTGTGACCATTCATCCTTATTTTCCTTGAAGTTCTCTATAATTGCTTACAATAAGATAAATAATTATAACAGTTTGAGACTATATGACATAGTTTCCAAGTACAACTAGACTTAGTAATAAAGAAGTTGATATTATCTTTGATTTAGTTATAGTTATATTTGTTTTTACAAAGTATTATATTGTTATAAATATACTTACATATAATATATATTTATTAAATTTTAGGTTCCATGAGGCTTCTCCTCACGCTCACACCTAGGCCGGGCTTCCCCTCGGATGCCTCGCCCACGCCTCCCGCTTTTAATACTTTGGTGGGAAGTCATAAGCATAATTCATTTTCTTAAATTAGACTCAAGATTTTTATCTGCATTATTCTTCCATTTTACAAATTTAATTGGCTAAGCCTTAATGATGTTGTTGATGAATCTTCCCGAAAGTCCGTTTCTCTTTTAATCATTGACTAATTTTTTTTCTTCGTTGGCAATCGAGGCAAAAGGTTCGTGCGATTTGAATCAAATGCAAACTGTGCAAGTATATTTGCTGTATGCACAGATGCATTACTTTAGTCTAAAGCATGGAAGAAAAGATCGATAATATCGGCGATATTTCGCCGATATTATTATTTTTTTTAAGGTCCGAAAATTTTTTTAACTATCCAAATGATTTTCATCAAAATATCACAATATTATCAATAATATCGCAATATTTTTAAAAATTATCGATAATATCACAATATAATATTAAAAAATACTTAAAAATGTTGAGAAATCTCAACACATACTACACTTGATCAAAGCCCAAAGGCCAACCAAGACATGCTTTTCTCAACATGTGAATGTGCCTTTTATAGGCGTTCTTGGCTTGCTCACTGCCCTCGCTGGGCGATGTGGGACTCGACCAAGGAAGAAAATAGGAATTTCGGTCGAAAATCCACACCCACTTTAAACGGCCATAACTTTATCAAAACTCAACAAAATCAAGCAAGAAAAAAACGAAAGTTGTAGCCCTCGAAGAAACGAAGAGAATGGTACCTCACACGATGTCTGAATCATCGTGATTTGTCCAGAAAATGCCTCGAAAGTCACTGAGGTCGCCGGAAACTGGGTAAGATTCAAATGAGTATAACTTTTTCAATACTCAACGAAATTGAGTGAAACAAAAAGGAAAGTTTTACTACTCGACGAGACGAAGAGATTGATACCTTGTACGCCAGCCAACTTGCCGTGGTTTGGCCGGAAAACCAAAATATGTTCTACTGCTTAGCAAAAAAAGCTACAAACCCTTTGCTTATCAACAAAAAAAGACAAGTCCTTGCACTAGATATACTTTCAAATTACGTTGAGTAGTAACCTGATATATGTATTCGGACGAATTATAAAACAATTGACACACTTCTGGCTTCCAAAATTCAATTCTTTTACTTTATATAAACTTGAAAAAACATAATCGGCATCCAAATTAAAATTTAATCTTATTCAACGTATTGATTTTCAATCGTTAATTGATATACTATAATTTGGAACTTCAACGCCTAGACGCATGCTTATGTGTAAGAAATTTAAAGTGTCAAATTCGGCACATTATTCTTCATCATTTTATTGACTTCCCTTTTTTTTTAATATCCTAAATAAAACCTCCCAATATTGTACTAATTAATTATATATAAATGATTATGGTGTGTTTAAACTTCTTTCATTAATTACTACATATTTTCTACACTCACAATGTTTGCCAGCTCGCTATATAATCAACTTAAATCAGTTAAATCCATCATGCAATGCATTTCCTTCCAATTTTTTGTGATAAACTAATAGATAATTGACTAAATAAACATCCTGCAAAGTTTCATTAAAAATTTCCAAGTTTTTCTTACAATTTCCGTGGTTTCCATGTAATTTTTATCGATATCGATATTATCCCGATATTTCCATCGATATTTCCGTGTTTTCGGACTACCGATATTTCCGATATTTTCTTCCTTGGTCTAAAGTAGGAGGGGGAATTGCACTATTCATATGAACAGTGTTTTGGACCACATTTCAGTTTTTTTACGAAGCTGCCACTGTCTCTCTCTCCCGCTGATCTTGATGCCGCGTGTTGATGATCGTGGAAAGGCAGGGTGCGATCGTCACTTTACCATTCTCTTCCTCCCCTCTTTCTCTTTGCCTCAGATCCCATTCTCTTCATCACTCTCTTTCTCTCTCCCTCAATTTCAATCTGCTCACCTAAAATCCCCAGATCGAACAGCCTCCGTCTCAAATAAAAAAACCTTCCCCCTTCAGAACTCATAGAATCAGCACTCAAGGAATAATCATGGATTTTTGTTGAGGTAATTTGATTGTTTCCTCTTCTGTAATTTGTTTCTGTTAGTTTATTGTTCTTGAATTTTAATTTTTCTGTTTTCTGACTTCGAAGAGTCTACCTTCAGGTGATAAAATCGTGATGTGACCATCGTATTCTCTCTCACAGCTCACAACGATGAAATCGCACAGGGATTCGTTGTTTTCTGTCAACTTCGACCACGACCAGTGTCGGGTAAGCTATCGACTACCCCCTCTTCATCTTATTTTTCTTCTTCCGCTTCTCCCTGCGCATTCCAGTTTGACTGTCTGTGTTTTGGATGCATCTTGATTTCCTCAGTATGATTAGACGGTTCAGATGCGCCTAATAAACAAACCTAATTTGCCTCGTGCGTTCAGTCATCACCTTCCTTCGTCTAAAACCTCACGCAGAGACTTTAGCAATACTTTTGAAGGTTCCCTAATATTCAAGATATGGTTAAACATATATATTCAAGATTTTGATCTCTGTGTGATTTGGCAATACTTTTCACCTAATATTCCTCTCTCTCTCTCTCTCATGAAGGCACTGATTGCATTAAAAAAAGGTTCCCAGTTAATCAAGTATAGCCGGAAAGGGAAGCCAAAACTTCGTCCATTCAGAATTTCTACTGTGAGTAATTTCCTTTACATTAGGATATTGGATTCATTTCATACTAATAAGTTTTTTATCTTACATCTTCTTCCTGCTGCGCATCTCCACGATCATTACTAGATATCTTAACCGCTTGAATGACTTCATTTTTCGTATCTTTAACAGGATGAAACCACACTAATCTGGTATTCACATGGAGAAGAACGAACTCCGAAATTAGCTTCTGTCTCTCGAATTATCTCCGGACAGAGAACAGTGAGTTTAATACTCCACTACCAATAACTAATCAATATTGTTGTGTTTCAACTTAGTAATTGTGCGTTTCAGTCTATAATTATGAACCACTATTGTGTCCTACTCAACGTATGTGGTTCAAAAATTTGGTTAAAACCTAGGATTGCTATTTTTATTTTTGTTTACATTATTGTTATCGTTCAAGCTAAAAATGTCTATATACATAGTTTAGGAAGGGGGTGCTTACAATATAGAATGGCTATAAATGTTATTGTAATAGGTTGCTATTACATTTTGTGGTTAAATCAGATTGGTTTTCTAAACCGTGCTATGTATTTCGTAACTCTCTGTATTTCTTATTTGCATCAGTGGAGTTTATATTTTTGTTTTTCAAATTTGATTTCCTCTCATTCTGTTTTGATGGATATTTCAGAATTTGAGAAGGTGGTTGTGGTTTTGTGCGGTCGCCGTTATGCAGCTCAGACCATCACGATTCACCATTGTCACCCCATCATTGCCGTCGCGACCACCGCCGCCACATCACCGCTGTCGAAAACACTAGGTAATTTGTGAATTAGGGTTTTTTTATTATGTGAATTTCTGGTTTGGGGATTTAGGGTTTTTGAGTTAGTTTTTGTGAAGGTCATTGTTTGATTTTAGGCACACTATAATCGATTACAAGTTTTCAGATCCTAAACACTTTGAAATGGTTTCCAGAAAAGACATCTTTCCAAAGGCGAGTAGTGACACTATCAATTTCCTCAACCAATCTTCACTGGAATTTTCTCTGTCATCCTATATATTGCAGCATTAACACATTTGATAAGAATTTTCAGTTTCTGGTCACTTAAGATGGCAGGAAAATGGACACAATAAATTATCCATGGTCTTTATCATGCTAGCTGAGAATTGGAAAGTGCCTGAAATTATTAGTTATTAAACTCTTCCTTTTTGTTTGAAATGCGGGTGGTGTTGGACAAATGGGTAAAAGAAATGGTTGTTGCCTGAAAAGTTATCTGAAAATAATGGAAATGTTTTCAATGTTTTAGATTGCATTGATCTGTATTATTTTAAAGTATATATAAAGATTAGTTTATAGGTGTATGCACTTAATATTGGATATATGGTATTTTTCAGGTTATTTGACATACAATTGCATATAATCTCAATTTTCTCCTGCAATTTTTATCTGAGCTTTGGAATCGTTGAAAAATTTGTCTAAATAATAAATTAATTGAAATGGTTATCAATAATGAATGAGGTGTTTACTGTGTTTTTTTGGTGTGTACAGAGCCAACGGTATGTTGCTAATGAAGGCAAAAACAAGATGCAGTTTGCTGCATATAGAAAACGGAGGTTAGTTTGATTCCAACTCCTTTTTTTAGTTTATTTGAATAAAAAATTGGTAAGTTCGAGTCCAATTTGATTATTTCTTGCTTTTCTACCGCCTGTCTGCTCTCCCCCTTTCTTGCTGCCGTCCATTGCCTTAAAAAAAAAAAAAAGAACCATTTGCCAAACCCACTAGAGCCACAAGAAAAGACAAGTAGAATTTTATATTCTCTACCCACTTTTATTCATGATTGCTGTTGGCTTCCTTTTTTAAGAAAGGAAAAGTCCTGCTCTTCTTGGACAATACCATCTTTCTCAAAACATGGATTTGGAAAGGCATCTGTTAGAATTTATTTTGAGTCTAAATTATTAAATTAGGAGAGCTAAGAAGACATTAATAACTCTGGTTTTCTCTTTTGGCTACCACCTTGCTCTCCATTTCTCTTTTTCCTCCTACTCTGCTGCTTTTTCAGTGTTACAACCTCTCTGCAAAAAACACATTGTATGTGTTTTGCATGTTTTTGTTCATGCTTCTATTCTTTGTTGTTGTGGTGGTGACTCTGTGAATGGAATTCTCAGTTATCTATTCCTCTACAATACATGATACATCTGATTTTTGTTCATTGATAGATGATGCCATGTGCTTGAGATTTTTATGCCATCACTTAGTTGGTTCTTTTGTGATTGTTATTGTTTGTTTTAAAATGTGTATGATGTGTGTCATGCACAGATTAGTGCAGAGATCCATGATTTAAATTCAACATAATCCTCACATCAAACTTAGTTAAGTTCAATGTTGTTTTTTGAAACTTTGTATGCTGTTACCAATAACGTTAAGTTTAAATCATTTTATCATAACATTATGTATTTAAATTTAACTAATAATGTTAAGTAATAAAATGACGTAACAAAACAATATTCATTGACACAAACCAAAAACAAGAATCTTCATTAACGTTATTAATAAACCAATCAATATTTCATAATTTTTTGTATGTAAGTGTACTAATATTGATCCAAAGCCGCATGGCCTACCTGTGTGGTCAAATCTTTTGATATAACAATCTACTCCACGTTTTCAATGTAAATAGCATTAATCTTTAGTACATTAATTCAAATAAAATTGTGGCTCAAGGGAACAGTTATTGATCCACATGGCATCAAAGTATCTTACTCAATTGTATATTACACGTGTGTATTGCATTATGTGTGTGCGAATACCTTTTTTCACCTTCAATCTATATTAGTTTTGAATTCTGAGTTGATTTAACTAACAGGTTTCTTTTTATTTCAGATTAATTTGGTTCTCGCTACATGAATCAAAGATCACAAGACTAGAACCAGTGGTTTCCAAAAAAGGTTGGTTCTTGAATATTTTCATTTATGCTTTTTCAGTTCTTTGAATGGACTTCCTCTTAACAATGAAGATCAGAACTGCAGAAGAAAGAAGAAAGAAGAAATATAGAGAATCGAGAAGAAAACTTAGAAAGAATATGAAAGGTTTTGTATTTGATAGAATGGTTATTTCTTACAAACATTAGGCTGCAATCGGCCTTTTATATTCCCCTAGTAGTCTAACTACCTTGCTTACTGTGTAAGCCACACATAACCATCCTAACTAACTTTTAACAGAAATATTGATGACATGGCAGATTATGTGGCATTCACTTGAGTCAATATCAGTCAACATCCCCCCTCAATCTCAACTAGGGAAACCAAGTTTGAGATTGAAACAATGACGAGTGAACGGCGGACTATGTAATCCTTTAGTAAGAATATCAGCGGTCTGTTCATCAGTGGGTAGATACTCAACCAACAAATCACCATTATGCACCCTTTCACGAACAAAATGATAATCCGTATCAAGGTGTTTGATTCTCGAATGATACACTGGATTAGCACTGAGTGCTATTGCAGATTTATTATCACAGAATATAGTGGGTTGAAAAGGTAATGGAACTCCCAAATCTTTCAAAATGAGCCGAATCCAGGCCACATCTGCTGCAGTATGAGCAAGTGCCTTGTACTCTGCCTCGGTAGAGCTTCGAGAGACGGAGGATTGCTTCTTTGATTGCCACGAGATTGGATTCCCACCAAGATAAACCACATAACCAGTCACAGATCGTCTTGTGTTCAAATCAGCAGCCCAATCAGCATCAGAGAATGCTGTCAAATGTATGTCAGTATCAGCTGCATATGTAATTCCACACTCTGCAGTGCCTTGAAGATAACGAATAATTCGTTTGACAGAAATGAGATGTATATCTGTTGGAGCAGTCATAAATTGACACACTGAATTCACAGCATAAGCTATATCAGGACGTGTAAATGTGAGATATTGCAGGGAACCAACCAAACTTCTGTACAATGTAGAGTCCTGCAATGGGATTCCCTCATTCAAGAGCATTTGATTGTGAGGTTTGCATGGTGTATTGGCAGGTTTACAAGAGTCCATTCCATCTTTATGAATAAGATCCTTAACATACTTTGATTGATTCACAAATATGTCTCCATTCTCCTTGTAGTGAATCTGAAGTCCCAGGAAGTAAGTAAGTCTGCCCATATCCTTTAAGTCAAAAACACCTGCCAAATCATCAATAACTTGCTGAACTTTGCTAGCATTTGATCCTGTCAAAATTATGTCATCTACATATAGTAAAAGAATCACCACATCCTTGTCATCATTCTTCACAAATAAACTGGTATCCGATGAAGATGATACAAATCCCAAAGCTGGTAAATAGGTCGTGAACTTTGAATTCCATGCCCGAGGGGCTTGCTTCAACCCATACAACGATTTAATCAACTTACAGACATAATGGGGTTTAGTTTGATCAACAAACCCTTGAGGCTGCTTCATATACACCTCTTCTTGCAAGTCACCATGCAAAAATGCATTTTTGATATCTAACTGCCTCAATTCCCATTTATTGATAGCTGCTAAGGATAAAATGAGTCTGACAGTAGTGTGTCGTACTACGGGACTAAAAGTTTTTGAGTAGTCAATGCCTGGTTCTTGGGAAAAACCTTGAGCCACAAGTCTGGCTTTATACCTTGATATACTTCCATCAAGATTCTTCTTAACCTTATATACCCACTTACTGCCAATAATGGTTCTGTTAGGTGGAGAAGGAACCAATTCCCAAGTTCCTTGAGTTTTGAGTGCATTAAACTCGTCTTGCATTGCACTTTGCCAATGTGGACTTGTAGAAGCTGTTCGGAATGTTGATGGTTCCTCCAAATCCTTTATTGCAGCAATAAATGAAAACCCCCCAGTAAAGTCACACTCATTATCCATCGGTAGAGTTTGTAATTCAGGAAATGAACCAATATAACCTGTGTAAGATCTTCTGGAAATGGCACCTGACTTCAACCTGGTGACCATATTGTGAGCTGATTCTTCACTAGTTTCAACTACAGGAGAAGAGATTGGTAGTATTATCTCTAACTGGGAAGGACTATGGACAGGCAACAATGATATTGTACTTGGAGTTGATGTTGAGAGAGTAGGAGAGCTATGAGTATGAGCATTGAGATCCTGAGAAACTTGACTTGATGATATGGGAACCTGTAAGCTATCCACTGGGTGATCTTCCATAATATCTGGATTGGCAGATGACTCGGCATGGGTTGGAGATGATGTGGAATCAGGAGCAAAACAGGGTATTTGAACCATGATTGGAGACATTGTTGTACTCTGGACCTTATGGAACTCCCCAGAAGACAACTGCAGTCTTGGTTTAAATGGAAATGTAGTCTCATCATGCACCACATGTATGGACAATACTAGTTTAGTACTACTCAAATCATAGCAGACTACCCCTTTATATCCAGCCACAAAACCAAGAAAAACACATTGCTTCGACCTAGGTTGCAATTTATGTTTAGTACACGGCCTTAAGAATGGATAAACTGCAGATCCAAATATCTTCAATGTATGCAACACAGGGTCTTGTTTAAACAGAAGCTGATATGGAGACTTCATCCCCAAAACCTTACACGACATTCTGTTGATCAGAAATGCAGCATGAGTACAAGCATAATTCCAAAACTGTAATGGAACTTCAGCCTCGGTTAAAAGTGTGATGGCTGTCTCTACGATGTGCCTATGTTTCCTCTCAGCAAGACCATTCTGCTGAGGTGTGTAAGGACAAGATATGGAATGTGCAGTTCCTTTGAGTGCCAAAAAAGACTGAAATCTGTTACTCATATATTCAGAACCCCCATCTGTCTGTAAGCACTTAATTACAGAATTGAACTGAGTTGTAACAAATGCAAAAAACTTGACAAATACTTGGAAAACATCTGATTTATTGATAATAGGAAAGATCCATACAAATCTTGAGAACTCATCCACAAAACTTACATAGTATCTAAACCCTTCTAAAGACTTAACTGGAGCAGGCCCCCAAATATCAGAATGTACTTTTTCAAACATAGAACTAGCCCTAGTTTCTTTGACAGGAAAGGTTGTCTACACATTTTTCCAGAAAGACATGAATAACACACAGAAGGTGTGAATCTGCACTAACATTCTGTCCAACATTTCTAAGCATAACAGCAAGCACTTCTGCAGATGGATGCCCAAGCCTCTTATGCCAAACAGAAGTCTTTACAGCTTTCCCAAGTAATGCAACAGCTTTATTTTGACCAGCAACCAATCTTCTTGAAAACAGTCACAGGAATCTCATATAGCTCTCCCCTACTCTTGCCGTGGTACAACATCATTCCTGTTGCCTTGTCCTGTATAAAAAATACACTCTCATCACATATGAACCAGCAATGATTATCTTCACATAATTTCTTAACAGATAAGAGATTAACAGTAATGGTTGGAACATGTAAGACATTCTTGAGAAACAATAAATGTTGTGAAGTTGAAAGGGTTGTAGAACCAATATGATTAACAGTCAAACCTTCCCCATTACCAATAGTGATTTTCTCATCACCATTATACTGCACAGGTTGATTGAGATTCCCAAGATTAGATGTCATATGGTGTGAAGCACCAGTGTCCAACACCCATGTATCAGCTGCAGAGAAATGCTGAACATTCTGACCATATTCTGCAGCAGTCATGTGAGATGGAGCTTGAGCAGAAAATGCAGTAAGAGAAGAAGGTGGAGGTGCCCCCTGATAGGAATAGTTATTCCTATGTCTACAATCCAGAGCATGATGACCTTTCTTTCCACAAATTTGACAGATTATAACCTGATAACCATCACTCCTATTCGAACAGGTTGCAGCAGTATGACCTCTGCGAGAACAAATCTGACATTCAACTATAGGACCTGTTTTGAAGGTAGTATTACCACTCCAAGAAGACCTATTCCCAGTAGAAAAACTATTAGAGTTGTTTCCCCATCTCTGTCTATTCCCATTGTAATAAGGCCTTGAATTATTGAAAGACCCATAACCACTTCTGTTATAGTTCTGAGAAGTATTAGATCCCTGAGAATTATTATACCCATTTCTGTTTTGAAACCTGTTGTTCCCTTGATAGCCTTGAGGATCACCAGTTCGTGAACCAGCATTTGAACTCTCTCCTTGTGAATACCCGGAATTCTGATGACCACCTGTAACTCTATCTCATTGAACGTACATTGCAGCCATGCCACTTGCCAGAGTAGTAACCCTTGCTTCCATAGCAGATTCAACACCAATCAACTGCGCTCTGAAATCTTTCAGTGGAATAGAAGTCTCCCTTGCTAAAACTACAGTCTTGACAATATCAAACTCCGATGGTAATCCAGATAAAGCAGTAATAACAACATCATTATCAGTAATCCTCTCCCCTGCAGACACAAGCTAATCACGAATGGCTTTCAACCGAAGCAAATACTTGTCAACAGAATCACTGCCTTTTTGAATTGTATGAAACTCAATTTTGAGTTGATTAATCCTAGCCCTTGACACGGACGCATACCGATCTTGTAAGTTTACCCAAGCTTCATGAGACGTTTTACACCCTATTACATATTCCATAGCATCATCCGACAAAGTAGCAATTAACAGACTCAATAGTGCCATATCTTTCTGAACCCAAGATTTATAAGCTGTTGTGATTTCTGTAGTCACTCCACTCTCAGTGTTAATCACAAACTTTGGTGGACAAGGAGACTCACCAGTGAAAAATTCAAAGAAATCATACCCTCGTAAAACAGATTGAAACTGATAATTCCACTTAACAAAATTGTCATCTTGCAACTTCACAGTTAACATACCAAGCAAACTTTCAATGCGTACTGATTTATCAGACATCTTTATCACGTATTACTGACAAACAAACAATCTCAATCACAAATTTGTTTAACTCCAAACTTTAACAATGATCACCTCTTCAAGATACTACTTCTTGGCATCGGCCTTCGATATGTATATACTTCAAAAACTAAAAATTTCAGCAATGTCACAAATGAACAACTTCAATCATATCACACCACAAATATAATTCTGCTATTGTCAACAAATCTTGGCATCAGCCTTAATCAAATCCAACAAATAACCCATATATGCAAACCACAAGAAACAGCCCAGTTCGCCATATATCTTCACTGAAGCAAAAACTCAAACACGTGATGTGCAAAGAATAAAGAAAGAAACCAACAACCTGATTGAGAAACCCTCGACCCAAAATTCAGCAAGCCGGCACCAATCCTCCAAGAACTCCAACAAGGCCTTCAACAATCAATCTCCAAGAATTACTCAGCGGAAGAAAACCCCAGAAAAAATCAACCTTGGCTCGATACCATCTTAACAATGAAGATCAGAACTGCAGAACTGCAGAAGAAAGAAGAAAGAAGAAATATAGAGAATCGAGAAGAAAACTTAGAAAGAATATGAAAGGTTTTGTATTTGATAGAATGGTTATTTCTTACAAACATTAGGCTGCAATCGGCCTTTTATATTCCCCTAGTAGTCTAACTACCTTGCTTACTGTGTAAGCCACACATAACCATCCTAACTAACTTTTAACAGAAATATTGATGACATGGCAGATTATATGGCATTCACTTGAGTCAATATCAGTCAACACTTCCTATAATCCAAAATGAGCTATTGAACAACTCTTTTGCTACATTGTGTTTGCAAATCAATATTTAGGCTAATAATTGAAGGCTGATTCTTTTTTGTTGAAAAATGTAATCTGGATTCTTAAACTGTGGCGGTTAATGTGGTTGTTAGGTGAATTTTTCGAGTGGGGGAGAAGGGGTGGGTGGGGGCTTTAAATTGTTATTCTCAATTGGTATATAAATATTTAAATGTGCAAAACATGGATATCATGGAAGAATTCAAATGTTTTTCCAGCATTAGGTTGGAGAGCATGATCATTTTCTGTTTGCACATCACAAAGTTTGTTTTGAGTACTTCTCACGCCATTGAGGCACAAATGTTCTTCCTGCATTAGTTAATTTTCTTTATATCAAACATGGATATCATGGAAGAATTCAAATGTTTTTCCAGCATTAGGTTGGAGAGCATTATCATTTTGTGTTTGCACATCACAAAGTTTGTTTTGAGTACTTCTCACGCCATTGAGGCACAAATGTTCTTCCTGCATTATTTAATTTTCTTTATATCAAAATTTAATAAATTCAATTTTCCTTTGTATCCAAATATGTATTAAAGTAATTGTGATTGAAGTTTGTTTATGTCTGCTTTCCAAGATTTATATTTTGTTTACATGTCTTACTCCGTTTATGAATGCTTTTTGGTTAACTGAAAAAATGCTTTTCATTCTCGGTTTTCAGGACTTTATCTACCGTTTACAAGTCAACCCCATAATACCTAAGTACAAGAGAAGCAAAGATTTGAGGTGATTTTTACTCTTAACTTATTTAGATTTTATATTATGGGTTAATTATCAACCGGATTTTGTTACT
Organism: Malus sylvestris; assembly: GCF_916048215.2. NCBI lineage: Eukaryota > Viridiplantae > Streptophyta > Magnoliopsida > Rosales > Rosaceae > Malus > Malus sylvestris. Next base: position 22,905,590 of record NC_062271.1, read on the forward strand.
AGATTTAGAATTGTAATTTGGTACCACTGCTGCCACCTGCCGCTTCAGTTTTCACATCCTAATGCCACCAAAATGCGAATTTTAAATTCTAGGTTATGGGTAAGCATTAGTATTTGGAGGCACAAATTCTTTTCAGCCGCTAAACCAAGTTCTAAATCTTTTTTTGTGTAGTTTACATTAGGCTATTCAAGTCCTATTTTAAATGTATGATTGGTTTGCGTGAAATGAATGAAAAAGAGAGTTAGAATACCCTGTGAGATGACCGATTCCAGAAACCATTTTAAATAAAACGTATCAAAAATGTTGAACGGGGAGCGAAAAGATTCTTTGCATGGAAAACATATTTCACTTTGTTTTCTTTACTCAAAGTGCTCTTATTTAATCTGGTTCTGTTTCGGTTGCGTAGTTCGTGGTTCGCAGCGACTAAGAATTGTTTCCGAAGAAATCTATTGAGCTAAGTTCTTTTTGGTAGGAAATTAGGGTTGCTGATGTTAGCAATGGATTGAGTCTTTTTGTTTGGTATGATTATATCTCTGAACGGGCATTAATAAATACAACGATTTCGATCAATAATTTTATTCGGTCAAGATTCAAACTCCCATTGTAGAGCAAACTATAACTCAAACTCCCATTGCAGATCAAACTATAAGTCAAACTCCCATTCCAGAGCAAACTATGAGTCAAACCCCCATTTCAGAGCAAACTGGGAACGTGGAGAAGCAATAGGGCATGGCTATTTCCGGGGCATCGGTCGTTTTGAGATTCTGGTGTAATTAAGTTTGAACATTCTGCTCCTCTGCTTTTTGATTTGTATATATCTCAAATTTCTCTCAATTGCTAATGGATTTATTTTCTTGGGAAATTTCAGAAAGTCGGGTTGTGGGAGGAAGAAGCTGGTTTGTTGCCATTTTTAGGTATATAATCATGTGCCCTGATAGCATATTCAAAGCCTATTTAGTTATAAGGATTTTTTATTTATCTTTCTAAAGCTTTTGTGCCTGGATTTTAAATATGTGATTGATAATTACTTAGCACGATAATTGTCAGGCATATGATTGTTATTCATGAATACAAAACCTTCATTCACAAATCACAAGTATATGATGAGCTATTTAGAAATTCGGCATTTTCATCAGCCAATTCAATAGCATTTGGGATACTATGCTTGAATTCTATTACAGCTCCAGTTAAGAGATGTGAAGCATGAATAATCTCTTTAGGAAGTGTTAGCTAATCCGGCTAATTGGTCAACTAAATTAGCCATTTTTGTCATTTAGATTGGATAACCTAGGAAGAATGTTAGAATGATTGATCATATTTGTTAGCCTTATGTTTTTTTATTGCATAATGATGGAATTGACCCGTCATTTAGTCATAGTAATTGATGTAATAAATACGTATTAACTGCCGCATTCACTCATCTATCCCTCTCTTCATTCAGGTAAAATGTATCTTATTCATGCAGTTCAAGGTGATGCATTCAAGTCCCGCAGCAACGCACGGGCACATTTTCTAGTATAAACTAAAAAAATATATATACATGATTTCATGTGTTAAAGATTGTACTTATTCTTAAATAAAGGTTCTGCTGACAAATATGTCTAACAATATGATCTTAGAACTCATCTTTAAACTTTGTATAACTGAAATATTATTCATCAATTGTAACTTACCCTGTTGCTATTTGCCAATGACACAGGCTATGAAGATTGTACTTATTCTGTTCGTAGACGCAAGGCTAGAAATTAAGTTTGTGTGGGGTTAAATCAATTGATGCTATAGTATTTGTTAAAATTGTTAGATTTAGGGGTTTGGTAAATTGATTATAGTAATGTTGTTTGTGGTTTGGGTTATCCTTTTGTTTTCGATAGATGGTGCTTGATTGTGGTTTAAGTTTTTTTATTATTATTATATTCCCTCCACATTGCAAAATTCTGGTACTATTTGAGGATTTTGGTGTTGAAAGTCTAGGGTTTAGGGGAATGAAAAGAAGGGATGTCTGCGTTTCGGAAACGTGTTTTTAAGGTACCTTTAACTCCTAATTGCCATTTGGCATTCAATATATACTCTATTGCTTGCTGGGGTTTACCCTTTTGAGCATTTTATTACGCTTCTTCTTGCTCTCTGACTGAAAATTTTAAATGCTATAGGTGAATGCAAACATTGCAAAACCCGGTCTGAAAAACGGACGAAAGCCAGCATTTCGATTTGCTGCTGCAATGCAGAGGTGTGTTGAAAACTTTCCCAAATCCCCTGTGCTTACACAATTATACATGTGTGTATGTACAGCTTTATACATGCATTTGTGGAAATACATATGTTGGAGCCTGGTTTTTGTTTTAGATTTATATGCTGGTTGTCAGGTTCTGCCTATGCGAAGTTTATGTCTTTAATTAAATTTTTTTTTTTAAAGTAGCTCATGTTTTGCTTACCCGGCGGTGGTTATTCTGATTTAGTGGTTAAAAATGGAAATTTCACTCGCAGTAAGGGATTAATTGAGGTTCATGCATGCATCCTTGGTGTAAATTTGAGAGATGGAATAATATATGTGTGTCCCTTCTTTCGGTTTTTTATTGCATTGTCTAGGTGGTGAATTGCACGGAAATGGGGGAAGAGGGGTACAATTTATTTAATTTGAGCAAAACAATGACATTTAAGCTTAGTTGGTTAGTGAGGATTAGAACCAATAAGGCGCAATCTGTCTTTATCTAAAATCTGAATTCGTTGAATGATGAGAGAAATTGAGAAAGTAAAGAAAAGATGAAAGATGAAGCTACAAATATATGACAAACAATAATGATAGATCAATTCATCTATGTTGGTTTATTAAAGTTGGTCAAGCAAGCCTTTTGTTTTAATTGGGATATAGTTTGGTACTTTCGTACTAATTTCCATAGTTTATAGTAGTTAACCAACCAAAGGTGCTTTCTTTTCATTATTTTCCAATAATTTTTAGCCAGTTGACAATCTTAAAAGATTTACTTGGACACAACAAATCAGTGTATACACCTACCTAAGATATAATGCTAGATGTCTTTTTATAGTTGTCTCATATTATATAAAAAAAATTTAAGTACTCTCTGTGCATGAATTTGAAACTTTTTATAATTTCTAGAAAGAGAGACAATGCAATTGCGTTTTATTGTTAGAGAAAAAGATGTGTCTTGGGCTTGACTGATTAATGGGATTTCACTCGATTAGACCAAATTGATTTGATGTCTTTCTATTTGAAGTTGAGGAGTCAGATTGGTGGGAATCAATTTAGAGGCACGTCGTCTTCTAACTGGGTCATCGTCGTCTTCTTTCTTCACTTATGAGTTTTTTGGGTTGAAGGAGTCATCTGCTGCTCCTGGGATTTTCGGGGCCGTATTTGCGCCTTCTTCCGGTGTCGTTTATTGTTAAGTTCTAAAACCTTTGTAGACCTCATGTTCATTTCAGATTTTTGTATCAATCTTTGTATTATAATGGAATTGCAAATCAAGTATATCTTAGATTCTTAGTTGCATACTCACCTTCTCCCAACTATTATATTGTCTCTTGATTGGATGAATTTTTATAATTTCCTGGATCTATGGTTACAATGCTGTCTATCTTTTTTGTTCGTTCATGATTGTGTTGAATTTTTTTAAGGTTAAATGTGTCTTATTCATGTAGTTAAGGCTGGTGCATTCAAGTCCCGCAGCAACGCGCGGGATTTTCTCTAGTTACTCCTAATTCCTTCCGTTCATCGTTTCCCTCAACGGTTTTTCTTATATCTTCACTCTGATTTGGTTTTGTTGCTACCAGTTTGCCTCTACTCTATGCAAGCAGATAAACCTTGCTTCATATATATCCTTCTAAAAAGAACAGATGAATTGCCCTTATCTCAACACTGCTTCTATAAATTGCCCTTTGTACCAGTTTTTTGAAGACGGCCCAGCGGCCCACTACTAATTACCATCAATACTGACCTTAACTTAAGCACGTGTGCAATTCAATAGGTATGGTTTTATACAAAATTAAGGCCTCAAGGCAATTGGTAGTCGAACTTTCTATATAAGAGGATTTAAACTTCAACAAGTTTCCGATGTGGCCATGTGGGACATGCTTCAACACACTTAATTGGTATAAACGGAAAATACACTTCTTTGTGTGTTTTGGACAAAAGGCTGGTTTCTCCATAATCTAGACATCTTGGAGTCCAAGTACGAATCGTGCCGTCAGCTGCTTTGAAGTGGAAAAGCAGATGAACATGCACTGAGGATGAAGTCAAGTTTTGTTGTTATTATCAGGTTCTGTTTTGTCAAATGCTGTTTCTTATGGGATTCCTATATTTATTAACATGGAAAAGCAGATGAACATGCACTGAGGAGCAAGAAAATGGACCCGGATGAAGTCACCAGCAGAAGGATTCGCAGGAGAATAGACAGCAGGGATGTCAATATGGGAAGATCTAACTGTGCGCGTAATGAGATAACTCAGGTCGGACATGCACGCGTACGCGCCTAGGGTGTGGCAAGGGCTAGGGGCATTTACAGCATTGTGCACAACCTAATGCCTGCTCGTCCCAAATTTGAAGAGGAGCTAATTAAGAACTTTTCTGGTGAAGCAAAGAAGGCGCAAAGGAAAAGGTTCAGGCTATGGTGTTCAGAAAAGCTTGAGGCATTGAGGAACCTCATTTGGACTAGAGCAATGGTTTTCTTTTCTGAGTTGCATGTTTTCCGTTTCCTAGTGTCGTCGTTTTTGTCTTAGGTTTTTAAGGAAGCTTGGGTTGTTGGACTGAAACAATGCTTTTCTTAGTTGCATGCTTTTCGGTTTCGTATTGTTAAAATTTGGACTTGAATTTGATACTATGATTTGGAGCTTAGTATCAATCGAATTCGGATCGAGCTGAGGTGGGCTTTACACACACCAGGGTCCAGATTCATCAGCTAATGAGCCCATGAGTCCGTTTGGTCGCGGTAGGCAATATCCAAGCGCCTCGTCTGTTAGATCCATCTTAGGCTAATGAAATGGCTGGCCTGACCTGGGATCCAACCTGGTGAGATGAACCACACCTGAACGGGCTTCAAATAGTTGTCAAACCATACCTCAAACCCGAAATCAGATCCTCTCCGAATCTCACAATCTGGAGTCGACGGAGCGAGATATCCAAACCTTTCAAAAGAGGGAAGAGAGAGATTCGGACCCCTTGTGTGAGATGGGCCAATAAAATAAGCTAATAGAGACTGTATGATTTAAAATGAGTGATCTGAATCTTTGTGTCCGTCGATGCCGGACTGCGAGATTCAACTCGCCCATCCTTTTGGGCCCTATCACTCGAAGACTTGGTCGTCTTTGTTTAATCATGGAGGTCTGTTTTCCTATCTTTTCCACAATTGTGTCCATACTCTTAGAGAAATTTTTCATTGTGACGGAAACACGAGTGATATATCATGTGTTTTTATGTAAGTAATGTGAAATTTTATTTTTTAAGTTATTAACTTTTTTACATACATATTCTACCATTTGTATAATAACACATTATATATCAGCTCGTGTACCGATCACACTAAAAAATTTCTCCTACTGCTGCCCCGCTGTATCCGTCCTCAATCTCCATTCACTTTTCACATTTTCTTTGTGAGCCCCACTGTTGAATTTTGACTGGTGGACTTGAGTGGCCGGCACATGAGCGAGTCATGCTCGTATTTAATAAAGTCTTTTTGGTTTGGAACATTCATATATATTATATAATCATTCATAAGTGCTTAAGTAGAGTCATACAATGGACGAGGGACTAGAATAAGATGAAAAGAGATTTGAGAGAGACAAATCAACGGATTATTATTAATCACATCAATATTAATCCAACTTGCAATATTACAAAAAATTGAGAGAGAATGAGTTCTATCACAGAAACTCTCAGTGTCATTATCTATAGAACTAATCATTATATTATTTTCTCAAAGTGAAGATATTTTTGCATTTTTCATAAGTCTCTTATCACTTGAAGACTTAGTCGTCTTTGTTTGGTCCCGGAGGTCTGTTTTCAGATTGGACACCACCTGTATCTAGGGATGGGCAATGGTTATGTGGTTATGTTCATATCCGCATAACCGTTTACCCGTTGGGTAATTACATAAATGGTTATACCCATAACCATAACCGTTTATAAACGGTTATCCATACCCATAACCGTGTACCCATTTACCCATAACCATTTACCCATTTAACCATAACCATAACCATTTACCCGTTTACCTATTTTTTCGCCCGTTTATCCTTTTTTTACCCATTTACCTTTTTTTTTTGCCCGTCTACATTATTTTTTTTAACAATTTGAAAATTACAAAAGAAAAATTTGTCATAATTTTTATTTTCTGACAATTAAACACCGTTATAAGTACATTTTAGCATACATTTCCCTATTTTAATCATTTAAGTCCTCATATAATTCCAATAATTGAAATAATAGTTTACGAACGATATTTTTCTGTATAGCAACCAATCAGTTTTTTTTATTCTGTATAGCAACCAATAAATTATGGAAGTTCAGGAACCTGAGAAAATTGAGCCTAAGGGAAGAGTAAAAGTAGAGCTTTTTTATTTCTGAATTCCCGAATGATTTTTAAAGCACCAGACCCTTTGGCAACAACTCATAAATCTGTGTTTCTGATAACAAAAAACAACCATACGAAACCAACCAAATTTCATCTAATTCATCACATGAGTTAACCCTCTATTATTTCATATAATTTCATCTAATTGAAATATGTGTTTTGAACACGTTCAATCACAAAGTATCATCGACTCATTGTCATCAAAAGAGGCCTACAAAAGAAATGTATAATTGAATTAGTATGCATAAATTGAATGAGTATCACCAATAACTCCAAAGTAAAAAAATAAATAAAGATTAGTTTTTCCATATTCACATCAGTATCATCATCGAACGAAGAAGTCGAGAGTAAGGCACGATCACGTCATTCACAAGCGATCCTTGGTCCTCCTTCAACCGCCCAAAATCGCAAACAAGCAGTACACAATTTTTGACTTTGTCAATCACTTTGTACAGAGCATTGGGGTCCAAAACCATGATCACATGGTCTCGGCCATTGTTCCTCTTCCAGTACTTCTGCGATTCCAGCCACTCAATCAAGGCCACCTGATTCTCCTCGTCGCTGTACAACAGCTTCTCCGACCCAGAAGCCTGTTGCGCCGGGTTAACAATCAGGCTCAATGACGAGAAGAACGACACATAGAACAAGTTTGCCTCTTCCGGATCCAATACCCTCTTAACGGGCGAACCGACCCGTTCCGATTCGGGTTTGAGCAGGTCCTGAAACAGGTACCACTCACCCATGTGCTGGTGACCCGGGTACTTGAGCTTCGAAACGTCGTCGTAGGGCCGGCCACCGCGAGCCAACGAATGATGCTCGATGACTTCGTAAGTGAACCGCTTAGGGAGATCGTAGAGGTACACTTTAACGGGCTTTCCGGGTAAATTAAGCTGATTTTCCAGGGTAGCAAACACGTCGGAGGAGATCGAATTGGACGCCGCGGAGGAGAAGGAGGGGAATGCGTTCTCGACCTTGGAAGTGGCGGTGGGAAGGTGTTGAGGAAGGTGTATAGGACGACGACACCGACGATGGTGGCGAAGGATTGCTTGAGGAGAGAGAGGCGCAGAGAGAGAGCGACGGAGAGAGAGGCGCAGAGAGAGAGAGCGACGGAGAGAGAGAGTGACGAAGTCGAGAGGCGGAGAGAGAGAGAGAGTGACGGAGTTGTAACTTATTCTATGAGGGTTTTTAATTTTTTTTTAATTTTACATATATTAAATTAAATGGGTAAATGGATACCGTTATAACCATAAATATTACCCATAACCGATAGATACCCGTTATAACCGCGGATAATACCCATAACCGCCCATTTAAATTTCATGGATAAACGGTTATACCCATAACCGTTTATTTGTCTAAATGGTTACCCATAACCATAACCGTCAACTTTAAATAGACGGGTAACCGCGATTACCCATGCCCATGGGTATTTTGCCCATCCCTACCTGTATCCGTCCTCAATCTGCATGTACTTTTCAAATTTTCTTTGTGAGCCCCATTATTGAATTTTGACTGGTGGACTTGAATGGCTGGCAGATGCGTGAGTCATGCTCGTATTTACTAGTCTTTTTGGTTTGGAACATTCATATATATATAGGAAACCTTTCACAAGAGGGATTCCCATTTTTTCAAAAAAAAATGAGGACACGCTCTCCACCGTTAGATTGACTTTAATGAAATTGTGTGGTTGAGATTAAAACACAGACCATAGAATCTCAATCACATGATTTCATTAAAGTTAAATCCAACAGCGGGGAACGTGTTCCTATTTTTTTGAAAAAATGGGGATCCCTCCCCTTAAGATCCTTGTGTGTGTATATATATATATATATATTATATTATATTATATTTTGGAACCTAGAATCTCGAGTATAGTGATAAATATTCTTAATTATTTAAATTACAAGTCCTTTGTTGATTTGAAACATTTATAAGTGCTTAAGTAAGTAGAATCATAAAACAGACGAGGGATGAGAGTAGGATGAAAAGAGATTTGAGAGAGACAAATCAGCGGGCCATTACATCAATATTGCTTCAACTTGCAACATTACAAAGAGTTGAGAGAGACAATAAATTCTATCACAAAAAATCTCGATATCATTATATATAAAACTATTCATTATATTATTTTTTTCAAAGTGAAATTTTTTTATTTTTTTATTTTTTGAGTTTGGCCACGATATGTGTAGGTTCGGAGAAATTATTCCGTAGGCTCGGAGATATTTTTGTGTGTGACGTAGCGAGGTCTGAGGTCATGTCGGGCTGATGGGTAACACTGACTTTAAAAAATGGGGTAGACGCATTTAATTCCAGGCAAAAACTTAGAGAATGACAGGCACATGGTTCACACACATTTACTTGAAGATATAACAGGGACCAATGCTTTACTAAGAAATATAGCTAATCAGTCAAGCCAAGTTGAAAAATAGGTGCTGTTGCAATGGCAGTGGCTCTTTCTGTAGAGATGCTTTTGTTCTCCTCTTTGTTTTTGCTACCAATTTCTGTGATTTCCCAAAATAATGGAAGCGTAGCAGTTGGGAGTTCTCTAACTGCAACTACAGGCGACTCCTCATGGCTTTCTCCATCCGGTGATTTCGCGTTTGGATTTTCGCCCCTCGGAAACAATGATCTTTTCTTGCTTTCGATATGGTATGCGAAAATCCGAGACACCGTAGTTTGGTATGCATATGAGGATAACAACCCTGTAGTTGCACGTGGGGGATCAGTTCTGAAATTGACTGCCAGTGGACTAGTTCTTAACAATCCTCAGGGTGCAGAGATATGGAAATCCGAAACAACCTCCCCGATTGTTGCGAACGGGGTGATGAATGACACCGGAAACTTTGTCCTTCAAGACGAAAACTCGGGGAGCTTGTGGGAGACCTTCAGCAATCCTACAGACACCGTTTTGCCTGGACAGAGAATTGAGAGAAACGGGAAGCTTTCGTGTAGACAATCGGAGACGAACTACACAAAAGGGCCGTTCCAGCTACAATTGAAATCTGATGGAAACCTCGTGCTCAGCATCTTGACAGCAGATAATGCCGAAATCGTTTACTTCGACACGAACACCACCAACGGGAGTGTGCCAGGTAGTCAAGGCAAACAATTGGTGTTCAACAGCTTAGGGGACATGTTTGTTCTGAGAGAAAATGGTGGAAATTACACTTTTCCGGGGACAAAGGGAGTGTCGGTGAGGGTCAACCACGTGTCGGTGGGGGACAACTACGTAAGGGCGACTCTGGATTTTGATGGGATTTTCGCTTTATATTCTCACCCGAAAAACGTCAATGGAATTGCAAGCTGGAGTAGTCCTATGTGGTACATGCCGGATGATTTTTGCAAACGGGGCGCTGGTGTTTGCGGTAACAACAGTACCTGTGAGCTCAACACAGATAAAAGGCCAACCTGCAAATGCCAAAAAGGGTTTTCTTTTCTTGATCCGAAGGATATATACCGAGGCTGCAAACGCGTGGAATCAGTATTATTAGGTACCTCTTATCTTTATTAATGTTGTTTTAAGTTCTTTTCTCTGTCTCGGTTTTTTCTTCATTTTCCTTAAGAAACCTGCAAGACCTAGTTCATCCAAAAATTGAAGACAATTAATGCATACATGCGTACATGTGCGTGTGTTACACTGATTGCCATATGTTGCTAGCTAATTGTTTATGATGCAGCAGATAAATGGGTTTGGATTGGCATTTCTATAGCTGCTGCTCTAGTGCTTTGCACCGCGTACTATCTACTCCGACGAAGAAAATCAGCCCTTGCATCAGCTGGTATATTTCTTTAAATCATGTGCACCAGTAAGACAGGATTATTATTCACATCTTTGACAATTGTTGTCTCCATTGAAACTTTAATTTCTTATAATTGATCTGTATAGGTGAGAACCGGACAGAGATTGAGAACGAAATGCCTATCTTAATGAAATCTAATCGACCTACTGATGATGTTAATGGCCTCCAAAATGATGGGAAGATAGGACATCATGATTTAAGGGAGTTTAGCCATTCATCCATCTCGGCTGCCACAAAAAAATTTGCTGAAGAAAACAGGCTAGGAGAAGAAGGGTTTGAACCGGTTTATAAGGTAACATTTTGAAAAAACAAAAATTTCTGCTTCTAATTCAAAAGCTGTTAAGAAAAAAAGAAGAAAAAAAAAGGAATTAGCTTCATTGCCTAAAGATGACAGCAAAAACATGATATGGATTATCAATTCAGGGGAAGGAGATGGGACGAGAAATAGCTGTGAAGAGGCTTTCAAAAAGTTCGGGACAAAGAAATTCGGAGTTCAAGACTGAATTGAGACTCATACATAAGCTCCAACGCACAATACATGAGCTCCAACGCACAAACCTTGTTCAGCTCTTTGGATTTTGCATTCATGAGGACGAGAGGATGTTGATATACGAATACATGCCAAACAAAAGCTTAGACTACTTTATTTTTGGTTTGGAATCAATACTACTTTTGTCTTAGCACTTGATTTTATTTGTTTAATTTGTGAGTGTAAAAACATATTGAGTATTGTTACTTAACTCTCTTTACATTGTGACAGATTCAACCAGAGGTAGGCAACTCGATTGGAAGAAGCGTTTCGGTATAATAGAAGGAATCACTCAAGGATTGCTTTGCTTGCACCAACACTCGAGAATGAGAGTAATTTATGGAGATTTGAAAGCTAGTAATATACTAATCGACGAAAACATGAACCCTAAAATTGCATATTTTGGATTGGCAAGGATAACCCACACTGAATTGGAAGCAAGTACTAGTACGATTGTCGGGACAGTGTAAGTAAATGTGTATAAATTCTTAATGGTCATGGCTTCTGCTTTTGGTTGTTAAGCATGTATTTTTGTAGATGTGTACTAATTGATGAATTTTTTCTTTTCCATTTTTTCCAGTCCTGAGACCATTGAAGGAATCGTTCCTGTAAAAACCGACGTCTACGATCTCGGGGTGCTAATACTTGAAATCATAAGCGGCCAGAAAATCAACCGCTTCGGCAATGATGATCCCTTACACAATTTAGTAAGCTATGTATGTAACCCAAATTTCTAGCTGCAGATTATATTCTTCTTTTTAAGGTCTGCTAGGGATGGCCATCCAAGCGCGCCTTTGATGGTTTGTGGGACCTCACTTCCATCAACGGCGGTTGTGAATGACTATCAGTAGCATTTCATTATTGTGATATCCTAGCTAAATGATCATGTTAACATTGTTTCAGGCATGGGGGTTATGGAAAGAAAATGCAGGGCTAGAACTAATGGATCCAGCTCTAGGCGACTCGTGTAACGAGAATCAACTGTTAAGATGCATCCATGTCGGTCTACTGTGCGTGGAGGAAAACGCAGCCGATCGACCCACCATGTCGGTTGTGATACCGATGTTGAGAGACGAAAGCACGGAGCGGCCTAAACCCAAAAAGCCGGCATATTACGCACAAGGAAATGTGGACTGAACTGGTATACGTGAAACGGGAGAGCAAACTGGATCGATAAATGGTTTGTCTCATTCCGACATTGGTGGGTGTTAAGAAATCAATCAACAATCCTGTAATAAACCATTGTTCCCATTGATAAAGTAGATCCGGTAACGAAAACAAAAATCATCGATTAAGTGGAATATTGTATAATACTTTTTGCTGATTTCTAGTTGAAATGTTATGCCCATAAATTTTGCTAATTTTTTTTTAAGTCGCATAATTGTCATGCATGTTAGCTATGTTGAAGATCAACACCAGCCCAATTGGTGTTTGGATGCTTGACAACTCTAGCAAAATACTACGGCAGTGGTACTAGCTAGAAGGTTCTGGAGATTCAAATATGCGTGGGAGGTAGATGGTCACGGTGAATGCACCTAAAATGCTAGACGGTTCTAGCTCCAAAGTCGGTTACCTATTTAGAATTATCTAAACAAATATCTTAAGATTGTTGTGATGGAATGTCAGTGAAAATTCTAGAAAGTAATATAAGTTAGTGGCTGGAAATGCACAAGCCAAGTCCGCCGACTTTGGTTAGGTCGGTTATGCCATGTATAAATATATTGAGTTTTAACGAAAAACTCACGCTACTGTTCACTTTAACGCAAAATCACATTTTTACACAAAAAAGATCAATCTGATACTCTTTATTTTACCCTTTATTTTATCCTTATCGTTAAAACTCAAAGTTTTCAAGTCTTTTTTATTAGTTTTCCTATAAATAAGGAGTTTTAACGAAAAGTCTGCGGTACTGTTCACTTTAACGAAAAACCATATTTTTACACTAAAAAGTCAAACCTGATACTATGTGATCAAGCAAGTAGGCAATCAAGTGAGAGTGAGAAGCAAGTGTAATTTTGTGAGGAGTGAGTGGGTTAGAGTTTGTCTCTAAAAGTGAAAAAGTGTCATAGCTTTTAAAATGCGTCATTGAAATTGTGTTGTAATATTTCGTGCGTAAGTAATTTGTTTACTTGTTTTGTCTCTTCAACCTTTGTGTTAAAGTTGTGTACTCTAATTTTCCTCAACAAGCTATTCCACATCAGGGGAAGAAAAATAATGAGATTAAATGCGATTACCCCATTATAACTAATACCAAAGTCTTTGTGATAAAATTTCACACTTGACGGATTAGGGAAATGATAATTATTAAGTTGGGGACAATATTGATGTCGTTAGAGAGGGGCCACCGCCTCCTGGCCCGTCGACCTGAAAAATTGAACAATGCACGCCATGTCAATTTCTGCCAAGTTTCCATGATCTTCATTTGAAGAAATTGAATTAGGGTTGGCTGCGGGCTGTTGGAATTTTGACAAAGGAAGAGAAAAAGAAAAACTATAAATTTCGAAACTAAGAGGTTGACTTCAAAGGAGTTCACTGTAAAACCAGTTGGTAATATAAGAGTATATCAACTTACTTATAAGTTTGTTGACCCTAAAAACTACCAAGCCTACGTGGCGTGCAGGCCGAGTAATTAATAAGCTAACTACGTCATTTGGTTGTGTGCGGGGCGTGCAGGTCGGCCAGGGAGTAAAATGTGTTGATGTGTGTTAAGCGCACTGCTGACTTCTTGATCTTGCGACTGCGGCCGAGGAAGGAACACGCCTCGGCCCTTGGGTTCTAGAGCCTGAAGACAAGGCTGCTAGTTCTGCGAAGTTCAATAACAAATTCGGCTGTCAATGTACCGAATGTAGTAACCTGGTAACACCTCACTTCGCCGATAAGGCTAATGAGATGAGCTCTGCCAATAAGGATTCAAAAATCCTTCTCGACTGAGACTTGGATAGATAACCAGTCGGCCTCGACGCAGTGCTGTTTATCCAAACTGAAGGTGTTCCGCGATCGGCTGGTTCTACGACGATAGTGCTGTTTATCCAAATTGAAGGTATCACCGGTTGCCTTCACAGTGCTGTTTATCCAAACTGAAGATGTGTCGGCGGAAAAAGAAAATAAAAATCTCAAGGTTGTTGAGAAGTTTCGCGTAGAGCGAGAGGTTGCGCAAGGCAGTTTGTGTGTTGAGTTGGAGAGGTTCTTCCATTGCACTGAGTTTGGTATTTATAGGGTTAGATATCATTCTCACGATCGAGTTAAAACCATACTCGGATTAAGACTTCTTATTCTGATCCAAATTTATTTTGACCAACCTACTTCCATTAGGACTTTGAATCTGACCCTCTTTTTAGGTTGTATTCATTTCCAGGCTTAAACGCCCTCACCCGGCCGAGTATCTTTACTGCATTAGAACTCAACTACCTGTCCCTCCATCTCGCGATATGACTCACCTTCTTCCTACTCTTCTGGAGAACTCTTTTTTAATAGGACCTTGCCGACCTTGGTTAGGCGGCCCATAAACTGATCGACTCATAGCGATCCTTGAACAAAGCTTCTGGGCAGAGATCAATTATAAATTTGGCCCAAACCAGTAATTTTGGGCCCAAACATTACCCCTTTGCTTCTGAGGTCGTCGACCTACAATTCTTATTCGAGCCTCGGCCTTGAAGAAGTGAAATTGACCTTTGGCACTAATGACAAACATTGAACCGTCTCGAGAATCCACCACCATGCGTATTTATGAGACGTGATTTCACGATCTCGATTCTTCCCAATGTCCTGCGACGTGTCGATTCCTTGGTTACCCTAGTAGCTTTTAATGATAACCCTAAAGACATGTGGCCGTCGAAACGTCTTTCACCACTAAATCCGCCGCCTCACGCAATCGTACGTCATCGAGACCCCAAAAACTTCAGTCTTTTCATCTGGATTTTGAAATTCAAACACTTAAACTTCATCCCAGAACGCTTATAAATACTTAAATTCCTCTCATTTGTACTTTACGCTTCCAGAAACCTTGAACACCTTTTCATCATTTTGCTTTCTAGCTTCCCGGAAAACTCGAAACTCTAACCCAAAAATTCTTCCTTTAAACATAGAAATCTTCCTTTAAACCCAGAAATCTTCAAACCTTCATCAATGGCTTCCTTCATCTCTAAGCTCTCTGACGAATGCAACAAATGCAAGGACATCAACGACCGGAGTGCTGTCAAAACTCTAAGTTTTGAGAGCGATTTGAGTGCTACTCACCAAAGTTTGGGGCCGCTTTTTAAGGACGCAGTGCCATCGCCCAACACTTCCCTCTTCAAAACTCACTGCTTGGCACACTTGTTGCAAGGGTTTGATTGGCCGAAGTGGGACCCAACAAAGCCTCAAAGAGCCTGGTCTATGACCAACGCCAACTGGGCGGCTTGGGTCGACCAGATGGAGAAATTCTTTGGTAAAGAATGGAAAACTCTTGGCATCTATGATGACATTAAGGTTTCAATTGTGGAGATCGCCATGGATAAAGAACTCCTTATGGCAGCATTAAGTCTCTGGTGCTCGACCACCAACACCATGATACTTCATTTCGGCCCTATCGGCCTCACCATCCTCAACGTCTTTGCTATCCTTGGAACTCATCCCTCTGGCATCCCATTAGATGCCGCCCTTTTTGGGTGTCAGTCGAATCTTGACCTCAAAGCACTTTTTGACGAACGGGCCATCGAAACGCTGAGCCAGGACGGCCAAGAGCCTCCAAAACAAGAAGTTCAGAAGTTGCACAAGAACTTCTTCAACTATAACACCCTTATCCTCCACTTTGCCTGCCGAGGGGAGGCGAGTCTACGGAAGGGAGAACACGAAGCCTTCCTGTTTTATTGGTACAACAAGTTTATCTGTTGTACCAAGTTGAACAAATGCTTGGTCGAGAATATGCCGGTGGCTGAAGCCCTGGCTAGTGGCCATACCTTGGCGCCTCCTCAGTGAGCCCAAGAAGTATTCAAATATTTCTTTGGCTTAGATGAACTTTCTGACGATGAATTTTTAATATGTCGTCGTCAAGAGTACCCTTCCTTCATCAAGCTTCTAACATCAGCATGGAGTGAAAGTGAAGATGCTGATCTTCGTCAAAACTGGGGGTCGATCGTGTTAACACGCGATCTTCCCTTTGGCTGCGACGCCCGTCAAACGAGTTGGGAGGTCTACCACCCCCACTTTACTACCCGACAACTCCACTACCTCCAAGGTTGTCCGGTGCCTTTACTCACTTTCCGCACCCTCCTAAGTCGAGGACGCTTCACTGGTTCTTCAGACAGGGAATGCAGAGATACTGAGAAAGAGTTTCAGGAACGATGCATAAAATTTCGCCTCCGAACAACTGTCCCTAAATCTCTCGGCACTGACACCTTTGGTGACTGGTGGGAAGAATACACTCAAGACTTTTTTGGGACTTTTTCAGGACTTCTTATTCTGATCCAAATTTATTTCGACCAATCCTACTTCCATTAGGACTTTGAATCCGACCCTCTTTTTAGGTTGTATTCATTTCCAGGCTTAAACGCCCTCACCCGGCTGAGTATCTTTACTGCATTAGAACTCAACTGCCTGTCTTTCTATCTCGTGATAGGAATCACCTTCTTCCTACTCTTCTGGAGAACTCTTTTTTAATAGGACCTGGCCGACCTTGGTTAGGCCATCTCCAACCGAAGGGTCCAGAGGGCCAGAGGGCCGAAAATAGCCCTAAAATCGTCTCCAACCGAGGGCTAGGCCAGAGGGCTCGGGAATCTGGGAGGGCCCCATGGGATCGGAGAGGGCTGGAGGGCTGGCTATTTTTTTTTTAATGTTTCTCATTTCTGTCGGTTATAACCGACAGAAATAATATAATATATATTATTTCTGTTGGTTATAACCGACAGAAATAACAATTTGAATTTAAACTTCCAACGGCTAGCGCCACTAGCCGTTGTAAACCTTTTTTTTATATTTTTTTTATGAATTTAAACCTTTTTTTTTCTTATTTTTTTCTATAACTTCTTATAACTTCTATTTTACAAAATTTGTTTCAATTTTTTTTAATTCTATTTTTTTCCTATAACTTATATTGTACAAAATTTGGTTCATATTTTTTTCATATAACTTCTATTTTACAAAATTTGTTTCATATATTTTTTTTAAATTCCATTTTTTTCCTATAACTTCTATTTCACAAAATTTGTTTCATATTTTTTTTAAATTCTATTTTTTTCCTATAACTTCTATTTTACAAAATTTGTCATATTTTTTTAAATTCCATTTTTTTTAAATTCCATTTTTTACATCATGTTGACGTCACTTAGCCGTTGGATTTGAATTTAAATTGTAGTTTTTAAATAATAAATTATGTTTGGCCCTATGGCCCTTTGTCACTCGGTTGGAGACGGTTTTTTGTGACAGGGCTAAAACGAGCCCTCTGGCCCTCGGTTGGAGACAGAGGCAAATATGGCCCTGTACTATTCATTAAAATATTAATATCTTGGAGAATCTTGGAGGGCCAGAGGGCTAAAACGAACCCTCTGGCCAGCCATCGGTTAGAGATGGCCTTAGGCGGCCCATAAACCGATCGGCTCATAGCGATCCTTGAACAAGGCTTCTGAGCCGAGATCAATTATAAATTTGGCCCAAACCATTAATTTTGGGCCCAAACAAAGTTCATACAAGGTCTTTCCATCCATCATTATCAGATTCATTCTTAACATTAGGAACAAAACCTTTTGCTTTACACTTACTATCACATCCCAATCTTGACTCTGTCGTAGTCTTGACTCTACTGTAGCACGATATTATCCATTTTAGGCCACGCTCTCACGGTTTTGCTTCTGAGAACTCATACGATTAAGAGTTTCAATGAAACTCGAAGCCAGTGAGTTCCCAAAAGGCTTCGTGCTATATGGAGGGAAGCATGTACATATAAGGCACATCGCCCCCTCTCTATTGGTCGGTGTGAGATGTTACAATTATTGTTACACCCCACTCCCGATTTTAAAAGAAATTTTAGGTTTTTATTTAAAATTGTCTATACGACCTTAATAGGTGTGCCCAAGGGGGCCATTGCTTTTGGGTTTGTTCCCCTGGCCCCAATCTCTCTTCAGTTTTCATTCTCTCCCTTTCCCGTAACTCTCTCCTCTTTACTCGAGCTCTCTCTGTGCAAGCTCCTCCCCTTTTCTCTGAAACTCACACACGCTGCAAACCGCCCCCAAGTCATCACCAACTGGACATTGGGCCTTGAACCTCAGGCCAAGCACGGCACTCCACCATGACAGCCACGGTGTACACTCCCTCGACGAACTCCGATGGCTTTCGAGGATTTTCCAATGAAGGTAAGCCTAAAAAATTTCCCCTGTAATTATAGGTCGTGTCTAGGTTCACGATTAGTAAGTTTTTCGGTGAATTTGGTGGTGTAGGAACTCGGAAAAGCTTAAGGAAAGTCACTGCAAATCTGGAAATTTCCAAGCCGTGGTTGTTTGGCCATATTTCAGGCCATTTTCGGCCAACTCTGGCCACCAATTGGTACTGACTTGGTATGAATCTCTTCTCCACATTTCTAACTACATTTTGGCTTTTGAATCAATCAATTTGGTTAAGAAACAAAGAAGTTATGAAGCTTTGAAAATTGCCCAAACCTTTGGCAAAAAACCCAGAGCAAGCATCGCCCATTTTGAGGCGTTTTTCGGCCAAACCATGGCGAGTTGGCCCTCGTATAGGGTATCAATCTCTTCATCTCGTCGAGTACTACAACTTTCATGTTTTGATCACTTGATTTGGATTAGTATCGAAGAAGTTATGAGACTTGGAAAATCAACTCAAAAATCGGCCAATTTATTGGCCTAAAAACAGGTCAATCTGACCTGTTTACCCTGAAATCCAAATCCTTTGAAGTCTAGGCCTTGGGTTGAATTACTCAAGCCCAATCCAATTATTTTTATTTTTTTTCTATTTAAAAACCCGAAGGCATTGGGCCGGGCTTTCAAGCCCAATACCCTTTAAACCCTAAAAGCCCTTGGACCCAAACTCTTTAGGCCTAACCCATTCTAACCCAAACCTTTGACCCGTTGACTTTGACCCAGTCTAACCGTTGACTTTGACTGGTCAATGTTGACTGTAGACTTTTCGGGTTTCGTTCGGAAAACCCCTCCTAGGCTAATTTTGACGTTCTGAACTCGTTTTTGAAGCCTGTTTTCCAAAATTCAATCGTTTGAGTATAGTTTTATTAATTTGACCCTTTATGTGCTTAGGTGCAATTAATAGCGACGGTTCCGTTATTCCTTTTGGCACGGCTTTGCACCAATGGTGTAGGGTGAGTGGACCCTTTCTAAAAATACATGTTTTAATAGTAGTAATGCATACATGAAAAACGTGATCTAATGATTACGTTTTGAGATAACATGCTTACTGAGGCTATTTTGAATTATTACTATTTTTCCTATAACCCGTGTTCTTTATCGAATATCTGATGGATGACGATATAATATTTAGAGCATATTTCGAACACCTCTTTATAGTATAGATGATGGATGATTTTATACTATGAAGTTGTTTTTCAAATATATGTATGTTCAATGGTTTTGTACTTACCTAACGGTTCATATTCTGCTAAGGGGCGAGGGATAGATTCCGTCACGGGTGAGGTTACGGTGTTGGCATAGGGCTTGAAGGTGATTTTTCTCTGGCAAATTGGCACAGGGATAAGGATCTGGCACGGGGCTTGAAGGTGATTTTTCTCTGGCACGGAGCTTACAATAGTATCCGTAAGCTCAAACCAGATAAAAGGCCAACCTGCGAATGCCCAAAAGGGTTTTCTTTTCTTGATCCGAAGGATATATACCGAGGCTGCCGGAAATCTGTGATACGCGGGGAATCAGTATTATCAGGTACCTCTATCTTTGTTAATGTTGTCTTAAGTTCTGCTCTCTGTCTCGGTTTTTTCTTCATTTTCCGGAAGAAACCTGCAAGACCTAGTCCATCCAAAAATTGAAGACAATTAATGCATACATGCGTACATGTGCATGTGTGTTACACTGATTGCATACGTTGCTAGCTAATTGTTTATGATGAAGCAGATAAATGGGTTTGGATTGGCATTTCTATAGCTGCTGCTCTAGTGCTTTGCACCGCGTACTATCTACTCCGACGAAGAAGATCAGCCCTTGCATCAGCTGGTATATTTCTTTAAATCATGTGCACCAGTAAGACAGGATTATTATTCACATATTTGACAATTGTTGTCTCCATCGAAACTTTAATTTCTTATAATTGATCTGTATAGGTGAGAACCGAACAGAGATTGAGAACGAAATGCCTATCTTCATGAAATCTAATCAACCTACTGATGATGTTAATGGCCTCCAAAATGATGGGAAGATAGGACATCATGATTTAAGCGTTTTTAGCTATTCATCCATCTTGGCTGCCACAAGCAACTTTGCTGAAGAAAACAAGCTAGGAGAAGGAGGGTTTGGACCGGTTTGTAAGGTAACATTTTGAAAAAACAAAAATTTCTGCTTCTAATTCAAAAGCTGTAGGAAAAAAGAAAAGAAAAAGGAATTAGCTTCATTTGCCTAAAGATGACAGCAAAAACATGATATGGATTATCAATTCAGGGGAATTTGGCGATGGGACAAGAAATAGCTGTGAAGAGGCTTTCGAAATGTTCAGGGCAAGGAACATCAGAATTCAAGAACGAACTGATACTTATATATGAACTCCAACATATATAAGTAGTTCTGGTAAAACATTGTTGGGCGTTGAGAAATCAATCAACAATCCTGTAATAAAACATTGTTCCCATTGATAAAGTAGATCTGGTAACGAAAACAAAAATCATCGATTAAGTGGAATATTGTATAATATATTTTGCTAATTTCTAGTTGAAATGTTATGCCCATAAATTTTGCTGATTTTTTTAACTCGCATAATTGTCATGCATACATGTTAGCTATGTTGAAGATCAACACCAGCCCAATTGGTGTTTGGATGCTAGACAACTCTTGCAAAATACTATGTCGGTGGTACTAGCTAGAAGGTTCTGGAGATTCAAATATGCATGGGAGGTAGATGGTCAAGGTGCATGCACTTAAAATGCAAGACAATTCTAGCTCCAAAGTCGGTTACCTATCTAGAATTATCTAAACAAATATCTTAAGATTGTTGAAATGGAATGTTAGCGAAAATTCTAGAAGGTAATATAAGTTAATGGCTGGAAATGCACAAGCCAAGTCCACCGACTTTGGCTAGGTCGGTTATGCCATGTATAAATATAAGGTAGTGTCATGTGTGGTTGTAAGCTCGTAAAGAATCCAAGTAATCAAGCAAGTAGGCAATCAAGTGAGAGTGAGAAGTAAGTGTAGTTTTGTAAGGAGTGTGAGTGGTTTAGAGTTTGTCTTTAGGAGTGAGAGAGTGTCATAGCTTTTAAAATGCGTCATTGAGAATATGTTGTAATATTTCCTGAGTGTAATACAAGTAATTTGTTTACTTGTTTTGTCTCTCCAATACTTGTGTTAGAGTTTGTGTACTCTAATTTTCCTCAATAAGCTATCCCACATTGGGGGAAGAAAAAATAATGAGATTAAATGTGATTACCCCATTATAATTAATACCGAAGTTTTTGTGATAAAATTTCATACTTGACGGATTAGGTAAATGGTAATTATTAAGTTGAGAATAATATTGGTATCGTTAGCAAGGGGCCACCGCCTCCGGGCATGTGGACCTGAAAAATTAAAGGAAAACTAATGAAAAGGGTTTGAAAACTTTGAGTTTTAATGATAAGGATAAAATAAAGGGTAAAATGAATAGTATCAAGATTGACTTTTTAGTGTAAAAATATGATTTTTCGTTAAAGTGAACAGTATCGTGGGCTTTTCGTTAAAACTCCCATATATTAAACAATGCACGCCATGTCAATTTCTGCCAAGTTTCCATGGTCATCATCTGCAGAAATTGAATTAGGGCCCGGCTGCGGGCTGTTGGAATTTTGACGAAGGAAGAAATGAAGAAAAACTATAAATTTCGAAACTAAGTGGTTGGCTTCAAAGGAGTTCACCGTAAAATCAATTGGTGATAAGAGAGTATATCAACCTACTTATAAGTTTATACAAGATTTTTCCTTTCATCATTGTTGGATTCGTTCTTAACATTAGGAACAAAACCTTTTGCCTTGCGCTTATACGTACTTTCTCTTTCACTTTGTAATGTTCCTCATCTCATCAATGTGTTATCTTCGACCATATCTTGCACGGCTCCTTTTCGTGGTGGAGATTAGTCTTCTCTTATAGTCGGTAAATGTTAAGTCTTCTGACCACTAAAGACTTGCTGGCACAGCCATGCTTTGACTAATGTGGCTTTAACATAAAACCCCGACAACATTAGTTATACATTAATATATTTTAACACCAGCCTCGTGCTCGTTGATCATGGCTATCATCAACTTAGTTTTCTTGATCATTTTTGCATGCCTGTGGAGTTGCCATGATGGAAGAGACACGCTGAAACAAGGTGACACTCTCAATTCCTCAAGTTCCTTGGTCTCTGCATGGGGCAATTTCACTTTGTCTTTCGATGTAAGTATCATAGATGGTTCCAACTGTAGCTTTCTAGCTATCATGCGCAACGGAGAATCTGCAACTGCAAATAGAGCATGGATTGGCAACCGAGACTCGCCTGTTTTATACGCTTCATCCCCACTACTTACCTTGGACCTCAACAATACATTGAAGATTTTCCAAACAGTTGAGGATCAAGATCCTATTGTGATTTGTTCGTCTCCGCATACTAGTAATAATAATACTAGTGTTGTGGCTACCCTTTCGGATTCTGGCGATCTTGTACTACAGCAGGTGAATTCTGTGGACGGATCGGTGAACCGGGTAATTCTGTGGCAAAGTTTTGATTATCCCATTGATACCTTTCTTCCTGTTATGAAATTAGGTGTGAACCATAGGAATGGCCACATTTGGTCTCTTTCATCATGGTCAGGTATCTTCAACCCAGCTCCAGGGCCTTTCACCCTTGATTGGGACCCCAACCAAGGGCAACTGAAACTGAGGCGAAAAGGGGTTATTTTTTGGACTAGCGGAGTCTTAAAATCAGATGGGAGATTTGAATATATATTATCAGATGAATCCATGATGAAATATAAATTTAGCGTTGTTTCAAATGAAAATGAAGACTACGTTACTTACGCTGCTGCAGAAGGTGGCTCTCCACAAGAGTTGGTGTTGTACTCCAGTGGGTCACTGTATGAGTATCGTGTACAACGTGATGTTGCACAAGCAGAAAAATGTGATGGCTATAACACTGAGGGAGGGTGCGTGAAAAAGGACTGCCCGAGTGAATGTATGAAAGAATTTGGTGGTGAATTTGAGCTCAAAAATGCTTCTTTTGAACCAAGCAATATCACTAATACTTCAGGAGATCCCTACTGGTTTGGGAGTAGTAATACTGATTGTAAGGCTACTTGCTGGCAAAACTGTGACTGCCTTGGATTCGACTTCCCAATATCTGATATTCTCACTACTGGATGCCGATTTTGGAGTGTCGACAGTCAGTTCGTTGAAAACATCACCGGCTCGGGTACTACAAATGGTAGTTTTGTTTTGCCAAGAAAATCAAGCACGCCAACAAAATCTTCATCTCAAAATTTTATCGGTAACTCTAGACTCTAGCTACGCACATATATTCATTCTTCTCAAGATACATGTCATGTAAAATCAAATGAAAAACTTCAACTACAAATTTAACGACTCCTTCGGTTTAGGATGCCGGCTATTCAGTAATCATATTCGTTTGTATGCTAGTAATTTATTTGTGTAATTTATTTGTTTAATTCAATTAGCTAGACTTGTTTAACTGACAAATCAACAAGCTGATGTATATGTATATTTCATTATTATATTTTTTTTTATTTTTAGCTCATACTAGATTCAGGAATATGTATATATGGAGAAACATGGCTAATTAATATTCTACATGCAGCACGTAAGCTATGGATTGTCATTGCTATTCCCACTGCTCTACTTGTAGCGTTGAGTAGCATCTTGTATCAGCTTAAACGAAGAAAATTTTCTCAGGTAATCAAATTCTGTAAGCGTAATAACACGTTCTTTTTTGACAGAGTTTCGCATATCTGAAAGAAACATTAGTTGCACAGAATTTGGTTGGTAAAAGTCCTATCAGTTTCTAATGGGGTTGGTAAAAGGCCTGTGACTGGTTAATGAGATTGTTAGTCACTGATATGTCATTTACCCCCTTGTTCTGTACTAGAATCGATGACTATTGTTTTCTTGTAGTGCCTTTAACCAGCATTTTCCTCAATTGAAATGTTGACTTAATTTCTACCCTAAAACTAAACATGTAGACGAGAACGGGAGGAAGATTCAGAATGAATTGCTTAACTTCATGAGATCTAAAAGACGTAATGATCATGGTCATGCATGGGTTTCGAAATTATGGAAAGATGGGGCATTCTGAATTAAGTGCATTTTGTTGGAATATAAGTGTGTGTGCTGTTTTTCTAATGTTTCTAAGTTTAAATGTGAGCCATTGGATTATAGACCAATTGGACAGCTGAGATGTAATCTTAGTTTTAGTAGTGTATATTGCCACTTGTATCTATCTTATAGGGGAGATTACATGAATGGTAGAGATTGAATTGTGTAAAAGGAGAGGTTCTCTCTCTCTTCTCTACGGATATATCCTCGCACATGCCTTATGTGCTGAGTATGAATGAAGGAAAGCTTTGTTAGTTCTGTTTGAACATTCTTTCTGTATTCATCTGTGGTTGGAGAAATCTTTCATTTTCTTCTTGATTCACTTTTTGTAAAACAAGGTCATATTCCTCTATTCCAACATGGCCTCAGAGCCAGGTTCAATCGTTTAATACTGGGAGATTGAATCTGTGAAGTTACGAGATCTGTGTCTAACATGGCAGGATCTGGAGGAGGTGAGCTGGGAGCGCCGATCTTCACCGGCGAGAATTATGAATTCTGGAGCATAAGGATGAAGACCATTTTTAAGTCTCATGGACTATGGGAATTTGTTGAAAAAGGAATCGAGTACTCAGATTCGAAGGGAGCTGACTCAGATCTGAAGACGAAGGAGAAAGAGGGATCGAGCGAAGTTGCATCTTCCATAGAGAAGCTCATGAAAGATGCCAAGGCTCTTGGACTGATTCAGGGAGCAGTCTCCGATGAAATTTTTCCTCGGATCTCACACGAAGAAACTTCTAAGGGAGCCTGGGATATTCTGATGCAAGAATTTCATGGAGACAAACAGGTTAGAAGTGTTAAATTACAAGGTCTTCGTAGAGAATTTGAGTATACCAGAATGAGAGATGATGAATCAATTTCTGTTTATCTTACAAAATTATTTGATTTGATAAATCAAATGAGAAGTTATGGAGAAGAGTTGTCTAGAGAGAGGATTGTGCAAAAATTATTAATTAGCTTACCTTGTGCGTATGATTCTATATGCTCTGTGATTGAACACTCAAGGGATATAGATGTGATTGAGGTTCAAGAGGTAGTTGCCTCATTGAAAAGTTTTGCACAGAGGTTGGAGAGACATAATGAGAACAAGACTGAGAGAGCATTTGCGAGTCTAAGTGTGAATCCCAAACCTGTCAATTCTTCTGGAAATCAAGGCAATCGATACCAAAAGAATTGGAAGCCAAAATACAAAAATTGGAATCAAAAGCCTGTTTACCAATATGGAAAGCAAATTGTAGCTGCAGAAGGGGGAAGAAATCCTTGCAAGCACTGTGATAAGTACCATTATGGAGAGTGTTTTCTTAAAGGCAAGCCTAAGTGTCATTGTTGTGGGAAAATTGGTCACATTGCAAGGGATTGTAATAATAAGAAAAATGCTCAAGGTGTTCAGCAACTAAACTTTGCAGCTCAGGTTCCTTCTACAACTACTATGTTCTATGTAAGTAATGCGGTTGACAAGAAGTCTATTGAAGATGTATGGTATGTGGATAGTGGTTGTAGTAACCACATGACTGGTAGAGAAGATGTACTAATTGACATTGACAGAAGCATAACTGCCAAGGTAGAAATGGGAACTGGACAGTTGGTTGATGTTATAGGAAAAGGAAGCTTGGTAGTGGATACAAAGATGGGAAGGAGATATATCAATGAAGTGATGCTTGTCTCAGGTCTCAAAGAGAATCTACTAAGTGTAGGGCAGATGATGGAGCGCGGTATTTTCTTCTTTTTGGAGATAACAAAGCAGAAATTTATGATGATGGCTCTCTTTCAAATTTGGTTGCTAATGTGCCAATGAGAGGAAATAGAAGTTTTCCTTTGAAATTTCAAACAGATTTGCATCTTGCATTAAAAGCAAGTGTAAATGAGTCAACACTGATCTAGCATAGAAAAATGGGGCATTTGAATGTCAACAGTCTGAAGCTACTACAGGAGAAAGAAATGGTACTTGGATTGCTAGAAATCAAGACCATTAATAATGTGTGTGAGGGGTGCACTCTTGGGAAACATTGCAGAGATTCTTTTCAAAGGGAGACAACAAGTAGAGCTACTGTTCCATTGGAGTTGGTACACACAGATGTTTGTGGACCAATGCAAACCATTACCAAAGCTGGAAATAGGTATTTTCTCACCTTCATAGATGATTGTACTCGGATGTGTTGGGTCTATTTTTTAAGATACAAATCAGATGCATTCAATGTTTTTAAGAAGTTCAAGGCCATTGTTGAATTGCAAAGTGGATATAAGTTGAAAAAGCTGAGAAGTGATCGAGGGGGTGAGTACACATCTATTGAGTTTAACAGATTTTGTGAAGAAGTGGGAATGGAAAGGCAACTCACTGTGGCATACTCACCACAGCAGAATGGAGTAGCTGAAAGGAAGAACAGAACTATTGTGGAGATGGCTAAGTGTATGATGTTTGAAAAGAATATACCACTGGAGTTTTGGGCAGAGGCTGTCAACACTGCAGTGTATGTTCTAAATAGGTGTCCAACTAAGGCATTAGACAAGAAAACTCCATTTGAAGCTTATAGTGGAAGAAAGCCAGGAATCAAACATCTAAAAGTGTTTGGTTCTCTGTGCTATGCACATATTCCAGAACAGCAGAGACAAAAGTTTGATTTGACCAGTACAAAATGTGTGTTTCTGGGATATGGAAGTTGTGAGAAAGGCTACAAGCTTTACAATATTAACTCTGGAAAAGTCATTATTTCCAGAGATGTGGTGTTCAATGAGGAAGCTTGTTGGGACTGGAATGCACAAAAGGAATGCAGTCTTACAATAACATTTACTGATTCTCTCACTAAGAAAGGAAATGAGATTGAAGGAACAAGGTTGATTCAAGCTGAGATCTCTGAAGATGATGTTGAAATACCAGAAGATAGTGAAGAAATACATGTTAGATCTGATTCAGGTCCACAGGATGTTGATCACACACCTCTGAAATATAAAAGTATTGCAGAAGTGTATGAAAGATGCAATCTGTGTATAATTGAACCTGAAACATTTGAAGAAGCTGTCAAGGATGAAGCATGGCAGAAAGCAATGGAGAGTGAAATTGCAATGATAGAAAAGAATAATACCTCGGAGCTAGTTGATAGACCATCTGATAAACCAGTAATTGGTGTCAAATGGGTTTATAAAATTAAGTTGAATCTTGATGGCTCGGTTCAGAAAAACAAAGCAAGACTTGTTGCAAAGGGTTACTCTCAAAAGCCTGGTATAGACTTCAATGAGACCTTTGCACCGGTTGCTAGGCTTGATACAATAAGGACTTTGGTTGCTTTGGCTGCACAGAAAGGGTGGAAACTTTATCAATTAGATGTGAAGTCAGCATTTTTAAATGGAGTATTGCAGGAAGAGGTTTATGTTGATCAATCCCTTGGGTTTGTGATTAAAAACAAGGAAGATGGGGTTTATAGACTCAAGAAGGCACTTTATGGTCTTAAGCAAGCTCTCAGAGCTTGGTATGAAGAAATTAATTCCTATTTCACTAAGGCAGGTTTTCAAAGAAGTCCTAGTGAAGCAACTTTATATGTGAAGATTACTAAAGGTGGAATACTTATTGTTTCACTATATGTGGATGATATAATCTACACTGGGAATTCTAAAGAATTGTTGATGAAGTTCAAAACTGCAATGATGAGACAATATGAAATGACTGATCTTGGATTGTTGCATCATTTCTTGGGTCTTGGTGTGATACAAACTGATAATTGCATTTTCTTGCATCAGAAGAAATATGCAAAGACACTGTTAGACAAGTTTGGTTTCAAAGATTGTAAATCTGTTGCTACCCCTCTTGCTGTGAATGATAAACTGTCTAAAATGGATGGTAGTGAACAAGCTGATGAGGGTCTATATAGGCAGATGGTTGGAAGCCTATTATACTTGACTGCAACAAGGCCAGATATCATGTTTGCAGCAAGTTTGTTAGCAAGATTCATGCATGGTCCTACTAGAAAACATATGGGAACAACTAAGAGAATGCTTAGATACATTCAAGGCACACTTGATTATGGTATAGCATATGAGAAGGGAAATGAAGCAATGCTTATTGGCTACTGTGACAGTGATTGGTCAGGTAGTGAGGATGACATGAAGAGCACATCTGGGTATGCATTTAATCTTGGTTCAGGAGTGTTTTCGTGGGCATCAGTCAAGCAGAGTAGTGTTGCATTATCTACTGCAGAAGCTGAATATGTTAGTGCAGCAGAGGCCACAACACAAGCAATTTGGTTGAGATTTGTTCTCTCGGATTTTGGTGAAGGACAGGTTGAGCCAACTACAATCTTATGTGACAATACATCTACTATTGCCATAACCAAAAATCATGTGCACCATCATAAGACAAGACATATAAACAGGAGATTTCATTTCATTCGTGATGCACTACAAGATGGAGAAATCGACTTACTGTACTGCAAGACAGAGGAACAGGTTGCAGACATTTTCACTAAGGCTTTGGCCAGAGATCAATTTGAACTTCTGAGACAGAAGCTTGGAGTAATTTCAGCACAACACTTAGAAGGGAGTGTTGGAATATAAGTGTGTGTGCTGTTTTTCTAATGTTTCTAAGTTTAAATGTGAGCCATTGGATTATAGACCAATTGGACAGCTGAGATGTAATCTTAGTTTTAGTGTGTATATTGCCACTTGTATCTATCTTATAGGGTAGATTACATGAATGGTAGAGATTGAATTGTGTAAAAGGAGAGGTTCTCTCTCTCTTCTCTACGGATATATCCTCGCACATGCCTTATGTGCTGAGTATGAATGAAGGAAAGCTTTGTTAGTTCTGTTTGAACATTCTTTCTGTATTCATCAGTGGTTGGAGAAATCTTTCATTTTCTTCTTGATTCACTTTCTGTAAAACAAGGTCATATTCCTCTATTCCAACACATTTAGCTATCCATCTGTCTTGGCTGCCACTTGCAACTTCTCTGAAGAAAACAAGCTCGGGCAAGGGGCTTTGGACCTGTTTATAAGGTAACGCTTTAAATAGTACAAAGTGTATATTCGATCTATATTAACTGATAAATATATTTTTTTAGGGAAAATTGGTAACAGGATGAGAGATAGCAGTAAAGAGGCTTTCAATATGTTCAGAACAAGGAACACTGGAGTTTAAGAATGAATTAATACTCATATCTGAACTCCAACATGCGAACCTTGTTCAGCTCTTCGGATTTTGCATTCATGGTGAAGAGAGGATGCTGATATATGAGTACATGCCAAACAAAAGTTTGGACAACTTTTTATTTGGTAACTGGGAACTAATTAGAACTACATTAATTTAGCATTTGATTTCCTTTGTTCGAACTTTTTTTTTTTTTTTTTTTGTTTGTTCGAACTTTTTATTCATTGATATATTCTTAGTTAGCTTCCTCTATATTACAGATTCTACCAGAGCTCTACTAGATTGGAAGAGGCGTTTCAGTATAATTGAAGGAATAGCTCAAGGATTGCTTTACTTGCACAAATACTCGAGAATGAGAGTAATTCATAGAGATTTGAAACCTAGTAACATATTACTTTATGAAAATATGAACCCCAAAATATCAGATTTTGGTATGGCAAGGATTTTCACCTATAATGAATTGGAAGCAAATACTGGTAGGATTGTTGGGACACGGTAAGGACGCAATGCTTGCTTTCATTCTTATCACGTGTTTGCTTTTGGATATATGAAATGCAATTTTATAGAATTTTATGGATGTGTACACAAAAACATATATATTTACCTTTCCTTCTTCACGTGGTGCAGTGGTTACATGTCTCCCGAATATGCCATGGAGGGGATATTTTCAATAAAATCTGATGTCTTCAGTTTTAGGGTGTTAATGCTCGAAATCATAAGTGGCAGGAAAAACAACAGCTTGTCTTGTACAATGATGAGCGTGTGCTAAATTTAGTAGGATATGTACGTAACACAAACCTCTGCATTTAGCTCTTTATTCTTCTCCTTTGAGGTGTCCGGGTTGATAAGAACTTGAAGTGAGATTTCCTACAAGAAGAAATACCTCCATAGATTTGTTGACCGCAATCCTCACATTCGCCGAATCCTTCTTCGAGATGTCCCAAAATAATCTTCCTCAGCAATTTGGCGAGCGGGTACCTGCAAAAGATACTCCGACGCTCAAGTCAGTCGATTGATTTCTCTTCTTTGGATTCTCTCGGGTTCTCCTCACGTACCTTGTTCTTTGGCTCCACTCCATCTTTATAGGATTGCATGCCTGGAGAACAAATACCACGATCTCTCTCTCCTCCCCACTTCCTTAGTGGTCCTCCGTAATATGACTGCATGATTCGGGAACAAGCACCACGTCATACTTTCCTTTCCCACTTCCTTAGTGATCCTCCGTAACGGAGGCAGTTACCTGGACACGTGCGCCTGCCTGTTCCTCGTGGGCTCTCCTTACGGTTTACCTTGCATAACACCATTCCTAGGTGACTTGGATTGGCCCATGAGTCGAAACCGGATTTTATCTTCCCACAATGCCCCCCTTTTCCCTTTTTTACGTATGTAAAATAGGGGAAAACTAAGTTTTTCGATCACATGTGGCCTTGAAACTATGTTTTTCTATATATATACCATGAAAGTAGACTGACATTTACAAACGAGGATTTACGAACAAAGATTTACGAACGAGGATTTACGAGGACATTACGAAGGTGGACTGAGGACTGACATTACGAAAATAGATTGACATTACGAAAGTGGAATGACATAACGGAAGACCGACATTACGGAAGAGGACTGACATTTGGACTAACATTACGGAAGAGAACTGACGACAGAGGACTGACATTACAAAAGTGGACTGACATTACGAAAGTGGACTGACATGGCGAAAGAGGACTGACGAAATTTAACTGTGTAGTCTGACATGTCACACTTATGCGTATCTATTATATAACTCACTGTCCTGTCCCATCTTACCTTTATACATACATATATATATACATATGCATACTTTTGAGGACCTCACGTTCTTGCCAGACTTTTGCACGTTTTCCTATATGTACTTTTGTGGACATCATGTCCCGGCCAGATTTTTGTATGCTTTTGCATGCCTTTCTATATGTATACTCACCTATATATATATATGCACTCTTGTGGGCATCACGTCCTGTCTAGATTTTTGCATGCTTTTCTATATAGATATATATGTGTGTATATATATATATATATATATATATATATATATATATATGTATATATGTATATTTATATGCAATTTTGTGGACATCACGTCCTGTCTAGATTTTTTGCATGCTTTTGCATGCCTTTCTATATATATATATATATATATATATGTATGTATATGTACCTTATGTATGTATACATATATATGTTTGGATTCGTAGGCATATATAGGCAGATCTACGAGCAACTTACGTGTGCATATCTTTGCATACTGACATGCGGATCTTTGCACGTACTGTTCATATATTTGTGTACATCTTGCACGCATGTATATATATATGTATATGTGCGTGTGTGTGTCATTACCTTGTGTCTCTCCATCTTTGCTTGTCTTCACTTCCTCTGTTTAGTTTCTTCTCCCAGCCTGTGATTTCTTGCTTCAGAGACCTCTTAGTTTACAGGTAATTTTCATTTCAAACTCCTCTTGCGAGAATATTTCAAACATTACGAGCACAAATTCCCCTTCTGTCTTATCTAACCAAAATTTGGCCGGTAAGTCTCCCACTCGTCTATCATGTTGAGACGTACACCCTGGTCTAAATATGGTGGTACTCCACCACCCTTCAAAATTGTCAAGGCTCGTGACCTAGGTCATGTTCCAGATGACATAGACCTTAACCCACTTCCTGCCGGAGCCGACATGTATTCGGGCCTCGGCATCCCAGCTGGGTCTACCATTTTGTCTCCGGACCATATAGGGGTCATTAGTTTCCCGCTCCACCCCATGATTCATCTCATTTTATTCTTCACTAATACTCATCCTATGCAACTGAACCCAAATTCTTACTTGATTATGTCGACCTTTCTGGCATTGGGTTTGAAGCTAGGTGTATCCTTAGGTTTTAGGGATTTTCTCTATCTCTTTGACTTGCCGATTATTAAGGGTGAAACTAGCTTCTTTAATTTTAAACCTAGATATCGTAAGAAATTCTTGTCATTGGGCCCTTCGAGAGCCAGAGATTGGAAGAACCGCCCTCTTCTGATTTCGGGGAACTGGAAGGCTCCCGAGCTGTCACAACTATCTATTCCTTCTACTTTCGGTCATAAACCTGGTATATATAAATTTACCTTTATTATTATTTTTTCATAAATATGCGGACTTTACTTACCGTGAATTTCTTTCGTAGCTTTATCAGATGGTCCCGAACAGATCATTTCCAAAGACCGAAAATGTTGGCTAAAGAAGTTTGTGACGAGGAAGATATGGAGCTCTAGAGAAGTTGTCGACACCCTCACTCAAATCACCTCTCTCCGCAACTCCATCATTTACTTCCCGTACTGTTTGGTCGACCGGTAGTTGCCCCCAGACCCCCTACTCAAATCTATCTTCGCTCTCGATCTTGACCTTCAGTTCAGCGCAGAGTCTTCCTTACTTGTGACCGACTCTCGAACGGATGGCTCAGAAGAAGAAGACGAAGGAGGAGAAGATGAGGAGTTAGGGCAATCAGACACAAATTCTGACTCAAATTATTCTCCTGCAATGGCTTCACCACCCTTTGACATTCCACCGTCCCGCTGCGTTACCTCGCCTCCATGTGATCTTCCTGTGCCCAGAATTGCAGGCAGGTCGGATAAACGTCCTCTGGCAGATAGGCCCAAAAAGTCTAGGCGTGGTTTGTCGACTATCTTCGGCACAGCCCCAAGATATATGCTATGGCAACCGGCTCCTCTCACCTTCGGCTCGGCTAGTGGTGATGGTTCCAGCAATTCATCTCAAGCTTGGAGGACTGAGTTCACAAAAAGATATGGGAGTCACGTCACCCTTGGCGACGATCTATGGGACAATGTAAGCGCCGCTATTGCTGTGGCAAGGGGCTTGGTTCACCCTAGTGACGCCGGTCGTTTCGAGGCAATGCTCGATGACGATGTCGACTCTTATGAATCTCATTGCCTTATGAAGGTATGCCTTTATTCTCTCATGTTTTCGTCATTTCTGTAAGCTTTAGCCCTGACGTTGTTTCCAGATGGCTCTCATTCAAAAGGAAAAATCAGACAGACTGGCTACCAGGTTAGAATCCCTCAGCCTTACTCAGCAACAGGTTAGAGAGTACCTGGCTAAGCTTCATGGATATGAG
Source organism: Malus sylvestris (assembly GCF_916048215.2). Taxonomy (NCBI): domain Eukaryota; kingdom Viridiplantae; phylum Streptophyta; class Magnoliopsida; order Rosales; family Rosaceae; genus Malus; species Malus sylvestris. The sequence continues at coordinate 22,939,272 of NC_062271.1, forward strand.
GAAGAGATCACAAGTTTGCAAGGAGCTCGGGATGCTGCAACGTTCGAAGTATGTCGCGCGAAGGAAGAGTTGGCTGAGGTCAAGCGAGCGAGGGCCACTGAGCGCGAGATGAATATGCAGCAAATACGTAAGGAAATGACTTCCAGCTTCAGGTTTGGTTGGGTGCAAAGCCAGCAACGCCCGGAACATCGATTTGTAGATGATCTTAACGTGTATGATCGTCATATGGGAATTGAACTAGGTGGATACGAGTGGTACGAAGGGATGGATCCTAAAGATTGGAGACCCTCAGACCAACCTGCTTCTTATGATCTTATCCCAGACAGCGAGTTTGTTACTACTTCTGGACCCATCTCGAGTTTAGGCTTTGGAGGCTTTTAATCCGGTCCTCGTTTCGACGCTCAGTAGCTCTCGCAAACGCGTGGTCTGTTCTTTTGGGCTAAACCCTATTTGTGTTGATGATCCGTTCTCGTGGGCTAAAACTCCATTTGTGTTTGTAATATGTTTTTTCCCTTATTATCTCCGTTGTATCTTCGCGTGATTGTCGTTCACAAATTGGTCATTCGCCCTCCCACTGCCTAACTCTTCCTATCTGTTCCTTTTAATTTTCAATTTTAACTGAATGTGACCAATATCCTTTATCCTTAAATTTGAGTTTTCAAACCAAAGAGATTAACTTATCTTGATAAGATACGATCACCTTAAGTTTTGAATTTTCGTTTCTATCAACTTTGAATTGCCTCTATATAAAGGGGTGTTTGAAAGCCATTAGGTAGTACCTGGATCTTCATGGCTAACAATCGAAAAGTGAAGCTCCACTTCCGGCTCTACGCTGATGTTCCCAAAAAAAGAAGCTCCCTGAGGGGTTCCAGGTGTTTTAGGAATGTAATCGAGCTATGTTCTAACTCCTCTTCTCGTTCGCCAGGGAGGGCTTCTTATTCTTCTGAAGTCCCTAACACTTTTCGTGAATCCTCATACCAGTCTCGAGCAAGATCGGGTGGAAAACAAGCTCTAGACTTCATTGTCGATGGGATGATCTCTCCGGGGCTAAATCATACCACTCGGGCTCTTAATCCTATTACCGACAAAATGGTTTCTCCGGGAGGGAGTTACACAACTCGAGCTCCTAACTCTATCGCTCGTTATCCTGACCCTTATGCAGGAGATGAAGTGGGTCCTTCTCGTGCACCTTCCCGTCATCACCCACGTTGTCCCCAGTGCTTCGACTACTCTCTACTATTGAACGAGCGTGAAACTCTGAAGGGACACTTACAACGCGCTGAACACCAGGTGGATCATCTCAGGGGGGAATTAATGGCTGCCGATCGTGCCGTGTCTGCTGCTCACTCAGATGGCATATATGATCGTTTTAAACAAGGCGTCCAATATTTCCGCTCCAAGGCAAAAGCGGCATTTCCTTCCGTAAACTGGGATAGTCTCTCTACCCCATTAGACTAGGTGTCATTTTGCTTGTAATAAGTTGGGCCTTTAGTTCCAACCACTACTGGGATATCTAGTAGTGATGTTGTCCATATTTTTCCCTTTTTGCTAGTAGGTATACTTCTCATTCTTGTCTTTTATCGTACTATGTGTCCAACATCCAAGATGTTTTAAATAAAACATATTCTCTTTTACGGCATGAGAACAACATCCCACTGCCTAAGCTTTTTACCTTTGTACATGTCATGCCTCATTTTCCTCTGCAAACACGCGACGTGTTCGAGGAGGCAAATCAGATTAAATTCACCCTTTCGTTATCGATCTCAGAAATGATTCAACCTTGAATCAATTTTTACCTATTCAATCTTGGATGGGTCTTTGCCCATTGGTTTTCCTTTCCTGCTCGATCTTAGATTTTCGATCTTGATTGGGTCTTTGCCCATGCGATCTTGGTTTTTTTTTTTTCACTCGATCTTAGATTCGCGATCTTGATTGGGTCTCTGCCCATCCGATCTTGGGTTTTCTTTTCCTGCTCGATCTTTGATTTCCGATCTTGATTGGGTCTCTGCCCATCCGATCTTGGGTTTTATTTTCCCACTCGATCTTTGATTTTCGATCTTGATTCGATCCTCATCCCTTAGTTTGTACTCTTCAGCTTTAGACTTTATTTTAAGATTCGGATGAAATGCAATTTTATTTATCAAACAATAGGGAGAAGTCAACAGACATCTAGGGATACACCATTCGATATGCAAGGAAAACAGAAAGGGATTTACCCTTCAACATTACTGGAAACATAAATTTAAATATGGGAAACATAAACACGAAAAGTTAAATGTGGTACTTTCTCAAATGAATTGCGTTCCACGGGCGCGGCACATACTGACCTGTTTCAACGTGCCTGAGTTTATAAGCTCCCTTTCCGAAGGCTTCGGTCACCTCATATGGTCCTTCCCATATGCGTCCAAGCTTCCCTGCATTCAAATCTTTTGTGTTTTCCATGGCCTTTCTCAACACCCATTCTCCTACCCTGAATCTTTTCAACTTAACCCGTTTGTTGAAGTAAGTGGCAACTTGGTTCTGGTAGTTCGCAAGTCGTAGTGCGGTGATCTCTCTTTATTCCTCGACTAAATCAAGGTTATGGGCTAGCTGCTGATCGTTCTCGCCATTTTCCACAACTAATGTTCTGACTGTAGGTAGACCGACCTCTGTGGGGATAACCGCTTCAGTACCATAAGCGAGAGAGAATGGATTTTCACCCGTTGGCTTCTGTTTTGTGGTGCGATAAGCCCATAGTACATTAGGGAGTTCCTCATGCCACTTTCCTTTACGTTGTTCCAACTTTTTCTTTAAACAATCAAAAATCGTTCGATTCGTCTTCTCTGCTTGGCCATTGCCTTGGGGATAACTCTTGGAAGAGAATTGTAATTTGATCCCTTTCTCGGTGCAATAGGTTCTAAACCTTTGATTGTCGAACTGCGTTCCATTATCCGTCAGAATCGCCCTTGGTATGCCAAACCGGCATATAATATTCCGCCATACGAATCTTACAACGTCATCTTGTGTGACAGAAACATACGATTCTGCTTCTACCCACTTAGTGAAGTAGTCTGTGGTGAGAAGGACGAACTTGTTACTTCCGGGTGCCCTCGGTAACGGGCCTACGATATCTATGCCCCATTTTGCGAATGGCCAGGGTCCTACGATTGGATTGAGTTCTTCGGCAGGTTGTCGAACAACTGGGGCATATTTTTGGCACTTGTTGCATTTTCTTACATACTGCTCCGTGTCTCGAGCCATGTATGGCCAGAAGTACCCTTGAGTTAATGCTCGATGTGCTAAGCTTCTTCCTCCTGAGTGATTCCCACACATTCCTTCATGTAATTCTCTCAGAATCCATTCGGACTGCCTTGGATTTAAGCACCTGAGGTAACGTCCTGAGAATGACCTCCTATAGAGCGTGTCGCTAAGGATTGCATATCTTACTGCTTTCATTCGGAGTTTTCTCGCTTCCACAAGATCTTCCAGCTGGATCCCTTTTGTCAGGTAGTTTACGATTGGCGTTATCCAACAGTCATTATCCTCAGCTTGAGCTTGCTCTGGCAACTGGTTGTCAAATCTCGACCTTTGCCCGCCAATTTGCATCACGTCCGATTGCACTGCTCCGATACTCGGGGAGTGCATATATTCTACTTCGGCTACCCGCAGGTTCTCTTGTGCGGTTGACGCCGCGCACGCTAGCTGATCCGCTCTTTCGTTCATCTCTCTAGGTATTTGCTTCAGCTCGAAATACTTGAATCCATTCATCAGCCCTTTAACCAATTGCTGATATGCCTCCATCCTCGCATTTTTAGTCGTATACTCTTCAATTGCTTGGCCGACGATGAGTTGTGAATCACTATGCACGGTAAGACGGCTTATCTTTAATTGTTTTGCAAGTTCAAAGCCTAGTACCAGTGCTTCGTATTCCGCCACGTTGTTTGATGCAGGAAAATCCAACCGAACCAAACATTCTAAGTCTATACCTTCAGGAGAAATTAAAATGATCCCTGCCCCAGCTCCTGCTTGATTGGATGACCCATCCACATAAAGCTCCCATTTAATCTCACTAGGGTCGACTTTTGCAATTTCTTCGCATTCACCCTGCAAACTTTCACGAGGATAACACTCTACAAGAAAGTCAGCAATTACCTGTCCTTTGGCTGCGCTTCGAGGCCGATACTTTATGTCAAAGGAACTAAGTTCGATGGCCCACTTCGTAATCCTTCCTGATAAGTCCAGTTTAGATTAGATAGCCCTCATCGGTTGATTAGTTAACACCACAATGGTGTGTGCCTCGAAGTACTGATAAAGCTTCTTCTTTGCGATTACTAAGGCCAACACCATCTTCTCAGTGGGTGAATACCTCTTTTCTGCATCGATTAAACTTTTGCCCACGTAAAATATGGGTTGTTGGACCGAGCCTTCTTCTCTGAATAACGCGACGCTTACTGCCCCTTCGCTTACAGCTAGGTACATGTATAACAACTCCCCTTGCTTGGGAATGGTTAACAACAATGGGCTCGTGAGATATTTCTTCAGTTGTTTGAAAGCTTCCCTTTGCTCATGCCCCCACACATCTTCTTTCCGGTTTCGTATGGCTAGAAAAAAAGGTTTGCATCGATCGGATGATCGTGAGATGAAACGACTAAGGGCAGCGATTCGCCCGGTTAACACTTGAATGTCTTTGGGTGTTACCGGATCCGGCATGTTACACAAGGCTTCAACTTTTGTTGGGTTTGGTTCGATACCTCATTTGTTCACTATGTGCCCTAAGAACTGCCCAGATGATACACCGAATCCGCATTTTGCCAGGTTTAGCCGCATATGATATCTTCTCAATATGTCAAAGGTGTTGCGTAGATGATCAATGTGTTGGCACCTTTCTTGGCTTTTGACGACCATATCGTCAATGTAAACCTCTATTGTATTTCCGATTTGATTTTTAAACATCTTGTTCACTAACCTTTGATAAGTCGAGCCAGCATTCTTGAGTCCGAAAGGCATAATGGTGTAACAATACAATCCACTCTCAGTGATAAAAGCAGTTTTCTCTTGATCTTCAACAGCCATAGGAATTTGGTTATAACCAGAATAAGCATCTAAGAAAGACAATAGTGCGTACCCAGCCGTAACATCCACCGTCTGGTCAATCTTTGGAATTGGAAAACAATCTTTCTGACATGCTCTGTTCAGGTTAGTATAATCCACACATACGCGCCATTTTCCTTTTTCTTTCTTGCCCACCACCACGACATTCGAAACCCAAGTTGGGCACCAGACATCACGAATGAACCCAACTTCGAGGAGCCTATCGACTTCTGAACTGATAATTCGATTTCGTTCTGGCGCAAATCTCCTCTGCTTTTGTCTGTGTGGAGGACAACTCGGATCAACATTCAACTGATGGCATGCCACTTCCGGATCAATTCCTGGCATGTCCCTATAAGACCATGCAAAAACATCAGCGTTGTTTCTTAGAAATTTCAGCAACTCTTCGACTTCCGCATCAGATAGGAGGAAGCCCACCCATATTCGTTTCTCAAGATCGGTTGGATCCAAAACCTCTTCCCTCAATGGTTCTATAGTTGGGGGTTCTTGATCGCCGTTTTCCTGATCCTGTTGTGGTGGGTCCTCCGCTAATTGCTATAATGGTTTATTCTCATAAAGGTCCGTGCTCTGTTGCACTTCCTTGTTTGTCTTGATGTCTGTTGCCATGCTGTAGCATTTTCTGGCCTCCAGCTGATCCCCTTTGATGTCGATGGTCGTTTGATCATCCGTCGACAAACACCTCATTACTTGGCATCTGGTTGACGTTTCCCCATCCATTCGATGGATCTAATCCCTTCCCATAATGGCATTATATGCACTCGGTGCATCAATGATGACAAAAGTGACGAAAAGAGTCTTACCTGCTGCCGTGACAGGAAGGGTCACGTCTCCAATGGGCCAGGCCTTAATTCCTTCAAATGCATAGATAGGAGTTGGGTTTGGCCTTATCTCTTTCTCGTCTAATTTCATTCTTCTAAATGTGCTCCAAAATAGAACGTCTGTGCTACTTCCCCCATATATCATTATCCTTTTCACTCTTGAATTGGCAACACGTAGCGTTACGACCAATGCATCATTGTGAGGGAATTGAATTCCTTCGAGGTCTTTTGGGCTAAATGAGGTGACTCCAAGATTATCCAACACTTTAGACGCTTCAGGGGCTGATGTTATGTTGTGTACGCATCTGGACTTCTCCCCCTCTCATCTTTGTGACCGATAACGTGCTTCACGTCTCTCAGAGGGTTGGGGCCCACCATGTACGACATTGATGTCCAACAACCTCTCATCCACTCCAATGTTTCCTGTTACTACTTTAAGTCTTCCATCATTCTTGTGTTCGTCTCTCAATTCTATGCGGTACTATGACAACATCCCCTTCTTCAACATAGCTTCCACTTGGTTCCTTAGGCTTCGACAATCATTAATGGTATGACCAAAGTCGTTGTGATAAGCGCACATCTTGTTCCTATCTTGCTTCTCTAGTGGCGTTCGAATTGGGGCCAGTGCACGAAAGATTCCTTTTCCCTTGTTCTCGTGAAAATATTTTCCCAGGCTCACCGTCAGCTTAGTGTTTGGGCGATCAAGTCTAGATCTTTCATTAAAACCATCATTCGGATCACGTGAGAATCTTCTTTCTTGCCTCGGTTGAGCCGTGAGTTTCAAGGTAAGTGCGGTAGTGTCTGCTGGAGATGCAGCAATAGTCACGGTGGCCAGCTTTGATTGGATAAGTTCCTCTTCCTCTAATCTGATGATTCCATCAGCTCGGGCCATCACCTCCCTCATGTCCAGTGGTGGTGTCTCGATTAACGACCTACGCATCTTCGTTCCAAGCAACACCCCTTCTCGAAATGCCAAAGCAGCGGTGTGAAAGTCACACTCTTCTAGGGTAGACATCTCTTCCGTGAACCTAGTCATGTAGCTCTTGAGGCTCTCGCCAACATTTTGTTCGGTGCTGAACAAGTTCGTAACATCTTTCTTGGCCTTCGATTACAGACATATTGAGATATGAACGCTTCACAGAGATCTGTGAAACTTCCGACAGACCTCGGTTTTAGTTGTCTGAACCACGTTAAAGATGATCCCGAAAGACTTGAGGGGAACAACTTGCACAAGAGGGCCTCATCGTCTCCTTCAAGTGCCATCTGCTGTTGAAAGTGGTAAATGTGTTCGACAAGATCAGCTGTGCCTTCAAATAGCCTAAACTTTGGTTGGGTGAACTTGGCAGGTTTTTTAGCTTTCAGGATGTCCTCTGTGAACGGTGATTTGCGAATTCCTCTGGCCGCTTCTAAGGCAAGCTCCGCTGGGGTTTGTGGCTTGTATCCCTTCACAATCTTCTCAATTTGTTCTCGCAAATCAACATCTTTTACCTTTTTCGATCCTTTTCCCCCGTAGCCCCCTTCGCCCTGATTTTTTGTCACTTCAACACGGTTACTGGATGGCGCGCTACTAGAGCTACCTTCCTTATCCTCCTCTTCTGCACGTTGTCTCTTGGTGCCTGTTACATCTTCTACGACATTTCTCGCTTCAGCCTTCTTCAACGCCTCATCTGCTGTCTTTTTTGTTTCACGCAATTCCCTCGTTAACCTTCTAAATTGTTCCATGGCAAGACTGGGTTCACTATTTTATGACTGAGACCTAGCATGTACCGATCGAGTCCCTACGCCTTCAAAGGGATTCGGAGCTTCTTGTGCGAATCCAGTCATGTTTGTAGTTTGATTTTGTTTCCCACAGACGGCGCCAACTATTGGAGTGAGATTTCCTACAAGAAGAAATACCTCTATAGATTTGTTGACCGCAATCCTCACGTTCGCCGAATCCTTCTTCGAGATGTCCCAAAATAATCTTCCTCCGCAATTTGGCGAGTGGGTACCTGCAAAAGATACTCCGACGCTCAAGTCAGTCGATTGATTTCTTTTCTTTGGATTCTCTCGGGTTCTCCTCACGTACCTTGTTCTTTGGCTCCACTCCATCTTTATAGGCTTGCATGCCTGGAGAACAAATACCACAATCTCTCTCTCCTCCCCACTTCCTTAGTGGTCCTCCGTAATATGACTGCATGCTTCGGGAACAAGCACCACGTCATACTTTCCTTTCCCACTTCCTCAGTGATCATCCGTAATGGAGGCGGTTACCTGGACACGTGCGCCTGCCTGTTCCTCGTGGGCTCTCCTTACGGTTTACCTTGCATAACACCATTCCTAGGTGACTTGGATTGGCCCATGAGTCGAAACCAGATTTTATCCTCCCACAAACTTCAGTGTGGACTTTCCTGACTTATGGCTGGTTGAGTAGCATGTATCGTCCCGTTAGGATTTGTCAGGTGTTGAAGAATTTTAACGATAAAAAAATAGGTCACTCAACCTGTCACATGACGGAAGTTCCCACTGCAGTTTTTCTCATGAGATTCGATCATGATGGTATCCTAATTAAGTTATCATAACTCATATTGTTTCAGACATGGGAGCTATGGAAAGAAGGCGCGGGGATAGAACTAATGGATCCAACACTAACGGATTCATGTGTTCAGGATCAATTTCTTAGATGCGTCCATGTCGGTCTACTATGCGTGGAGGAAAATGCAGGTGATCGGCCGACCATCTCCAATGTGATATCTATGTTGACAAATGAAAGTGTGGCATTACCTATGCCAACAAAGCCAGCATTTTTCACAGAAAGAAATCATGTGGCCGGTGGAAAGGAGCCAGAAGAAATGTCGATAAATTGTTTGTCCAATTCTGAAATTGTTGCGCGTCGAAGGTTGTGGCTTGGTTTTATATACTTGCAAGAGGAGTCTCAGTTCATTTTTATCACCACTCGAGTGGTAGTAAGCTTACCATCCTATTAATTACTATTAAATGAGTTAGATTTTATTTATCTATTACACAAATCATACGAAAGGGATTCTATGCAATTTATGCAGTCAAAGGTAGTTCTGTGACAATAAGAGTCCAAGTTTTCCAAGAATTTTAACATATGTTGGTTTTCTCCTTTCTCTAAATAAAAAGTAATTTAGTTGTTTTTTATTTTTTTTTATTTTTTACACTTATAAGCGGTGAGAGTCTTTGGTTTGACTTTCATGGATAGCGAGTTCGCACTAAATTATTATGGCGAGACTTTATGTGGCTTAATCCAAATCTCATACACTGTTAATTTTTTTTGGTATTTAAATAAAAAAATCGTGTGACATTATCTGGAATAAAGATGGGTCAAATGGTGTCCTTCACAATCTTAGACCTGCCAAAACTTATTAGAAAAGAAAAGAAACTTTTCAACAATGGGGATTACATGGAAAAAATGTTAGGGAGACCATGTTCTTAATGATTTAAAGAAGAAATCCAAGCAACTACGGTGACATCATTTAATCTACAAAATATAGTTTAAGTATATAATCTCTCTAATATCACCCTTACATGTAGCCAAAAACTCGAAGAAATAATACAATAAAAGTTTAACAGCTTAATTGAAATTATTTCAGTAGATGCCTTGTCGAATTCGGATTTTGGTGCGCGTTAAGGGTATCAATCATGCTTGGTGTGACTCAGACCTAGTTTGGGAGTGAGGTGCTTAAAAGCTGTGAGGGTTTTAGGTGTTTGGTAAACTGAAAAAAAAAGGGCTTATTTTGGAAGCTGCTGTGAGAATAAGTTGAAATCAAAGGAAAAAGCTGAAGCCGCTATTTGCAGCTTTGGAAAACTGGCTTTTTTTCAAAGCACACAGAGCTACAGTGCTCCTTTAATGAAAAGACCCACTATCAGACTGCTTTTTTTTCCAAAAGCACTTTTACAAAAAAGTTTACCAAACGCTCTGCTGATTTATTTCACAGCCGCTTATTCTCACAGCAGCTTTTTTTCAAAGCACAGCAATACCAAACCAGTCCTTAGCTAAATATAATTGTCAAGTACAGTTGTCTGGTTTATTTATTACTACCTGATATTATTGTTTTTTCATTCTTCCACTAATGCGTTAATTCCGTCTCTTTCAAAGAAGAGATCAACACGTGTACTGATGAAGAAAGAAACCAACGAGAAAGTACAGAGGCCGGAGTAGATGGGTATTGTGCCTTGCGCAGAAAGAAAGGAGAAGGTCATTGTTCTAAATGCAAGTTATATTCTAACCAAAATTAATAGAAAACATTGCTGTCAAAAAAATTAATTAAGTCAAAAATCTTTCTTTGAATTTTGAATGAAAACAGAAGTCTTCCGGTAATTGTAAAAAAAATTATGTAGTTCCAATGTGTTTACTAAACTCACACGCCTCTTAATCGTGTTTTTTTTAAGCCAAGTTTTTCATTGTCTTGTGGTCATTCATGGCTACATGTTTGATGATGAAGAACTCAATTTTCTTGATCATTTTTGCATACTTGTGGACTTGTCATGATGCAAGGGACACATTGGCACGGGGGGACACACTCGATTCCTCGAGTTCCTTAGCTTCATTTGCCTAAAGATGACAGCAAAAACATGATATGGATTATCAATTCAGGGGAAATTGGCGATGGGACAAGAAATAGCTGTGAAGAGGCTTTCGAAATGTTCAGGGCAAGGAACATCAGAATTCAAGAACGAACTGATACTTATATATGAACTCCAACATACAAACCTGGTTCAGCTTCTCGGATTTTGCATTCATGGCGAAGAGATGATGTTGATATATGAGTATCTGCAGAACTAAAGTTTGGACCACTTTTTATTTGGTGAGGAACCAAGAGACTTGATTTCATTTGTTAAATTTGCTATCTGACTTTTATTTTACTGTCAAAGTTCATAGATTACTACTATTAATTAATATTAGTCCTACTTAACTCTACATATTGGACAGATCCAACCAGAGGTCTACTACTAGATTGGAAGAAGCGTTTTTGCATTCTCGAAGGAATTGCTCAAGGGTTGCTTTACATGCACAAATACTCAAGAAAGAAAGTAATTCATAGAGATTTAAAAGCTAGTAACATACTACTTGATGAAAACATGAACCCAAAAATTTCAGATTTTGGTATGGCAAGGATTTTCACCCAAAATGAATAGGAAGCAAACACTAGCAAGATTGTCTGGACAAGGTAAGTATTTCTGCATCACATTGACATGGTCTTCCCCTTTTGATTGCTAAACACGCATATTTGCGGATAAGTATATTGACTATTTTTTTCTTTTTCATTTGGTGCAGTGGTTACATGCCTCCAGAGTTCATGGAGGGAATTATTTCTGTGAAGTCCGATGTCTACAGTTTCGGGGTATTGATGCTTGAAATCATAAGTGGAAGGAAAAACAACAGCTTTTACAATGACGATCGCGCGCTCAATTTAGTAGGATATGTATGACAAACAAATCTCTTTCTTAAAATTTATAATCATATTTTTCTTCTTTAAAATGAAATGCAATCCTTGTTCTTCAGGCATGGGAGTTATGGAAAGAAGGTGCAGGGCTAGAATTAATGGATCTAACATTAGGAAATTCGTTTATTAAAGAGCAACTGTTAAGATGCATCCATGTCGGTCTGCTTTGCGTACAAGAAAATGCAGCAGATCGGATGTCTGATGTCTACAGTTTCGGATATTAGGAAATTCGTTTATTAACACGCATTTTTGCAGATAAGTATACTGACTATTTTTTCTTTTTCATTTGATGCAGTGGTTACATGCCTCCGGAGTTCTATGAGAGAATTTTTTATGTAAAGTCTGATGTCTACAGTTTCGGGTTATTGATGCTTGAAATCATAAGTGGAAGGAAAAACAACAGCTTCTACAATGACGATCACGCGCGCAATTTAGCAGGATATGTATGACAAACAAATCTCTCTCAAAATTTATAATCATATTTTTCTTTTTTAGAATGAAACTAGATAAAATGACCCGGAGTAAGACGAGTGTGTTTGCCCCTCCAGTATGTTTGGTTGCGTCTCTGCTGGAGTTCACTGGTCAGGGCAAGTAGATGGGTCTGAGGCGTTTGAACTTCCTATATATTATAGGCCTTTGCACAAAACCCCTACGCTACTGCTCCCAATCCACGTAGCTGCTCGACCGGCCGTTGATCTCACGTACGATAGAAGCCATTTTATGGAGCCTTAGAACAACAGGAGCACGCCAGCTGCAGGAAAGTGGTCACCACCAAGGGCTTACTCCAGCTCGTCCCTACCCCAAAGCCAAGCAGAATGCACCAATCTTAACCACATGAATTAGACAAATGTAAAAGGTCGTACCCAGTGCACAAAGCTCCCGCTTTACGCAGGGTCTGGGAGAGGTGAATGTCGGCTAGCCTTACCCCCATTTATGGAGAGGCTGCTCCCAAGTCTCGAACCCGAGACCTACAGCACGAATTAGACAAATGTAATTTAAAAAAAAAATCAACTGTTTGGGATAAAATCTGAACTTTGGGCCAGAGAGAAAGTCGGCCCAAACCCAAGGCCCAGAGGAAAACTTAGGAGGCAGGAAAGAGGTTTTCGGCTGGGCACAAGTTACAAAGGCCACCTGCTTACCTGCTCAAAGACCACAGGGGGTAGGCTATTCAGCCACTACACAGCCCAATAAAGTACTTTATTGTGGCATTCATGTAGTAAAGCTAGTGAGTCATCACCGAACCGCATTCGGGCACCGCTATGGCTACAGGAACCCAAGCTGAAGTCGTCTATAAAAGGAGGAAGAGAAGACAGAATTAAGGACACTCAAACAAACAAACAAAAGCCAAAACTCTGCTCAAGCCAGATTTGCCTTCAAACGAAGCTGTAGTCAGCACAAGCCTTCATCCCACTCGGGATAAACCTTCCCAAACCCCTGTAATAGCTCTGCTACCTTGTTCTTGGTGGTATCGATTCATTTTGTATCCTCTTCTCCCGTTAACCCCTCTAAAAGCCTTCAGACCTCTGACAGAGCCACAAAGATAGATTTTGTAAGAAGTTCAGCCTTGGCCGATAAGGTTCAAACTTACCCGACTATCTTTGCTCTGTCTTTGTCTTTTCTTTCTTGTAAAAGCACAATAACATGTTATATATTCCCAGTTATATACAAGTTATTTCTAGCAAAGTCATAATGAAAATGAGTCTTCAGCACTTGAATCCGATCTGAATCGCGTCAAAGTTCAAATCAGATCTAAGTCCTAAGCCCGCGGGCATGTAATTTAAAGATCAGTTTAAAAGTCCTTGGCCTCAAGGCATAAAAAAGAACTCTATGTGGACTCAACCCATCCACGACAATCCTTGATAAGCGAGAAGTCTGAAGTTACTTGGGGCGCAAGTAATCAATCTATTTCTCCGTTTTGTTGCTATTATATCTTGATTCGTAGAAAAGGCTTAAGCATGGAGTGAATTCTGATAGAAAGCCTCAAGGCCTACACCTAAGGCCCCACAAAGGCATCTATTTAGCTTCATTTCATGTTGCGGTCTAGTTGGTCCGAGTATAAGGATTAACTCTGATGGGAAGCCTCAAGGCCTATACCTAAGGCCCCACAAAGGCACTCATTTGGGTTCGTCCTACCTCTTGGATTCAGATAATCAAAGGTATAATAGTGATAAGACTCTGGCAACCATAAAAGACCAAATATGATACATCCAAGCGCTGGTTTAGTTTGACAGGAAGCCTCAAGGCATATACCTAAGGCCCCACAAAGGCACCTGTTATATCTAACTTGGTTTCTCGGGCGTATACATATTCAATCAAAGCTTAACACCCATTCAACATCTGCCATACTGAAGATGGCAGTGGCACGCCTGAGCACGACAAAGTTGATCTTGATTGTGAGCCTTAAGGCCTACACCTAAGGCCCCATAAAGGCACCCTTTCAAATTAACTCTGTCCTTCTCTTTCAGAACTGCCCGACGAGCCTTGCCCGAAGTGTGTCTTGCCCGACCAAGATCTGCCCGACAAAGGCTTGCCCGAGCGACCCCGAGAAGAAAGCAGAAGTACGACAGATACCCTCAACCGACGCCATTCTCCCAGGGGAGCTGTGTGCTCGTCCGCCAGGAGATTCCTGCGACGAACATAGTTTTGGCACGCCCGGTGGGATGCTCTGATCTGAAGATAAAGATAAACATGCCAGAAGATTTACAGAATACATTGTTTCAAATGCTACAGAGACTGAATGAAGCCTCCCTAGGCTCTAGAAATGAGACAGGTTTGGCTCCTCCCAAAGGAGAAAGACACAGGACTACCCAACCAGTTGAGGTAGTCATAATCAACCCTGCGTTGCCCTTTTTTGAAGCCCCGGTAAACATGCTCAACATGACCTGGGCAGAGAAGGGAAAAGGGAGAATTATAAGGGAAGAAGAAGAAGGGAAACTAGCCAAACGATCGACGGAAGGGATAGGAAAACCATCCGAGTACCCAAAGGCTGCCATAATCAAAGGGCTGGTTATGTGTAGTAAATGCCAGTGTGAATGTGAACTCGAGATTCCCCCAGCTGGAGTCCTTATTGATCACGAGTTAATTAAAAGAGAAGCCCGCGAAAGGCTTAAGCAGGCGACAAGAAAAAATACTTCCCGAAGCGTTTTTCAACGTTTAGGAGGTGATTCCCAACCCAAAGCGTTGTCAGAAGTATTTCGAAACTATGAAGTTTCTGACGAGTTTCGAAACTATGAAGTGTCTGACAAGGCAGAGGACATGGAGGCCAAACTCCAAAGAAGTACAGAGCAGCTTCAAAATGGCCAAAAGGGGAAGGAAGTCAGAAGAACTGATGGGATAGCTAATCCTGTTAAGAAAGCAACTCCTGCATATCGTGGGCGGAAATGGTATGTAGTTGGAAAAGATGGGCAGCCCACCAGGCCAATGGGAGCATCCATGGTCAGAAGGGTTCAAAGGCAGCACAAAGCCTACATGAATTCCCTGATGACCCCCATGACCTCTGAAGCCTCAAAAAATAAAAAACCAGAGAGGACAACATCCGGAAGTAGTAGTCAGCTTCGTTGGCGAAGTAAGAAGGAAGTAGAAAGGGCCAACGGCAAGACGGAGGGTATGGGGAATCATGTGCCACAAAGCCAACATCCTGGCAAGTATAGGATCTTAAGAAGGGCACAGGAAGATCTGACTATGATGCCAACACCTGGTTGGAGGCCACGGCCCACCCATGAGGAAACTGTTGCATCTGAGAGGAGACCAACCTTTCTGCCTTTGGATCCGTTTGGTGAAGTTCCAAAGCAAGCACTGTACGGAGACACGAATCAACCACCACAGGAAGGGATACCAGAGCCCTTACTACCAGCCGATGCAATGGCCTGGTTAAACGAGTTCATGGATCACATTGGGAGCAAGAAGGAGGACTGGCTCGAACCCAGCAACTTCCACATCAACATGACGTATGTATTATCCGCCATGTTTGGCACCAGGCCTGACCAGCCCGCTACCATGGAAGGTGATTATTTAACAACTGAGCCGATGATGGCTCACGTCAATGTGGAGGTAGTTACAGAGGAAGACTCAGGCAAGGTTGAATCCTCAAAAGTACCTAAAGGTGGTTCCTTACGGATTTACACAGATAAAATGGTGTTCAGCCGCCCAAGTATTTCGTTGGCCAACCACCTGAAGCCTATATACGTTTCAGCTCATCTGGAAGGTGTCCCTTTCAAAAGAATTTTGATTGATGGAGGAGCGGCTGTTAACATATTGCCAGCCAAGCAGATGAAGAGGATGGGGAGAAGCACTGAAGATCTTATTCCCACAAACCTTACAGTCTCGAGCTTTTCAGGTGCCATCACCAGGACTCATGGTATATTACCTTTGGAGGTAGATCTAGGGTCCAAGAAAATAATGTTGGCGTTCTTTGTAGTAGACTGCACTTCCACTTACGGGGCCCTACTTGGAAGAGATTGGATTCATCAAAGTTTAGCCATACCTTCTACTCTTCATCAACAAGTGGCTGTATACCACGAGGCAAGTACTGAAGGATCAAGCTTTTGGGAGTTGGTAGAGGCCGAATCACGGCCGTTCCTCCCCTCAGCTAATGTTGCAGAAGCAAATTTCTACAATCCCAACGTGGGAATTTTGAAATGTTTAGGAGCTAATGAGAACGGCCGCCCTACCAAGGTGACGGCCCGAAAGCTTCTAGAACAAGGGATGCTCCTTACCAAGGAGGAGTGGGAGAGACCCTGTCTTATACCTAACTCTCTATACCATCAATGATCGAACAAAAGAAGAAAGATCAGGTCATCGCAGTCAGATCCCTGATTAAAAGACTGTTGGTGTATGGAAAGGGAAGAAGACAAGAAGAAAAGCTCTTGGATAAAGAAGAGCAGGAGTGGCAGGGAAAAGTTTCTACCAGCCAGCAGGAAAATGAGGAAGAATCTTGCACAGAGGAGTTAGATAAGGCCATTCAAATGGCCGAATGCGTCTACGATATAGATGAGCCAGACGGTCTGCCCGAGAACCCGGAGTTATTTGAATTTTTGTGTGCAGAACCTGATAAGCCACCCCCAGAAGTCCAGGATCCATTGGAAGTTATTGATCTAGGCACAGAAGAGGATCCGAGACCAATTCAAATCAGCGGTTTATTGAGGATTGAGGATCGGGCCAAGATTATCTCTCTTTTGCAAGAATTCAAAGATTGTTTTGCCTGGCATTACACCGAGATGCCAGGATTAGACCCAGCCTTGGTGGAACATAGAATGCCCATCAAGGAAGGATATAAACCTGTCAAGCAGGCACCACGAAGGATGTCAAAAGAGATAGAAGAAAAAGTCAAAGAAGAAATTGAAAGGCTGGTGAAAGCTGGCTTTATTAGACCAGCCAAATATGTAGAGTGGCTAGCCAACATTGTACCCGTTTTAAAAGCTATAACAAAAGCAGTACGGTGTTGTGTTGATTATAGGAATATTAATAGCGCCACACCAAAAGATGAATATCTCATGCCCATGGCTGACTTATCCATAGATGTTGTAGCAAAGCATAAAGTTTTATCGTTTATGGATGGAAATGCCGGTTACAATCAAATAAAGATGGCACCAGAGGATATTCATAAGACAGCTTTTAGATGTCCTGGTCATGTGGGGGCATATGAATATCTGGTCATGCCATTTGGGCTTAAAAATGCAGGCGCCACGTATCAAAGGGCAATGAATGCCATTTTTCATGATTTAATTGGTCAAAGCATGGAGGTGTATATTGATGACATTGTGGTGAAATCTAAGACAGAAGAGCAGCATCTCGTGGACCTCAGGCAAGCATTGATGAGGATGCGGATCCACAAGTTGAAGATGAATCCAAAGAAATGCGCTTTTGGAGTAAGAGCGGGCAATTTTTTGGGATTCTTGGTACATCAGAGAGGTGTGGAGGTAGACAAAAATAAGTCTCGGGCAATATTAGAGTCACTTCCACCTACCAACAAAGTACAGCTTCAGAGATTGCTAGGGAAAATCAACTTCTTAAGGAGATTCATTGCCAATTTGGCGGGCAAAATCCAGCCACTAACTCCGCTACTGAGATTGAAGGATAGGGAGAATTTTGAGTGGGGGCCAACCCACCAGCAGGCATTTGATAGCATCAAGGCTTACTTAACTACCCCACCAGTGCTGGTGCCACCTCAAAGGGGAAAGCCATTGAAACTATATATTTCTGCATCGGAAAGATCAATTGGGAGTCTATTAGCCCAGAATAATGAAGGAGGAAAAGAACAGGCTGTGTATTACCTCAGCAGAATTCTGACCGAGGTAGAAACAAGATATTCTCCGGTGGAAAAACTGTGTTTGGCTCTATATTTTACTGCCAGCAAGCTAAGGCATTACATGCTACCTTGTCATGTGCACATTATCGCCAAAACAGATGTGATAAAGTATATGTTGTCAAGACCTATGCTAGCAGGGAGGATTGGGAAGTGGATTCTAGCATTATCAGAATTCAGTTTTCAGTACATACCCCAGAGGGCAGTCAAAGGCCAGGCAATTGCTGACTTCCTAACCGAACATCAGGAGTCTCAAAGCGAGGAAATCAATATCCCGGGAAGTTTAGAAGTTGCTAATGTATGGATCCCACCAAGAAGTGATGTTTCGGGCAAAGAAGATTGGATCCAGCAAGAGATAAGGAGAGTAGCAGGTCTTTGGATTACACCTTGGAAGCTATATTTCGATGGATCCTACACTCAGAAGGCAGCAGGAGCTGGAATTGTGATTATAAACCCTCAAGGGGTTTATCATTACTATTCCTTCCTACTTGATTATCAAGAAAATACCAATAATCGGGCGGAGTATGAGGCATTGATTATCGGCCTGGAAATCCTGATGGACTTGGGGGCAACTGAAGTAGAGATCTTTGGTGATTCAGAGTTAGTGATAAATCAACTAAATGGCGAGTTCAAATGCAGACATATCACTATGGCAGGGTACTATATGGCAGCAACACAACTGTTGAGTTTGTGGAAGTCTGAGATATCAGTCAATCACATTCCTAGGGGATCTAACTTGGCAGCCAATGAAATGGCGCAATTAGCTTCAGGAGTGCCAATGCAAGAAAGGAAGTACGGTGTTGACGTTGAGATCCAAACAAGAAACCTTCCCTCTATCTTAGATCGGAGGTTCAGTCTGGATGTCATGGTTCTAGAGACCGAGGTGGAAGATTGGAGGACACCTATTACTCAGTATCTGAAAGATCCATCTTCACCCACAAGTAAGAAGAACAGGCAGCAAGCAACCAAGTATGTCTGGTGGACAAAAAATCTGTTGAGAAAGACCCCATATGGGTTGCTGTTAAAATGCTTAGGCCTAGAGGAATCCATAAGAGTAATGGCCGAGGTACATGAGGGAATATGTGGAGCACATCAAGCGGGAACAAAGATGAGATGGCTACTCAGAAGGTATGGTTATTTCTGGCCCGACATGGAAAAAGATTGTAAGTCCTATGCCCGCGGATGTGAAGAATGTCAGAGACATGGACCTCTCCAGCACGTACCATCAGTACCTCTCAATCCAGTGGTCAAGCCTTGGCCGTTCCGAGGATGGGCAATGGACTTCATCGGGCAGATTTATCCGGCCTCTAGTAAGGGACATACTTTCATAATTGTGGCAACGGATTACTTCACCAAATGGGTAGAAGCATCGGCAGTAAAATCCATAACTTCAGCAGTGGTCAAGAATTTTATTGAGACCAAGATCCTGCACAGGTATGGGGTGCCTGAAACTATAGTAACGGATCGTGGGCCATCTTTTATTTCAAAAGAGGTGGAAGAGTTTGCAAGCAAGTACAAAATAAAGATGATCCAATCCAGTCCATACTACCCTCAGTCAAATGGGCAAGCAGAGGCTAGCAACAAGATCTTGGTCAACATTATTAAAAGGATGGTGATTGATAGTCCAGAAAGGTGGCATGAGATGCTAGGGAACACGTTGTGGGCATACCGGACTTCTAAAAGAGCGGGGACAGGCACGACTCCTTATGCCTTGACTTTCGGGCAAGATGCAGTGCTTCCTATGGAAATCAACGTCAGTTCTGTAAGAATTCAAAACCAATTTGGGTTACATAGTGCAGAATATATCGAAGCCATGTGTCAAGGTATTGAAGATCTGGATGCAGCCCGAATTGAAGCCTTGAACCAGATTCAAGAAGGGAAGATTGCTGTTGCCCGAGCTTATAACAAAAGGGTGAAGTTTAAGTCTTTCAAGGAAGGAGATTTAGCGTGGAAAACGGTCCTCCCGCTAGGCGCTCAACTGCGTGGCTTCGGGAAATGGAGCCCGACATGGGAAGGTCCTTTTATTATTAGTCGGGTTTTGAACAAAGGAGGATATTATCTAGCAGACCTCGAAGGCAATGAGCAGAAACACCCTATTAATGCAAAATTCTTGAAGAAATATTGTCCTACATTATGGGATGTTAGGGATTGCTATATCGAAGAGGGAGCAGAGTGAGACGGACCTTAGAATTTCACATGCGGTATTTTGTTCATCCAAACATTTAAAGAAGGCAGAGATGCAGAAATAGATAAAAATACTTATTTCATGTCGACAAATTGATGAGATTACAAGATACCAAATCTTATGTGTTACATTTGATCCTCTCTGAAAGTGTTGGTATCTTCAACTGGTTTCCCGCTATCTTCTTGGTTGAAACTCGATCAGGTGATCGGGTTGTGCGGCCAACAGGAGCTTGGTAGAGGGCCCTCCCACAAGATCTTCACCATGTATGATGATGAAGCCCGATTAATCACCACAAATTGTGGGAAGATCAGTCATCATGAGGAGACCGCCTGACCAAGGGTGTTGGAGGTAGAGGGGTGATCGACCAAAGGTGTTGGAGGTAGCAATCATCAGGTGAAAACTTTTTTTTTTTCTCACGAAAGGGGAGTTTCAGGAAACTCCACTCAAAACCTGAGGAACCCATTTCTCAGTGGGGAGACGGAAGGATTCAAGGTAGATGAAGGGTGAAGACCAAAATGAAGAACAAGGTGATGATTTGAAAAGGGTTTCCAAAGCCAGAATTTATAAAGAACCAGAAGGCAGTTTAAAGGTCGCAAGAAGTTCAAAGGGCACGCATGCTGTTATTCATTTAATGTTGGCGCTTGGGATCCCAATCTTAACATCAATTGAAGGGGGCACTGTTTGGGATAAAATCTGAACTTTGGGCCAGAGAGAAAGTTGGCCCAAACCCAAGGCCCAGAGGAAAACTTAGGAGGCAGGAAAGAGGTTTTCGGCTGGGCACAAGTTACAAAGGCCACCTGCTTACCTGCTCAAAGACCACAGGGGGTAGGCTATTCAGCCACTACACAGCCCAATAAAGTACTTTATTGTGGCATTCATGTAGTAAAGCTAGTGAGTCATCACCGAACCGCATTTGGGCACCGCTATGGCTACAGGAACCCAAGCTGAAGTCGTCTATAAAAGGAGGAAGAGAAGACAGAATTAAGGACACTCAAACAAACAAACAAAAGCCAAAACTCTGCTCAAGCCAGATTTGCCTTCAAACGAAGCTGTAGTCAGCACAAGCCTTCATCCCACTCGGGATAAACCTTCCCAAACCCCTGTAATAGCTCTGCTACCTTGTTCTTGGTGGTATCGATTCATTTTGTATCCTCTTCTCCCCGTTAACCCCTCTAAAAGCCTTCAGACCTCTGACAGAGCCACAAAGATAGATTTTGTAAGAAGTTCAGCCTTGGCCGATAAGGTTCAAACTTACCCGACTATCTTTGCTCTGTCTTTGTCTTTTCTTTCTTGTAAAAGCACAATAACATGTTATATATTCCCAATTATATACAAGTTATTTCTAGCAAAGTCATAATGAAAATGAGTCTTCAGCACTTGAATCCGATCTGAATCGCGTCAGAGTTCAAATCAAATCTAAGTCCTAAGCCCGCGGGCATGTAATTTAAAGATCAGTTTAAAAGTCCTTGGCCTCAAGGCATAAAAAAGAACTCTATGTGGACTCAACCCATCCACGACAATCCTTGATAAGCGAGAAGTCCGAAGTTACTTGGGGCGCAAGTAATCAATCTATTTCTCCGTTTTGTTGCTATTATATCTTGATTCATAGAAAAGGCTTAAGCATGGAGTGAATTCTGATAGAAAGCCTCAAGGCCTACACCTAAGGCCCCACAAAGGCATCTATTTAGCTTCATTTCATGTTGCGGTCTAGTTGGTCCGAGTATAAGGATTAACTCTGATGGGAAGCCTCAAGGCCTATACCTAAGGCCCCACAAAGGCACTCATTTGGGTTCGTCCTACCTCTTGGATTCAGATAATCAAAGGTATAATAGTGATAAGACTCTGGCAACCATAAAAGACCAAATATGATACATCCAAGCGCTGGTTTAGTTTGACAGGAAGCCTCAAGACCTATACCTAAGGCCCCACAAAGGCACCTGTTATATCTAACTTGGTTTCTCGGGCGTATACATATTCAATCAAAGCTTAACACCCATTCAACATCTGCCATACTGAAGATGGCAGTGGCACGCCTGAGCACGACAAAGTTGATCTTGATTGTGAGCCTTAAGGCCTACACCTAAGGCCCCACAAAGGCACCCTTTCAAATTAACTCTGTCCTTCTCTTTCAGAACTGCCCGACGAGCCTTGCCCGAAGTGTGTCTTGCCCGACCAAGATCTGCCCGACAAAGGCTTGCCCGAGCGAGCCCGAGAAGAAAGCAGAAGTACGACAGATACCCTCAACCGACGCCATTCTCCCAGGGGAGCTGTGTGCTCGTCCGCCAGGAGATTCCTGCGACGAACATCAACATAATCATGAACGAACAAAAATAATAGATTAGTCAAGTGTCGGTAAGATGACTTTTACCTAAACCCTAAACTTAGGATTCACATACCTACAATCCAAAAATCGAAATACAACCATGAATCACAAAACCAGCAAATATAGATTGAAATCTCAGAAAGTTTGAATGTCATAAATAAATTAATAATTCTTATCTAAATACAACCAAAAATAAACATTTGTTCCTGTAAAAATACCCAAATCAATGCAAACAAAATCTGATGGGGTTTCCATGGTCAATACCAAAACCAACAATTAATGATATCAAGAGACTTGCGATCATGTAATTTATAAAATTACAAAAATGAATCAAGAGACTCACAGATACAAAAATTACTTATAAAATAATTTTGAAAGTAAGTAGAAAAAAAGGCTCTTGCTAACCCTTCATTCTAAGTTTGGGGGTCCAGGATCCAGGCAGCACAAAGATACTTTTGTTCAAGCCCAAATCACAGATCCAACATGCAAGCATTCTAATCAATATTCACTAATGAGAAATTTTATTTGAACCCAAATAACCTTTTATTACACTCAACTTACTCTCTACACCTATATAATTTTTAATTAAACTATTGACATCTCTTTAAACCCAAATTTACTACCTAAATCACCCTCACAACCCAATTAAATATGTAAATTTATCTTTACACCCATTCACAAAATTAAAAACCATAAAATTCATTACACTTTTAAACTTACCGGGTTGACAATATGTAATTGTCGCCAAAGATTCATTTGCCCAATAGATTAAAAGACTACTTTTGAGTTCCTATTTCTTCTAATTTCTTGGTTTATAGTGCACAACAATGGCAACAGCTCGTTTCCCCTCGTTGACAACTTTGTTGCTACTGGTCCAATACTCTTGTATATACATACCTATCTTAAAAATAGGTTCAGTAGCAGGACAAACCAACTTCAGCACAGACCAGGCTGCTCTTCAAATCCCCACCTAGGCAACCTGCCATTTCTTGTTGAGCTGGAATTCAGAAACAACAATTTTAAGGGTACCTTGCCACCGGAATTGTCTCATCTACACAGGTGAAGTTGATTAGCTTTAGTTCAACGACTTGAATCTTTAAAGAAACCATTCCAATACATATACGTATCACGTATGTGTTGGTTTTTCTGGAATTCTAATCTTGATTGGCAGTAAAGATAGGGGAGTGGTTGTTTGTGCATGCTAATGCTCTAAAAGGTCATATTCTTGTTGTTGTCTTCAACATGTCCTCCTTGACAATTTTGGTTCTAACCCTAAACAATTTAAGTGGTAGTTTACCAGACAATATATGCCAACATCTTCCAAGCATTCGGGGGTTGCATTTGCCGCACAACCAATTTGATGGAGGGTGAACGTAGGATAAATACTATGGAGTGTTTATTAATAAATTTTAGTTTTATTGTTTATTTTATCTTGTACTTAATGGTAATTATATTATAGGGTAAAAAAGATAATTCACTTTTAAAGTTTAAGTTGGATATAAAAAGAGGTTATATGGGTTCAAATAAAATTTCTCTTCACCAATTTGTACATGAAAACAGAGCACATCCATGAACATATTAGACAAATTCAAGATCTAGGGATCAGTGAATGAGATCACACAGAGATCACAGACTTTATTCACGGATGCAAAGACTCAAAAATTCATCTAATCCAAGTCAATATTACTGCAGAACCAAGGCTCATACCTTTTCCCTTTGAATCCGTAGGCCTCAGCTTCTCCGCCACTATTTTTTTTTTTCCGTTGGATCTCATATTGGTCACACTGTTGTTATAACGGTTTCTGTTCATCCTTGTCAATCGAGATATGCACCACTGAAAACCCACAAAGACATTAGACATGGAACCGTCTGCATATCTTCTGAAAATGAGTGACGGGACAGGGGGGATTTTTTTTTCTGCGTTTTACCTTTGTGGGTGTCGGAGACCTGCAATTTGATTCCTGCATAGCTGGGTTTGGTTTCGGCTTTAGATAGTGCGAGAGGAGATGTGGAAAACAGGGAGGGCTCCAGAACGAAGATGAAATGAAAGGACGCTGGGTTAGAAAAGAAAGGAAGACTGATTTGTCGAGCTTCTGTATAGCAAATTGACTTGTTTTAGTTTGATCATCTATAACATATTGTTGAATAATTGGCGAAGTGGCCAAGTGGACAACAAAACAATTCAAAAGAAAAAAAAAAAGTGGACAACATCCTTCCTTGTTTTGGGGAGGAAAACATGGAACTTGTCTAAAATTTTTTTGTTTTTCCTTTGGTCCATGTGAGAAGTCACGGGGTGACTTAATGAATTTTTAGCAGCAATTGCTGCTTTTGTTGTTATGAGAAGAAAGACAATCGCATAGAAGAAGAAAATAGAAGGGAGCAGCAGAAAAAAGAAGAGAGGTACGCAGCTCCCATATAAGAAAGAAAGGTGATTTTCTTTCTTGGTTAGTTCTCACTCCATCAAAGTTTTATTGTTGTAATAGCTTTGAGCTTTGTATAGAGAAGAAATTAATCACTATATTTCTTTTTCTATTTGTTTCTTTGGTGTGTGAGAGTTATTGGTTGTATTGGGGTTTTGGGTTGTGAGCTTGCCAACACTTTGTAAACTCTCATTTGGTTGATAGTGGATTATTGGGTGAGCTCCTACTGCTCCGAGGACGTACTCCAGTTACACTGACTGTTGAGGAACCTCGTTAAAATCTTGGTGTCTTTAATATTTTGTTCTTGCATTTTATTTGATATATTTCCTGTGGGTTATAAAGAGTTGGTTCCCTAAGATTTGGTGCTGTCCTAGCACAACACATATAACTAATATCTGATTTATACTGAAATTCTAGCAATCAAGCAAAGAAGTTCGTATTTGAATAACCAATTATATTTACACATTATATTCCTCTCTTTGGTTCAGAGCTTTGCAGACAATCCAACATTTTTTTTTTCTCTTGGTACACCCATTTTTTGAATCATTTATGTGTCTATGCATTAAACAATATCTTGGTATAATTGAGAAAGAAAAAAAGATAAATAGAACCCAAACTTATTGTGATTGTATGTGCACATATGGATTAAATTAGATCGTGAGAGAGTACGTTAAAAAATAAACAATCATTAGAATAAAAACTCAGCATATTATAAAAGTTACTAACCCGGAAAGTCGTTAGATCCAGGGTCCAACTCCTTGTCCTGTAATTCCAGCATATAAACAACAAAATATAAAATCAGAAACCCCATGTTGACCGAATGAAAATAGAAGAGCAACATCCTAGTCCTGTTGAAGGATGTGTTAAACGGATACCTTTCCACGACATGATCACATACAAAATATAAAATACAAAATATAGTGTGTTAAATAGAAGAGCAACATCCTTGTCTTGCTTAGCAAAGTACAAAATATAGAATAGGAAAGGTATCCGTTTAACACATCCTTGTCCTGTATTCACAGATTAAAAAGACAATTAAAATATATAGTAGAGCAACAAAAGTGATATCCATTGAAATTGCAGTACCCCTGTTGACTGAATGAAAATAGAGCATCAAAGTGAGATTCTGTTTTCTAATTCAATTTGGTGCCTAAGGAAGAATTTCAGCATTCAGTCAATTAAATGTGTTCAATGCCATTTCTTCCCAGTGGAAATTCCATATAACAATGTAAAAGCCACATTCTGCAGTTTAAGCTAATTTAACACCCATATTCTAAATTATTATGATATCAGTAGCTACTAACAGTGTTCCATAATCACTCGAATATACATTTTTCTATGATCACCAGAATATGTAGTATTTATATCTTACAATACTTATCAATGCGTATGCAAGCTAATTGCTTTCACTAAATTCAAGCAGCATATTTTGTTCACCATAAAACTGTAACTAATGGTTTTTTCAGTCAAGTAGGGAGCAGAAGAAGAGCTTTATCTAAACCATTCTAGCAAAGAAAAGGAACACAAAATAATCTAAACCATAGTCTTCGTCTTGTCATTATATTTACTAACTCATACCGAGTAGAAAAACTAATCGTTTACAATATGACTTGAAAAAAATTCACACGCCTACTTAAGCACATAAAGCTTCAAACTTTACTCAATCTGAAATTTATATCATATACGCTTGCTTATTACTGATTAACCATTGAAAGAAAAGCTAAGCTAAGCAGATGCCATTGTCGTCTTCCACTTCCTTAAAACAACCAAAAACCCATATCGATATGGATTTGGGAAAAAAGAAATTTCAAAATTTAATCATCAAAATTTTTTACTTCTATGTTCTTGGGGATCATCACAATTTTTCTTGTCCTGAATTTGTTTTCTAATTTGATTTTTAATTTAGTTGTGAACCTAATAATCTAATCATGTCTCATGATTATGTGAATATTAATAAATTTAGTTGTCTTGGCTATGCAAATTCCACCTCCAAATCCTTTCTGACCCTTTTTCCCAAAAGCTCTCTGACCGATTTGAAAACATTCACATAATCATGAGACATCATTCCAACTCATTTCATAAACCCAAAAGAAAATCTAAAATGAAACTATGATTTCCACCACAAAGAAGTTGGAATTCTCTAGTGTCACCACCCTGTTTTCACTGCCCAGAAATTGGAAGAATCCAATCTTGGACCCATATTCTCACGCTAAATAGCAAAAAAAATTTCTAAAGTTTTAAGAAAAAATATTAGTCAATGATTAAAGCGGCTGCGGGCGAAGCAAGGTTGAGATAAACAACAAAGAACCACAAAGATTTGATCTTTATGAATTTAGTGAAAAACCCAATTCATATAAAATAAAAAGAAACTCAATTCCAATATAAGCTAAAACGAACAAAAATGAATTATATATTTAAAATCCAAGCATGAAAGCTTCATCATTATACATTTAAAAAGGTAGATAACTAACTAGGCTTTGAAAAAAAAATGATGGCGCATAATTATATACCTCAAAACGTTAAGGAATCAACTTCTTTCTCCAACGATCCAAATTTCTGAAATTTGCAAAAAGTAAATCCATTAGCAACCCTAAGACTTTCAAATTTAACGACGAAATCTAATGAAATTTCAGCTAAATGATCAAAGACACACCAAAAAATAAAACAAAAAAAAATTTGGAATATTTTGAATCCAACACAACTAATTTGGTTCAGCGAAGAATATGAAAGCTCAAGGCCTAGGTGAAATGTTGAGTAAATTGCAAGGGCCCTCGACCAAAGCTATAATTGAACAGTAACGTCATGCAACCTATAAATACTTCAATACAAACGGATATAAAAGCAAATTAAATTTGTAAAGACACCCTCCCGGCCCCCGAGGGTTTGACCCTCCCCACTCCCCAAACCCAAAACGATGACTTGGCAAAAACTATGACTTGGCTTCGCACAATCCCTCCACTTTGTCGCCTTGAGACGTGTTCACT
Organism: Malus sylvestris; assembly: GCF_916048215.2. Lineage (NCBI taxonomy): Eukaryota > Viridiplantae > Streptophyta > Magnoliopsida > Rosales > Rosaceae > Malus > Malus sylvestris. Next base: position 22,966,847 of record NC_062271.1, read on the forward strand.
GAATAAAAATCATGATGCTAACAGAACATATAGCAAGTACTCTAAACCCTAAACCCTTTAATTAACCTTTCACATGTTGGGTTCCAAAAGCCACATAAAAGACTAAAGTCTAAATATCAATTTCAATTTAATACGGACCATATCTCAATAAAAATAAAAGGAAGAAGAACAAAAGATAGAAAAAAGTAGACAAATGGTCATAGTTATATTAATTGAAATTGTTCAGGAAAAACAATGTTGAATACATACTTCCTTAGAATAAAAAAATAGGAACTTTAACGAAAGGCATCCGGTACTGTTCACTTTAACGAAAAACCACATTTTTACATTAAAAAGTCAATCCTGGTACTATTCATTTTACCCTTTATTTTTTCCTTATCATTAAAACTCAAAGTTTTCAAGCCTTTTTCATTAGTTTTCCTTAAAAAAATTGATTAATTCATTATAATGGTTTTTTGTAACCCAAGTAGAAAAGGATACAACTTAATAACGATGGAAGCCACAGACCTATGTCATTTCTTATTCGGGATCAAATAGAGCATATTTCTTATTCGGGAACCAGAAATTTAAAAACGCAAGCAGCCAGATTGCAAGCTCGAGACTTCCATACCTCAAACTGAAGGCGGTGTGCTGTCTAGTAGTCCAAACCTTGATCCTTGATAAATTGAACTTCCTTCTTTGATCTAACAATTGAAAAATAGATAAATAAGGCAGCATGTCATATCAATATAACACCCCTATACGTGCACACACATACTAAAACAGCCTACATTCAGATTGGCATCATATCCTTGTTTCTAACTCTCTGGGAATTTTCACAAACACCCAAGTGGCAAGATTTGCTTCAATATAAAAGAAATCTGATTTAGTCAATGATCTCAATTGCAGATATATCTGAACGACCATACTTGTTAGTCAGTCCTGTTATAGGATGTATTTAACACTTACCAAGCGGTTCCAAAATAACATCCTGCATACATATTATGTTGCCAAACTATGAATCAAGAGCGAACTTCCCTACTTTGGTAATGTAATCTCCTAGTCTAGTTACGATTTGGTTCTTGTATTTTGATCTGAAAACAATTTTGGTCCCTTAGAAGTTGCCAATGGCACCCGAATTGTAACTGGAAAACAACTCAGACACATCTATGAAAAATTAAAACTCGAGGCACCAAAGCGTGAGAACAAAGAAACCAAAATAGTTAAATTTACCCTTTTATATCATACATACCATTAAAATTTTGTTCAGAGATAAAAATGGTAGTCATAGTAGAGAATCCAACCTGACCAAAGAAAGTGGATTTCCTTACTTTCTAGTGCTATATTTACCATGCTTGAGACTATTCAAAGATGAAAAAAGTGGAAATTTCATGCAATATGAAAACAAATCCCTGATAGTTAATACTGCTTACCATAGAAGCTAACAATCTCATTTCGTACGAAAAACATGAAGATCACTAAAAGACACCAGAATATAACTTTCACCCGGAAACAAAACAAAATTGGCAACATGAACCATAAACACAAAATTAATTCCTTGACCAAAAATCTCTCAAAAACCAAGCTTGCAAGCATAAACAGAGTCTTCAATCTTTCTGGGCTAAATTAATAACATAATCAATTCAACCCCATTTCCACAATTAAAATTTTAAAACCATCAAATTTGTACATTGAAAGTCATGATATCAACTGCAGTGCACAGAGAAAAATGTAACTGCACATAAGCTCTTAAGCACATTGAAAGTCATGATACTAAAGCACTGTAAAACCCCCAAAATCCCAAAACACACCACTATTAACTGATTAATTAAGCTCTTAAGCACAGTGAAAGTCATGATATCGAACTATAAGCCACCGTAAACACACTACTGTAAAAACCCCAAAATCCCGAAATTTATACCCAAAAAAACATAATTCGAAAACCTAACGGATATAGCAGAAGAATCCAACAGAATATGTGCAAATAGTTTATACCAAATCCAAATTCCTAAAATTCACAAAACACAAACCATAAATACATACCAAACATCACAGAAATTAGAGAACCCTGAAAGAAATTGAGGTGTAATTCACTTTTTCATAGAGAAGAAAATATAAATAACCATGTTCCATTGATTAAGCTAAGAACTAAAAAAAGTGTATGACTATATACCTCCAAATGCCAAAGAACCAAGTTTTCACTCCAACGATCCAAAATTCTGAAACATAGTAAATCCATTAGCAACTCTCAAACATGCTAAATTCAGACATAAGGTAAATAATTCACAGCAAAAAGGAACCCCCAAAACCTGACCTAACAGCACAACAAAATCAGGAAATAATTCACAGTAAAAGGGAAGAAATGATGACAATCTATGCTTACAGTAGAGAATCGAATTAAAAATTGAACTTAACTAAAAAACACTTACCCTTCAACGTTTGGAGCCTCAGAAAATTTTATGAAGTTCACGCAATATTTTTAGGTCTCAATGCACCTATCATGCAAAACAACGAAAATGGAAGTGCATTAATACAAATGCCTAAACCGATTTCTAAGATTTTAGTATTCTCTTTACCCTTGCAACCGAAAAACAAAAATCGCAGAAAAATGAGCAAGAAGCCTAAGTAGAAAAAATCATATTTTCAACCACCAAAACCCAATAGCCATTTAACCTAAGATTTCAATTTTCTCTTTACCCTTGCAACTCAAAACAAAAAATCTCAGGAAAATGAGCAAGAAGCATAAGCAGGAAAAAAAACATATTTTCAACCACCAAAACCCAATACCCATTTAATTATACAGAAAACCCACCAAAAATACCCAAAAAAAATAAAAAATTGACCTTAAAACAAAGAACAATACATAGAACAGAGAGATGCATCCCCAAAATGAGAGAAAATGACAAAAAACGAAACAAATAAAGGAACCCCCAAAACCTGACCCAACAGTGCAACAAAATCCGGAAATAATTCACAGCAAAAAGGCGGAAATGATGACAATCTATGCTAACGGTAAAGAATCCAATAAAAAAAGGAACTTAGCTTTTGAAATCCAGCCACTCATCCGACACGCAAAAGGGAACGGACGATCCAGAGTGATTCATGAATTGAGGGACCATACTCGGCTCTGTTCACCATCCCAACCCCTCCCTCTCTGTTTCTCTCCCTATTATCCGGACAACAACTCTCTCTTTCTCTCACTGTCTCCCTTCCACTCACCCATGCCAGGATCGGCATGGCCTTACCTGCGCCCAAGAAAGAACCAACTGTTAAGATGCATCCATGTCGGTCTGCTTTGCGTACAAGAAAATGCAGCAGATCAAGAAAATGCAGCAGATCGGCCTACCATGTCAGATGTCATATCTATGTTGACAAATGAAAGCTTACCATTAGCATCACCAACAAAGCCAGCATTTTTTGTTGGAAGGAGAACTGTGGAGGCTGGTATAAGTGGGAATCAGCAACTTGAAATTGTTGCTTCAGCAAACCACATGTCCATTTCTGATTTTGAACCACGTTAATTAAAGGTAAAAATCATATTTGTAGTGCCTCAACTACACTTGAACAAGTGTTTTGCTTCTGCTTAATTAAAAAGACTACTTTACTCGACTAATTAGCATCACTCGAACCACTCTCGCAAATTGGTATGTGTCCTGGGAAGAAGATCAATAAATTAACGGCGACTCTGTTTTTGTAAATGTAGGAGGGTATGCGTCAGCTAGAGTTGGCTGATGGCTTTTGGCACTTTGTGTTGATGCACAAAATCAGTGAGGACTTTAGTACAACAGAAAGTGTTAAGTTTGTGACCTTTGCTAGATTGCTCCGATCACTAGTGTGGATAAGTATGTAAATGGATAGGGACAGGGAAGCAAACACAAGATGTACGTGGTTCACCCAGATTGGCTACGTCCACAGAGTAGAGTTCTCATTAATTGTGAAGGGTTTACACAAGTACACAGGTTCAAGCTCTCCTTTAGTGAGTACTAGTAAATAATTTAGTACAAATGACATTAGGAAATATTGTGGAATAATGATCTCCTTTAATAAAAGAGAGTTTCTAGCTTTGTTCTGACATTGACACCTTCGTGTTGTGATTGACTTTCAATGTTGACACATGTCGCGCTGTGATTGGCCTCCTGGTTGGAGGGAAACTCTTCTGGATCCTTGACGATATAACGTTGACCGGTGCTCGGTAGTTTCGGGATTGGTCAAGTATGGTACAAACACCTTTCAAGATACTTGAGAGAAGTTTTAGAGTTTAATTTGCAGAGGGTGCTTGCTTCTGTAGTCCCTATATAAAATAAAATTAAAATAAAGCTAGATGCTCATATATTACCTTTGAATTAAGGATATGTGATGATGATCCATGAAGTACTGTGATTTATATAAAATAGTATGTCTTTCATTCAATTGAAAATACTCGTATTGTTTGATAGAACGAGAAAGCTTTTGACAAGCATATGTTGGAAACACTCAAAACGTTTATCAGTTAAACAATAATCCATGGAACGTAAATTATATATGCTCAACATACGGTCTCTAAAGTTTTGAGTAATACATATCCTTGCATCACTGTTTAACTCATAAAACCTCACCTCTCCATCCAAGTCTCTCGCCCCTCCTCATCCCATGCTTAATCTTGAAAAGTCTCCATCCAAAACTAGTGTATATTAATTGCATTACTATAGTCGAAGTCGTCCCTAGCTATAAAAAAAAAATATAAAAAAAAAAAACTATGTAAATTAGGATTTGTTTTTATTTTCTTTTATATAAAATTGAGGAGTAAAATCACTTGAGCTACATTCACTTTGCGAGTTATAGATCAATCGTTTGATTTCTCCAATATGATAAAGAATATATCTTAAACGCTTATCATTTGTCAAAAATACTGACGTCCTAGAATTTTATTTGAGTCATAGTTTCCAAGAATTTGTTCAAGCGAATCTTCCTAGTATTGAAATTAGATGAGAACTTTAACGAAAAGCTCCTGATACTGTTTACTTTAACGAAAAACCACATTTTTACACTAAAAAGTCAATCATAGTACTATTCACTTTACCCTTTATTTTGTCCTTATCATTAAAACTCAAAGTTTTCAAGCCATTTTCATTAGTTTTCCTTTGTTTTTACCATTCCTATTAAAATGATGTCGTGTCACATGACCTTATTGATTTTTTATATATATTTTTTGGGTGTGTTTGATCCAGGAAGTCTGTCATGAAACCAAACTCAAATCTAGGATGTTTCCGTGGCAATTTCACTCTCCATATTCCCAAAAAAAAAAAAAAAAAAAAAAAAAAGGTCTTCTCTCTCATGTTAAACATAAAAAGTCTTGCATATAACAGATATGTGATTTGTTGTAAGAAAAATAAGCCGGATTTTTTTTCTGGGGATCATAAGAATTTCATGATCGTGACCGTTCATCGTATATCGTGCGGTCAGAAATCGTTAGGTATTATTTATATGTAATTTTAAATTTTAAATTTTAATATGATTTATAATCGCATGATGTACGACTAATGATCACGATCACGGAATCCTCAGGAAAAGAAACATCGTCGGATCCTTTTTCGAAAAATAAAATTGGATGATGTGATTTGATGGGAGATAGGTTGTGAATCCAGAGTCACTGTTGTCAGTAGGCTTGGCAATTCCTGACACGACCCGATAACCTGATACGACACGACACCACACGAAATTAACAGGTGTTCGGGTCGACACGATAACGAATGGGGTCGTTATCGGGTAACCTGATAAGCACCTGTTAAGATAACGGGTTGGTTCGGGTTTACACGTGGGTAACACGATACACGATAAGCAGAATATTAATTTAATAATTTTATAACCCTAAAAAATACTATACTTATATATATATATATATATATATTAAATTAACTATAATAATTATACCCCCAAAATATTAACTATAATAATTCTACCCCCAAAATATTAACTATAATCATTATATATATATAATTTTAAATTAAATTTTATACCCCTAAAAACTATAATAATTATACGTACAAAATAAATAGATTTAAATCTACTTAATATATATATATATATATACACCATTGAACTTGGTGGGATACGAATTATACGAAACTAATTTCAACGATCCAACCGTCAAACTTGTTTGTATATGCTTCGAGATTGCATCATTAAAAAATCGTAAAAAACAAACATTCAGAAATCAAGTAACCGAACAAAACTTTTCGACGGTTATAAAACAAAAAATCACGATTTAACGGTTATTTTAACTCCGATTTTTATGATTTTTTACAACTACACTTCTTGACCCTATATGAATACAATGAATGAATTCGATCTTCAATTTAAAATATTTACAATAGTGGATACCACAAAAGCTTACGTTATACTTAATGAAAGTATGAATAAACTCTTAAATGTTAGTGAATCTTTGTTTTGATGGGATACGTATTCTACGAAACTAGTTTCAACGATCCAACCATCAAACATGTTTGTATACACTTCGAGATCACATACGCCAAAAATTGCAAAAAAAAAAAAAAACATTCAGAGATTAAGTAACCAAACAAAACTTTTCGACGGTTATAAAACGAAAAATCACGATTTAACGGTTATTGTAACTCCGATTTTGATGATTTTTTACAGCTACACTCCTTGACCCTATATGAATACAATGAATGAATTTGATCTTCAATTTAAAATATTTACACTAGTGGATATCACAAAATCTTATGTTATACTTAATGAAAGTATGAATAAACTCTTAAGTGTTAGTGAATCTATTGTTTTGATGAGATACGCATTCTATGAAACTAGTTTCAACGATCCAACCGTCAAACATGTTTGTATATACTTAGAGATAACACACGCCAAAAATTGCAAAAAACAAACATTCAGAGATCAAGTAACGGGACAAAACTTTTCGACGGTTATAAAACGAAAAATCATGATTTAACGGTTATTTTAACTCCGATTTTGATGATTTTTTACAGCTACACTCCTTGACTCTATATGAATACAATGAATAAATTTGATCTTCAATTTAAAAAATTACATTAGTGGATACCACAAAATCTTATGTTATACTTAATGAAAATATGAATAAACTATAATAATTATATATATTAATTTAACAATTTTATACCCCTATAAACTAAAATAATTATATAATATAATTATATATATATATATATATATATTAAATTATGTGTTTTAATGTTTTGATGTAATATTTATGTGGCAAAGTGTGGTATGTGCAAATTTAAGAATTTTTTTTTTCTTAACGGGTCATAACGGGTCGGGTCACTTTACCCGTTGGGTAAAGTGATCCGACATGTTAAGGACCTATTAAGATAACAGGTGTGACACGACACGACCCGTTAAGATAACAGTTGTTACACGAAAACGACACGAATACGACAGACACGACCCGTTTGCCAGGCCTAGTTGTCAGCATACAAATGGGTGATCAAAGTCTTCCAGTAAATTTTCAGTAAAACTTGTAACTATTATCTTTTTTTGCCAAAAAAAATTTATTATATTAGATGTTACATTAATCACGACGAAGTTCGAACCTACGTTATCATGTAAAGGTTTAATATTTTTTTACTATTGCAATAAATGTCCACTTGTGTAAAACTTGTAATTATTACTTTATTCCCTTTGTAAATTTATAAATCCCTTGTACAGAGATTGCAACGGTTTAAGTAATTAAGACGCGTCGCTTAATTAAATTCTTAATCATGTTCTGGTGTGGATTTCATGTCTTTCTTCCTCATCATCTGGAGAAATTAAACTTCATGTTATGATCATTAATTAATCATGGCAATAATCAACTTAATCATTTTTGCATGCTTACAATGGACTTGTCACAATGCTGCAAGTGCAAGGAGACACTCTCAACTCCTCAAGTTCTTTGGTCTCTGCGTCGGAGAAGTTCAGTTTCAGTTCCCGTGTACGCAACGACGGTTCCAAAAACACCAGCTACGTTTCTATCCAGAGCAACAATGGCAACATTGCTTGGATTGGCAACCGTAAAGCCCCTATTTTGTACCCTCCGTCAGCACTCGTCTTGGACAGGAATAAAACCTTGAAAATTATGCGCCAAGGCGGGGATCCTAATCCAATTGTGATTTTCTCAGCTCCACAAACTACTAGGTCTACCAACTTAAGTAACAGTAATGCTACTGCTGTGGCTATCCTTTTGGATTCGGGAAATTTTGTACTACAAGAAGGGAACTCCATAAAGCTTTGATTACCGGTTGACACCTTTTTACCGGGCATGAAATTGGGTGTCAACCATACAAACGGCCATGTTTTGTCGATTTCATCATGGGAAACTAAAGCCAACCGTGCGCCGGGGCCTTTCACGCTGGATTGGGACCCTGATGAACACCAATCGAAGATTAAGAAAGGAGAGGTGATTTTTTGGATTAGTGGTATCCACAAGTAGTACTAATGCATTTGAGTATATTTTGCCTGAGGAGTCCAAGCTGAGGTATAATTTTAGCATTGTTTCAAATGAGAATGAAGACTCCTTGACTTACACTGCTCTAGATCTCGACCAAGATTCAGAATGGGTGCTGAACAGCCTGGGGAGACTTGGCAACCGAGACTTTGAAATTGCACAAGCTAAGAATTCAGGAGCCAGAAATTATTTGGAGAGAGGGCTAAGTAAAATTATTACTACAAAATCAAATGGTTAAATTTTTTTGTTACTTACATTAAGTTACAAAATAATAAGCCTAAAAGCAATAATTTGAAGTAAGAAATTTAACTCTGAATAAATCAAGTTTCAACTAGATTTAACAAAAAAAACCTTTAAAGTTGCAACTTATAATTGAAAGAAACATACATCAACAAACTTGTCAAAACAACCTAACAAATAAAAAGAAAAAAAATACCAATTCAAGTTGTGCCCTTCAATCAATGGAATTGAAATTCTTTATTATTTCATCTAAATCAATCTTTTTGGCAAGCTCTTTTTAAATGTAGACAACCATTGAATCTACGAGAAATTCACTCTCTATCTTGTTGCGAAGTCTTGTTTTAATAAGATTCATTACTGAAAAAACTCGTTTAGTAGTTGCTATAGAAACGGAAAGAGTCAATACAAGTCGAATTAACCTATCAATTAAATAGTACCTTTTCAGACCTCTTTGTTTCAACTAATCACCGACATAATTTAGAAGTAGTAGACATTTTTTGAAACACATGATGATGTGGTACGTCTGATTCATAGATATATGTAGCTTTTTTTTAGTGAAATCCAGGGGATAAAATTTCTCTGGAAGCTTGCAAATGTGATCAATGTTAAACGCCTTAAAAAGCATCTCTTGGTTCTAAAGTTAAACTGAGACTAAGAAGTTCCATTGCCTCCTCACTGAACCTGCTATTTAGCTCAACCAACTGAAAATCTACTACATTATTGAAGATATCAATGCAATAATGATGCTTAAATGTACTATGATCTGTTTGCTGACAAGAATGACCGGTTTCTACTTTGTATTGAGCATTCATATTGGGCATATCAACATCATGGTTCTTTCAGAATGAACTCACTTTATCAATAAAGGTAGCCTAACCATCTAATCGCAACTTCTGAAGGACATCTTTTGTAGCAGTGACTAGGTTCATAGCATTCAGAATATTTTGTGACCTATTTTGCAGTTCACGGCAAAGGATATTAATGATTCCCATGATCTCCTGCAATAGGTGCAAGATGAAAGTAAATTCAAAATATCTGATTGTATTATAATCACCAGTAACTCCCCCACGCAAAGAGTTTGTAGCAGATCTATCATTATTTATAATCTAACCATGGAAATTGTGAAAAACCAAGAATACTGAAATCGACAATATTGTGATCCAAACCGAGCCCTAGGATACTTAAAAGGATTCAGTAAGGCCCAGCTTTGATATAAGCATGTCAAACTTCATCTTGTTGATTAATAGGATATTCATGTATTTGAATCTGTTTCCCCGGATCTCGTTCCAAAGAAGCATCATCAAAAACTTTTTCTTGAGGTTCAATTATATTACATGTTTGGTGAGGATCATGAGGCTGCTTAGTTGATACTGGTGCATTATTATTAGATGCAATAAAGTATATCACTCTTTTTATCACCATAACTCTTTTTTTCTAAATAATTAATCGATAGTTCTTAACCTCTTCATTGAAGAGCGTTGGCCTAACAAATTGAAGAACAATAATACAAGTTTATATAATGAATTATATTTCTAAGAAATCTATCAAAAAAATATATTAAATTTGAAATTGAACTTTTGACTTTTCAAAAAGTACGAACTCTTAAAATTCAAACGATAAACAAATAAACTCATCAAGAATTAAGAATAAAATAGTAAAAAAAACTTACCTATTGATGAGAAAAATCAATAAACTTTCACAATTGTAGGCTCAGTCTCTGCGAATTATATACTAAAGCTTTTTGAAAAGTGAAAAAATTGGCTACTGTTATAGCTGTGGATGCAAATTTCTTCTTCCTTGATCTTGGACAAAATTGCACCTAAAAAACAATTAACATCTTAGGTCAAGGTCAAGAGCCTCACGCGCCTACGATGAATGGGGGGCTTTGACCAAAGAACCTACGATGCCAATGTTAGAATTTAGAGAGAGTGTTTGAGAATTTTGGAGAATTTTAGCAAGAGAATGAGAGGTCCCCTTTGAGGAAAAATGAAGGGGTTTAAATAGGAGAGTGGCCGGCCTCCTTGGGTGAGAAAGGACCGGCCACCTAGCCTTGTTTGTGTGCTAGGTTCTTGATTTGTGATGATTTTGGGAGTTATGGAATAATTAGCTAATCAATTAAAATAATTACCTAATTGATTAGCTAATCAATTTCATAAAAAAAAAAGAAAGATGTGGAAGAAAAAAAATAAAAGGCATGGCCGGTTCCCTTGGGAGAGAGGATAATCGGCCTTTGGTGAGTTTTTTTTGGGTATAATTGGTGATTTAATTGGTAGTTAATGGATTAATTAGGTAATAAATCCATTAATTAGTTAATTAACATAATTTTGAAATAAATGTTTTGGAAGTTACCTTGTGAAGAAGATATATTGAGGATGGATGAAATAGATTAAAAAATAAATACCTATTTGGGTACCTTTAACTTGATTGAGGGATGATTGTCCACAGCTCGCGTGTGTCGCCTCCTGATTATTTTTGGCTCCACAATAGCCTTCAAAAGCCAAAAATATAGTTTTAAGAAACGTGTAAGTACTCATTAAAATGAATAAGATAATAAAAGTTAATAATTACACCTATAAACCTAAAACCGTGTGTGACTATTCCCTATGAAACATAAAATAATAAAATATTAAAACCAATAGACTGCTCCTAGGAAACCTAGGAAATGTGTTCAGAACTTTTACTAAAGTAAACAATTTATTTAATATTTGTTAACTCTTGTTTTTTCTAAAAGTAGTCTGAGTATTCAAAACTTTTACTGACGAGGATCCTCTTCGGATTCTCTTAGTGGGGATCCTAAGGATCCTCATATTATGGATGTTCATCGTACATCGTGTGATTAGTTTTCGTTAGATATTATTTGTGTTTAATTTTAAATAAATATATTTAAAATTGTTTGTATCATACTTGACCAATCCTGAAACTACTGAGCACCAGTCAACGTTATACCATTAAGGACCCAGAAGAGTTTCCTTCTAACCAGGAGGCCAATCACAGCGCGACACGTGTCGACATCAGAAGCCTATCATAGCGCAACAAGTGTCAACATCATAAGCTAATCACAACACGACACGTGTCAATGTCAAAACAAAGCTAGAAACTCTCTTCTATAAAAGGAGATCATTCTCCTACAATATTTCTTAATGTCATTTGTACTAAATCATTCACTTGTACTCACTAAAGGAGAGCTTGAATCTATGTACTTGTGTAAACCCTTCACAATTAATGAGAACTCCTCTGTTTCGTGGACGTAGCCAATCTAGGTGAACCACGTACATCTTGTGTTTGCTTCCCTGTCTCTATCCATTTACATACTTATCCACACTAGTGACCGGAGCAATCTAGCGAAGGTCACAAACTTAACATTTTCTGTTGTGCATCAACATTTGGTGCCGTTTGTGGGAACGACACTTATTCCCACTATCTTCGGCTTTGTTAAGCTGGTTTCCACCATTCGTACAATCTTTTTTGACCAGGCATCCCTTTCCAACATGGGGAGCGAAGGAAGCCACGACACACATAATGACACCCCTCTTGCACCTAGTGCGAAGCAATGAAAGAAGGAACAAAAGAAGTTTGCTCTTTAGACTAAAGTCGATGAGCTAGAGGCTCAAAACAATAAAATAGCGATGAAGAATGAGATCCTTCAAGAGCAGTATGAGAAGGTCTTCGAGATGCTCCATGAGGTTAGATATACTAAAACACATGAGCTCATCACCTTTGTGGAAGTTAACCATCAACTGGGTGCCCCCCAACACGGAGGGTCATTTGCCCTCGACATGGGTATTCCTGTTGAGAAGCGAGCTACTCAACGAAATGGCGACCAACATGAGACTTCTCTTAACCCAGCTGCTTTGACCCGAAGCAGGATGAATGGAGGAAGGCACCTCCTTACAGAAGGAGTGGAAGGATCGAAAGTCGTTTTTCGTGACTGTCGAGACTTCCTAAAGCAACGTCGAGACAATCCCATCCATGTAAGCTCGAAGATCAATGACCCAAGGGTTTCTGAAAGACTCGGTCCCCTCCCATGTCCCAGGCCGGCTACCAATTTGGGGAAGGGGCAACAAGTCCTAGAGAAACACGAAGGTATAGGGGACTCAGAGATGTTTCGACAGACATACTTGAGAAGTCAGTACGGCGAGTCTAGGGAAAAATCACATGCTCTTGATCAAACCTTCCTACTTCCAAGAGGAGATGGAGATTTATGAAAGAAAGCTCCAGTGGTACATGACTCCACTCAGGACCCTCTTGTCCTACAGCTCCTTAAGGAAGTAAACAAGTTGAAGGCTAAACGACAAGCTGAGATACCTGATTGGAACCAACCTAGGCCTGGCCTTCTTACAAGGAGGATCTTCGACACCCCCTCCAAGCAAAGATAAAACAGAAGCTTAGCTTGCAACTCTATACTGGAAAGGAGGACCCGATTGAACACCTTAACCTCTTTGAGTCTACCATGGCATACCAGATGCACACCGACGAAGAACGATGTCTTTTCTTCCCCTCCACCCTCTCTGGCGGAGCTCTAAACTGGTATTGCCGTTTTCCACCTAAGACGGTAAACTTATATGAGGAATTGAGGAAACTGTTTGTTTCTCAACACATTTTTCATACCGATTGCTTGCACTCTGCGGATGACTTGTACACTATTCGTCAGAAGCTAGACGAGTCATTATGTATGTATGCTGGCCGCTGAAGCCATGAGTACTCTCGTTGTCCCGAGGCAGACGACAAGACTGCCCTCAAAGCCTTCACGGCAGGCCTACGTGACTGTTTTTTTTAAGTACATGATCAATGCAAACACTTGGAAGACTTGCTCTGAGGTGATGACGCATGTTTATAACCATGCCTCCGCCGAGGCAAAGACATACCAAGAGAAACCCCCAATAACCATCCCCTATCAGCAAGTGGGGAGTGGAAGCCAGACCCACCCAAATAAGAAGACCTCAACCTTCCAAACGGCAGCGGTGCCTCCCCCTGCCTTACTTAATACTTTGCCAAGTCAACAGACATATCAATCTCAGCGCAAAAGGAAAGATTTTCATCTTCACCAATCTTATTTTAGTAAAAGGAGTAAGGGACACTATCGCGATAACCAAGGGTATCGCCACGATAATGCCCGTCCCCAGGCAGTCAACACAGTGGGCCAAGCACGTGTCAGGACAGGCCCTACCCCGAGGTATGAGACATACACACCTTTGAACGCCACATGTGTGGCCATTTACCCCAGCATAGCACACCTGATACCGAAACCAATGCCGAGGCAGTCGGGTTACAAGCCCACGAAGAACACGGGCACATTTTGCTGCTACCACGAGCATAACAGCCATGACGGTGAGAAGTGTATCACTCTTCGTGATCATATTGAAGCTTTGGCGTGTGAAGGAAAAATTGATCAATTCCTCCTTCACCCTTCAAAGGATAACCGTAACTAACGCCAAGTGAATGTGATATATTCCATAAGCGGCAGCACACCCATATCTGAATCTTCCAACATAGCCATGAAAAACAGCGAATGAGCTTTAAGGCCTGGTCACCAAGTGTTTCACGTGGAAGACATCAGGGGAGGCAAGTGTCAAAAGCTTAACTGGGATTCAATATGTTTCTACCCTGAGGAAGAAAGAGGTATCATCTACCCTCACAATGACCCACTGATCGTGGAAGCTCACATAGCCAACTTTGAAGTACGCCGAATCCTGGTGGACACGACGGCTTCGGTCAATATCATGTTTGTTGAAGCTTTCAGAGCACTTAATGTAGCTGAACACTTGCTCGATCGCTTGATTTCTCATCTGATAAGCTTCTCTGGTGATATCGTGCAACCTTTAGGGAGCCTACACTTACCTTTCACCATTGGTACATGCCCTTACACAGCTACCATTACCACCAACTTCCTGGTGGTTGATTGCCCAACGGCATACAATGTCATCTTTGGACGCACAAGTATCAATGATCTCAAGGCCATGGTATCCACACATATGTTGTTGATGAAATTTCCAACCCTCTATGGCAATGGTTACATCAGAGGAGATCAACTTAGTGCACGGCCATGTTACAACACTTCGGTCAAGCAACAACATCTGCCTATGCCCAAGGAAACCCTTTCTGTACATGACCAAGTCATAAAGACCAGCCCAGACGAAGCCAACTTGGATCTTCATAGTGGCAACACTCAACCTGACGATCCTCGAGACGACTTTTTCACCCAGCAAGCACAACACGCTGAAGAGTTGGAGAAGGTTTTTATCTCAAAAGATTATCCAGATCACATGGTGAAGATTGGCACCACCTTGTCACCACCCATTCGGTTGGCATTGATCTCTTTTTTGCAAGAGAACACTGAGGTCTTCGCCTGGTCATACAAGGACATGCCAAACATCTCTCTCCGATATCATATGTCATCGCTTGAGTATTGACCCCAAGACCAAGCCAGTGAGACAGAAGCGAAGATCTTATGATGTTGAGCGATACGAAGCAATGAAGGCAGAAGTTGAAAAACTCAAAGGCATATGCTTCGTCCGCGAAGTTAATTACCCAACATGGGTAGCAAATGTGGTCCTTGTTAAGAAAAATCCAACCAAAGAAAGTCTCATGCTCCAAAAGGTCTTGTGGAAAATGTGTGTCGACTACACCGACCTAAACAAAGGATGCCTGAAGGATAGCTTTCCTCTTCCTCTCATTGACAGACTTATAGACTCTACGGCAGGATGTGAACTCCTGAGCTTCATGGATGCTTACTCAAGATACAACCAAATCCTCATGAACCCTCCGGACTAAGAACACACAACCTTCACTACTGACATGGGACTATATTGCTATAAAGTCATGCCCTTCGGCCTAAAGAATGCAGGTGTGACTTATCAGAGACTAGTCAATTCAATGTTCACCGAATAGATTGGGAAGAGCATGGAAGTTTACGTTGATGATATGCTAGTTAAGAGCAAACATGCTGACCAACACATCACTAACCTATCTGAAACTTTCACCATTCTGAAGAGGTATCGAATGAGGTTGAACCCCAAAAAATGTGCCTTTGGCGTAGGCTCTGGCAAATTCTTAGGCTTCATGATAAGCCAACGAGGTATTGAGGCTAATCTCGAAAAGATCAAAGCAATCATTGACATGAAGGAACTGGTAACTTCAAAAAACATCCAAAGCCTTACTGGCAAGGTGGCAGCCTTAACCAGGTTCATCTATAAGGCCACAGACAGATGTGCTCCTTTCTTTAAAGCACTTAAGGGAAGTAAGAAGTACATTACATGGACTGATGAATGTGCTGAGGCATTCAAGAACCTCAAAGACTACATGAGTAAAGCCCCTATGCTCTCCAAACCTGAGGTTGGTGACACTATCATTATTTATCTATCGGTATCGGCTTTAACAGTAAGTTTCGTTCTCATTCGAAAGGATGGTAATGTCGAACGACCTGTCTATTATGCTAGCACGGCCTTACAAAATGCGGAGACACGATACTCCAACATTGAGAAATTGGCTCTAGCATTGGTCATGTCTGCTCGAAAACTTCGTCCTTACTTCCAAGCACACTCCATCATCGTGCTTACCAATCATCCTCTTCGACAGATACTTCAAAGTCCTGACACTTCGGGGCGAATGATCAAATGGGCAATAGCATTGGGTGAGTTTGACATCTCATACCAACCAAAGCCAGCTGAGAAGGGCCAAGCAGTGGCAGACTTCATCGCCGACTTCACATATCTTGTTGACATTGTTTCTACGCCTAAAGAAGTGGTTTCATTACCCTCGGAAGCTCAGAAAACAGAACCAATAGCCCCAGCATGGAGTCTATATGTTGATGGCTCGTCCAACCAACAGGGTTGTGGAGCAGGACTAGTCTTTACGACCCTTGACAAAGTGGGTATGGAGTATGCTCTTCGTTTCAAATTCAAGGCGTCGAACAATGAAGCCGAATATAAAGCCCTCTTAGCAGGCTTACGTTTGGCCAAACACCTTAGGGTCAAACAAATTGATATCTTCAGTGAATCCCAATTGGTGGTTAACCAAGTCACCAACAACTTTGACGCTAAGGATAGCTCCATGGCAGCATATCTGGCACAAACACAATTGTTGCTCAAGCACTTCCACTACAAGATCACCCAAATTCCTCGAGCGACAAACAGTCATACAGACCCTTTGGCTCACCTTGCCTCAGCAGTGGAAGACAAAATTGGGAGAAAAATTCATGTCGAATTGTTGGTAGCACCAAACACATTGGCAGCGGAAGTGTGCAACTTACAACAGGGGGATAGTTGGATTACCCCGATTTATAAATTCCTTGCGGATGGCACCCTCCCAAATGATAAAGTCCAAGCTAAGCAGATTCGATACAAGGCTACCCGTTACTTGATTAATAATGACCAACTCTACAAGCGGGGTTTTAACCTACCATACCTAAGATGTCTTACGCTTGCGGAGGCGGAAATTGTCCTTCGGGAAATACATGAAGGAGTTTGCGGAGATCATGCTGGATCTCGATCCCTAGCACACAAGGCTTTTCGCCAAGGATATTACTAGCCAACACTCCACCAAGATGCCATCAGAATATCTCGCTCATGTGATAAGTGTCAACGCTACGCAATTATTCCTCACTCATCTCCTGAGCTGCTCACTCCTATGATCAGCCCTAGGCCCTTCGCCCAATGGGGACTTGATTTAATTGGTCCAATGCCTGCAGGGAAGGGCAAGGTCCAGTATGCAATCATTGCAGTTGACTACTTCATAAAGTGGGTCGAAGTATAACCCTTGGCAACCATTACTGAGGCAAAAATAGAAGACTTCGTATGGAAGAACATCCTTTGTAGATTCGGCATTCCCAATGCCATTGTCACTGACAACGGGCGACATTTCGACAATAATAAGTTCAGGATGTTCTGCTCTAAGTTCAACATCAACTTATGTTTTTCCTCCCCAGCTCATCCCCAGTCTAATGGACAAGTTGAAGCCATCAACAAAATAATCAAGTGAACTTTGAAAACCAACTTGGACAAGGCTAAAGGTTGTTGGCCAGAATTTGTACCCCAAGTTTTTTGGTCATACCGCACTTCGTATCGGACATCAACAGGAGAAACCCCATTCTCACTTACCAGGCAGTTGTCCCAATTGAGCTTGAGCAAGCAATGTTCTGAGTCCAAAACTACGTGTAAAGCGAAAATGACAAACAACTTACCCTCAACTTAGATCTAGTCGAGGAACACAGAAACCAGGCTCACTTGAGGAATGTCGCCTACAAGCAGCGCATCTCCAACTACTATGACTCAAGGGTCAAACCTCGTTCTTTCAAAGTGGGGGACTGGGTATTGAAGAAAAGATTACTCTACGACAGAGTCCCGAGTGAAGGAACACTTAGTCCAAACTGGGATGGACCATTTGAAGTTGTTGGCATCAGTCGTCTTGGCTCCTACAAGCTTAGAAACTCTGATGGTAAGACCCTTGGCCATCCATTGAACGCTGATCACTTGAAGTACTATTACAAGTAAACTCACATTGTACAAGTGTTAAGTTTCAGCCGTTCGGTATCCTATGCAACGAAGACTATTTGGCATGAATTCAATAAAGAGGTGATTTAGACAACTCGGTCCTAATCCTCTTACATTCCTAGCAATGAAACACTCGGGTTCAAAGGTTCAACATGAATGCTTCCAACATGAAACAAAGTCTAAGTATATGTCAACAAGACTATACAAATAAACGAACAGCTTCACAGTATATTCGTTCAATCATACATTCCAACACATTCATACATAAGCCAACTGTGCTTCGAAAGGGTTCAACATACTTTGTGTCATTAGACACTTGCTAGAATGTGCCTCGACACTTTGCCCTTATTCTCACCAACCAGGTGATGAAATGTGAAGAATGAACTCATCTTCATGCCACCAACTAGGTGATGAAATGTACAACCCATACTCTCCTTCATGCCACCAACCAGGTGATGAAATGTACAACCCATACTTTAATATCATTTGGCAACTTGCCACTCATGCCACCAACCAGGTGAAGAAGGAACTCCTCTTCATGCCACCAACCAGGTGATGAAATGTACAACCCGTACTCTAATATCATTTGGCAACTTGCCATTCATGCCACCAACCAGGTGAAAAAGGAACTCATCTTCGTGCCACCAACCAAGTGATGAAGGAACTCACATTCGTACCACCAACCAAGTGATGAAAGCAACTCACCATTCATTCTACCTACCAGAAGACGTGTGGTACAACTTGTACATGTGAACTCCTAGCATTCACAAATAATCAAAAACCCTCAAGCTTGACAACTCAATTAGGGGAGCACTTATGCCTAACAATAGTTATAGCCACCAACAAAGTCTTATTGCAAGCTAACAACTTCAGTGCATGGCATACGAAGATCAAGCTATTCAGCCCTCTTGCATCTGCTTCAGACATTTCTCCTCTGTAACAATGCAAACACTACAACTCGTAGAAAGCTTCACATGATGTCTTGATTAAGACAGTGTGAAGCAAAACCAATTTATGATGCCAACAAGAGCTTCATCAATGAAGGACAACCACAATTCTCAAAAGCTTCACACACTCTTGATCAAGACAGTGTGAAGCAAAACCAATTTATGGTGTCAACAAGAGCTTTATCAAAGGAGTTCAACCACAATTCTCAAAAGCTTCACACACTCTTGATCAAGACAGTGTGAAGCAGAACCAATTTATGGTGCCAACAAGAGCTTCATCAAAGGAGTTCAACCACAATTCTCAAAAGCTTCACACACTCTTGATTAAGACATTGTGAAGCAAAACCAATTTATGGTGCTAACAAGAGCTTCATCAATGAAGGGCAACCACAATTCTCAAAAGCTTCACACACTCTTGATCAAGACAGTGTGAAGCAAAACCAATTTATGGTAACAAGAGCTTCATCAAATGAGTTCAACCACAATTCTCAAAAGCTTCACACACTCTTAATCAAGACAGTGTGAAACAAAACCAATTTATGGTGCCAATAAGAGCTTCATCAATGGAGGGCATCCACAATTCTCAAAAGCTTCACACACTCTTGATTAAGACAGTGTGAAGCAAAACCAATTTATGATGCCAACAATAGCTTCATCAATGGAGGACAACCACAATTCTCAAAAGCTTCACACACTCTTGATCAAGACAATGTGAAGCAAAACCAATTTATGGTAACAAGAGCTTCATCAAATGAGTTCAACCACAATTCTCAAAAGCTTCACACACTCTTAATCAAGACAGTGTGAAACAAAACCAATTTATGGTGCCAATAAGAGCTTCATCAATGGAGGGCAACCACAATTCTCAAAAGCTTCACACACTCTTGATTAAGACAGTGTGAAGCAAAACCAATTTATGATGCCAACAATAGCTTCATCAATGGAGGACAACCATAATTCTCAAAAGCTTCACACACTCTTGATCAAGACAATGTGAAGCAAAACCAATTTATGGTGCCAACAAGAGCTTCATCAAAGGAGTTCAACCACAATTCTCAAAAGCTTCACACACTCTTGATCAAGATAATGTGAAGCAAAACCAATTTATGGTGCCAACAAAAGCTTCATTAATGGAGGGCAATCAAAATTATCAAAAGCTTTACACATTTTTTTATCAAGATAGTGTGAAGCAAAACCAATTTATGGTGCCAACAAGAGCTTCATTAAAGAAGTTCAACCACAATTCTCAAAAGCTTCACACACTCTTGATCAAGATAGTGTGAAGTAAAACCAATTTATGGTGCCAACAAAAGCTTCATCAATGTAGGGCAACTACAACTCGTAGAAAGCTTCACACACTCTTAATCAAGACTGTTCGAAGCAAATTCAATTTATATGGTTCATCCAAACCTTCGACTACTACAAGGTGTGGCTTGCATCACAATCTCTTGCTTAATAGTGTGGAAGCAAATTTTGTATATGTTGTCTCTCCCACATTTTCAAATTTCTAATTTTCCCCAAAAAAAAAAAAAGAAAAGAAAATTGGGAAATTCAACAAAGCTTCATCAATGGATGACAACTACAAATTCTCAAAAGCTTTACACTATCTTGATCAAGATAGTGTGAAGCAAAATCAATTCATGATACCCAACAAAGCTTCACCAACAAAAGCTTCATCAATGGAGGACAACTACAAATTCTCAAAAACTTCACACTATCTTGATCAAGATAGTGTGAAGCAAAATCAATTCATGGTAGCCAACAAAAGCTTCAACTCCAAAGCTTCACCTACAAAGCTTCAACTCCAAAGCTTTACCTACAAAAGCTTCAACATAAAAACTTTAACACAAAAGCTTCACCTACAAAGCTTCAACTCCAAAGATTCACCTACAAAGCTTCAACACAAAAGCTTCACCTATAATAGCTTCACCTACAAAAGCTTCACCCACAAAAACTTCACCCACC
Organism: Malus sylvestris; assembly: GCF_916048215.2. NCBI lineage: Eukaryota > Viridiplantae > Streptophyta > Magnoliopsida > Rosales > Rosaceae > Malus > Malus sylvestris. The sequence continues at coordinate 22,987,924 of NC_062271.1, forward strand.
ACAAAAGCTTCACCCACAAAAACTTCACCTATACAAAAGCTTCACCTACAAAAACTTTACCCACAAAAGCTTCACCCATAAAAGCTTCACCTACAAAAGATTCACCCACAAAAGCTTCACCCACCACAAAAGCTTCACCTACAAATCTTCAACACAAAAACTTCACCTACAAAAGCTTCACACACTCTTGATTAAGATAGTGTGAAGCAAAATCAATTCATGGTGCCAACAAAAGTTTCATCAATGTAGGGCAACTACAACTCGTAGAAAGCTTCACACACTCTTAATCAAGACTGTTCGAAGCAATTTCAATTTATATGGTTCATCCAAACCTTCGACTACTACAAGGTGTGGCTTGCATCACAATCTCTTGCTTAATAGTGTGGAAGCAAAATTTGTATATGTTATCTCTCCCACATTTTCAAATTTCTAATTTTCCCCAAAAAAAAAAAAAAAAAAATTGGGAAATTCAACAAAGCTTCATCAATGGATGACAACTACAAATTCTCAAAAGCTTTAGATCAAGATAGTGTGAAGCAAAATCAATTCATGATACCCAACAAAGCTTCACCACAAAAGCTTCACCAACAAAAGCTTCATCAATGGAGGACAACTACAAATTCTCAAAAGCTTCACACTATCTTGATCAAGATAGTGTGAAGCAAAATCAATTCATGGTAGCCAACAAAAGTTTCAACTACAAAGCTTCAACTCCAAAGCTTTACCTACAAAAGCTTCAACATAAAAACTTTAACACAAAAGCTTCACCTACAAAGCTTCAACTCCAAAGATTTCACCTACAAAGCTTCAACACAAAAGCTTCACCCATAATAGCTTCACCTACAAAAGCTTCACCCACAAAAACTTCACCCACCACAAAAGCTTCACCCACAAAAACTTCACCTATACAAAAGCTTCACCTACAAAAACTTTACCCACAAAAGTTTCACCCATAAAAGCTTCACCTACAAAAGATTCACCCACAAAAGCTTCACCCACCGCAAAAGCTTCACCTACAAATCTTCAACACAAAAACTTCACCTACAAAACCTTCACACACTCTTGATCAAGATAGTGTGAAGCAAAATCAATTCATGGTACCCAACAAAGCTTCAACTTCAAAGCTTCACCCACAAAGCTTTAACACCAAAACTTCACCAAAAAGCTTAATATATATATATATATATATATATATATATATATATATATATATATATATATATATATATATATATATTCGGAAATTCAAAAAATCGAAAGAAAAAAAAAATTGCCTAGGCCTCCTCTTCTTTGAGCCTAACAACTTTCATAACAAATATATATGAAGAAGGAGTTTTGGGTTACCACTTAGAAAGGAAATGACTCATTCGTCAACTCCCTTGCCCGGAGACTTGGGGGACTCCTACCATATGCTATTGCACCTTGATACTCGGAAGTCTCACGACCACTCAGTGACTTGGATTTTTCAAGTCTCCAACCAAGAAGTTTTCCTCACTCGAGAAATTAAGGGAACACTACCTCAACATACATGCTTCACTCACAAAGCTTCAACATACAAGCTTTAACAAAAGAAAAATTCAAAGAACTTAGTGAAGAAGGCTTTGGTGTATTTAACACAATACATTGAAATGAAGCAAAACTTATTTATTGATATCTCTGATAAGTTACAAATATGTACATATACATGAATCAAAATAAACAAACAAGAGGGAGCCTTCACAAAGGTTGCTCAGGAGAAGTCTCAGCAGTCGGTAGAGCCCCAGAAAGAGTAGGCACCGGAGGGTGATCATTCGGAGCCTCAGTACTGGACAGAACCCTAGAAGGAGGAGGCATCAGAGGTTGATCATTTGGAGCTTCATTACGCGGTACAGCCCCAGAAGACGAAGACAATAAATGCCTTTGGAACAAACCCACAAACCTCTGATGATCAAGTAAAATCTGACCATCAGATTCCTGCATCTGGTCAAGCTTCATCTTCATGTTTGTAGCATAGTCATGTGCGAGCATGTGCCATTGTTTATTCTCATGCTTGAGCCCTCTAATATCTTATTTGAGACTTATCACTTCAGCTGCCAATGATTCAACTTGGCGGGTTCGAGCAAATAGGCGTTGGGGCATATTAGACACAGAACCTACATACTGAACACTGAAAGCCAGAGAATCCTTAACAGCCAACTCATCAGACCGTTTGGAAAGTAGTCTGTTATCTTTGGGAGTGAGAAGGTTCCTTGCCACCACAGCAGCGGTCATATCATTCTTCATCACAGAATCTCCAACGGTAAGAGGACTAGTAGGGGATAAGAAGGATGGGCGCCATATATTGTCTTAAGGAGACATAGCTGCTTCTTCACCAAAGTTCAAGTCAAAACGACAGTCGGATAGGCCAAACATTTTCAGAAAGGATGAAGGAGAAATGAGGTTCAATGAATCTCTGAAATACAAAAATAAGGGGAAAATTCATACAAGCAATAACTCTCTAAATGTACTTCTTGCACACAATTGGTGCCTTTATAAAAGAAAGGGCAACATGGCCGTTGGTTCAAAAATCGAAGAAACACCACTCTCCGGATTTCGAAGAGGCACCACTTTCCACACGCAACATCAGCTCCTCGGGTACCACAGTTAACTTTGCCAAAGATATTTGACAAAGTTTAGACACATAAATTTTGAAGGTCCAGCTACCCTACTATCATCCACAAGGGTAAAGGAACAACACCACTGCTTGATAACTAGAAAGTCCTTATGTGTGTCAACCTCCATGCTCTGTGGCAAGGCAGACTGGCAAAAATGCCCAACCTTTACTTACATCGAGAAAACACTCCAACAGAATTACTTTCTCAAAAATCGAAGAGGTACCGCTCCGAATCTCGAGAGCCAGACTCTCACCAAGATTGCTTTCTCAAAAATCGAAGAGGCACCGCTATCCAAATCTTGAGAGCCAGACTCCCAACAGGATTACTTGCTAAAAAATCGAAGAGGCACAACCCTCCGAATCTCAAGAGCCAGACTCCCAACATGATTACTTTCTCAAAAATTGAAGAGGTACCGCTCTCCAAATCTCAAGAGCCAAACTCCTAACAGGATTACTTTCTCAAAAATTGAAGAGTCACCGTTCTCCAAATCTCGAGAGCCAGATCCCTGATAGGATTGCTTGTTCGAAAACGGAAGAGGCACCGCTCTCCGAACTTCGAGAGCCAGATTTCCTTGGATAAAGCTTGTCTACAATCTTCACATGCAACATCAGCTTTCCAGATACCACATACCACTTTTTCAAAGTGCTCTGACAAAGTTAAAACACGTGAAGCTTGCAGCTCCCACTACATTGCTATGACTAAGAAGGGTAAATGAATAGCATTACTACTTGTTGTTAGGGAGACTCTTATATATGTCGACCTCTATCCTCCACGGACAGGCAGACCTACAAAAATGCTCAACCCTTCCTTATATCTGAGAGGGCACTCCCAACGAAACCTCTCGAAATACTCAGCTTTCTTCCCCCCCAATACTACCTATGCAAACCAGCCACACCAGAGCAAGAGTATCTCATATCATCAGGGTTAAAAGCAAGAGTATCCCATATCATGCTTTTTCCCTGTCTTTTCCTTTGCCCTTGTTCTTACCTGCAAGACAAGAAGAAAAAGAGCAATCAGTTAGCACTTGGAATCAAGCTTCCAGTCAGGAACTGACTGCCTGGAACCCCTTGCCTGATTACTTACCTGGCATTACTCTCGAGTACTCATCTTCAACATCTTATGCTTCCAGAAAAGATACCACATCTGCCTGAGGAACAGATAGGGCAAGTGAGAAGGATACAAGGAAGCATGTGGAGACAAGCGCAACAGAACATGTGCTGATTCATCTATTACTTCGTCAACAGTAAAAGTATCCCATATCATCAAGGTCAAACGCACTCTTGATTTGATGGACGTCAGCCTTATACTCTGGAGGAAACCAGAAAACCCTCCAGCCCAGTTCAAGAATAAGCTTGTGGAAAGTTACTTCTTCAAAAGCAAAAGTATCTCATATCATCTCTTCTCATTTTTCTTCTCTTTATCCTTCCTGCTGCCTGCAAGATAGGGAGAATGAGAACAATTAGTCTGAACTTGAAATCAAACTTCTGATCTGGGACTGATTGCTGGGAGCTCTGATTGCTTACCTTGTCTGTCACCTCTTTCGGCAGATCGCGTAGCTCGGCGACTTGGGGGACTCCTACTACATGGTTTGTATCGTGCTTGACCAAGCCTGAAACTACACGTAAGCTTCAAGTGAAATTGATACATTACCTTGTGTATCTTCACCGGTTAAAGATACCACCACTGAATGGAGGAAAAATACTTCCATAGAAGATGCCACATTTACCTATGAGACAGATAAGGCAAGTGAAAATGATACCACACTTCGGTACTTAGAAGTTTCGTGATTACTCAGCGGCTTGGATCTTGCAAGTCCCCAACCGAGGAGCTTCCCTAACTCGGGAACTTAGGGGAGCACTGTTTGTACCATACTTGACCAATCTCGAAACTACCGGGCATCGGTCAACGTTATACCGTCAAGGACCTAGAAGAGTTTCCCTCCAACCAGGAGGCCAATCACAGTGCGACACGTGTCGACATCAGAAGCCAATCATGGCGCGACCCGTGTCAACATCAGAAGCCAATCACAACATGACGCGTGTTAATGTCAAAACAAAGCTAGAAACTCTCTTCTACAAAAGGAGATCATTCTCCCATAATATTTCCTAATGTCATTTGTACTAAATCATTCACTTGTAATCACTAAAGGAGAGCTTGAACTTATTTACTTGTGTAAACCCTTCACAATTAATCAGAACTCCTCTACTCCGTGGACGTAGCCAATCTGGGTGAACCACGTACATCTTGTGTTTGCCTCCTTGTCTCTATCCATTTACATACTTATCCACACTAGTGACCGGAGCAATCTAGCGAAGGTCACAAACTTAACATTTTCTATTGTACCAAAGTCCCCACTGATTTTGTGCATCAACAAAAATGATTTCTGACCGCACGATGTATGATAAACGGCTAGGATGTGAAAATCTCTAGGATCCGTACATCATGAATCAAGATGGGATTCAAATCCAACTTTTACTTATTGGGTGGGCTATAACAATTAAAAATAATAAAATAGTCCAAGTTATTAGTATTTTTAAGCTAAAACAACTAAAACTGATCAAACCAAGGAATTTTGGAGTAATTTCAATTGTAGTGGATTGATGAGAGATAATTGTATTACAATTTCAAATTTTCTTCTAAGCTGTTTGACCGTGACGAATAAAAGAAGATTGACTGCATAGTGCTACTAGTTTGATGCTTTGGGCTTAATTGGGTTAAGTTGGTCAAGATGGTGATTTTTAATCTTTAATATTACAGACAAATTGCATAGGATTGTTAACTCACAAGTAATGGGTAAACCACAGGATTATTAATATGCGGCTATGCTCCAGTGCCCTTTACATTTGATTTTCCGGAACCTGTTTGTTTACTTGTGGCCTATTTCAATCATTGTTAATATAGTTGTTTTTAATTTAATTTTATGTTCTTGTTATTTTGATTCACAATTTCTGTCACAGTCCGTCCCGAATGTGTAAATTATTTTGTTTTTAGACGTGTGAAATGATGAAAATACCCTTACGGGCTTCGTCTTATGTCATTGGTTGCATGGGTGGTTTTGAATGGCCTAATAAGAATTGTGTGTATTATTTGGACCATACACACACATACTCACACATACACACCCACACACACACCCGTTGATTCTCTCTATCTCTCCTCCCTCTCGGATTTTCTGCAAATTCCGTACAACCGTACAGACGAGACCCAAACCTTCCTCCCATATATAGATCGAGTGATCAGTGACCATGGTTGAGTTATTGTTAGAAGACAGTGTTCGTGGCGGGAGTTCCCGCGGGGGATGCTTCCTGTCCGACAAGCACACAGCTCCCCGAGAGGTCGGCGCCGGTTAATGCTTTCTGTCGGGCTCCTTCTTTACTGGCGGGCTTGTCGGGCAAGGCTTGTCGGGCAAGTCTGAAAGAGAAGGACATAGTTAACTTTGAAAGGTGCCTTTGTGAGGCCTTAGGTGTAGGCCTTGAGGCTTCACAATCAAGATTAACCTTTAAGTGCTCAGGCGTGCCACTGCCATTTTCAGCATGGCAGATGTAGAACGGGTGTTTGAGTTTAATTATATATTCGAGAGGCTACGTTTAGTTATTGACAGGTGCCTTTGTGGGGCCTTAGGTGTAGGCCTTGAGGCTTCCTATAAATAACTAACCAAGTACTCGAACACATAAAGTTCATTTTCTTGGTTATATGGGTCTTATAACCATCATACTTCTGATTACCAGCGTACACAGAGCAGAATAAATCCAGATGGGTGCCTTTGTGGGGCCTTGAATAGGCCTTGAGGCTTCTCATCAGAATCCCTTCTTTACTCAATGTTCTTGTCCGAGGAACAGGATGAATCCAAATAGGTGCCTTTGTGAGGCCTTAGGTATAGGCCTTGAGGCTTCCCATCAGAATTCATCCCGTCTCCGAACGTTATATGGTAATCATAACATAACAGCAATAAAACTAAGTGACAGGTCGATTACTTGCGCCCCAAGTAACTTCGGACTTCTTGTTATCAAAGCTTGTAGTGGATGGGTTAAGTCCACATCAGGTTCTTTTTTATGCCTTGAGGCCAAGGACTTTTAGGGTGATCAAATCTTATATGCCCGAGGGCTTAGAACTTAGATCTAACTCGAACTGTGGAAACATATTCAACTCGGATTTAAGCACTGAGAGAACCTTTTAATAGCCGTATTACTAAAAATAACTTGGATACAATTTGCAGTAACATATTGCTAGGTTAATGAATAAAAAGATAAAAACAAAGAGGGTCGGGCAAGGTTTAACCTTGTTGGGCAAGGCTGATCGTCTTGCAAGAGGTTTGAAAGCTTGAAAAAGGGACTGGGAGGTGAGTTTACAGAAAAGAGATCGATACTACAGCAAAAGTTGAGCAGGGTAGCAGAGCTATTACAAAAAGGGTTATCCCGAAAAGGATGAAGGCTTGGGCTGACTACAGCTTCGTTTTGAAGGCAAATCTGGCTTTGAGCAGAGTTTGTGCTTGTATTTGTTTGTTTGAGTGTCCTTGATTCTGACCTCTCTCTCTCTCTCATTTTATAGACATCTTATCTTGGCCTCCTGTAACATCAACCTTGCCCGAATGCAGTTTGAAGGGTGGTGACTCATCAACTATTTACTTGTACTGCCATTTAAAAGTACTTTTTGGGCTGATTAGCTGGCTGGTCTATACCACTTGGCCTTTGGGTAGGTGAGCAAGTGGTATGCATGGTCTGCATCTAGTCAAAAACGGGTTTCTCCTATCTTCTGGACTTCGACTGGGTTCTGACTGGGCCTCCGAGTATCTTTCCCCTTTAGGCTGCTTTTTGGGCCAACTTCCCCCAAGCCCAAAGTTTAAGTTTTGATCCAAACAGTGCCCCCTTCAATTGATATTTAGCCTGGAATTCCAGGCGCCGATATTAATTGAATAGTTGCATGCGTCTGCACCCTTGCTCTTGGAACTTGTACCCTCTGATTGAGATTGACTCCATCCGGAGTCTTTCGATCTTCCAACGACCTTTGAACTACCTTCTGATATTCCTATAAATTCTGGTTCTCCCCACAAATCATCCTCGACCTTATTTTTTATCCGCTCTAAGTGTTTCTGCTTCCTTTGTTTTCTTCCAAAACGGTGAAATAAGTTCTTCAGGGTTTAAGTGGGGTTTCTTAAAACTCCATTTTCGTGAGAAAAAGAGTTCCCATCAGATGACTACTATCTCCAACACCTTTCGTCGATCACCCCGCTATCTCCAACACCCTTGGTCAGGCGGTTTCCTCAGCTTGCCTTCCTGCTTGCCGTGGTGATAAATCAGGCTTCACCATCACATGTGGTGGTGATTCTGCCTGATGATCCCCGACCAGGCACGTTTTGGCCGCACAACCCGATCACCTGATTGGGTTCTATCCAGGGAGACATCGGAAGACCAGTAGAGAATAACATTGTATCCAAAAGGAATCAAATGTAGTACTTAGGATTTGGATCTGTTTGTAAATATCACCAATTTGTCGAAATGAAATAAGCATTGTCTTAGCAACTTTTTGTTTTTCTGTCTTCTTTTGAATGGTTGGTGATCATACCCTGCACCTTGATATTTCGATATCTGCTTTACCTTGCATCCTCTTCAATGTAACAATCTCTAACATCCCATAATGTAGGACAATATTTCTTCAAGAATTTAACATTTATGGGATGTTTCTGCCGATTTCCTTTGAGATCCGCCAAGTAGTACCCCTCTTTATTTAACACTTGACTAATTATGAAAGGACCCTCCCATGTCGGGCTCCACTTTCCAAAGCCCCTAAGCTGAGCTCCTAGAGGGAGGACTGTCTTCCATACTAAATCTCCCTCTTTAAAAGACTTCATCTTCACCTTCTTGTTATAAGCTCGGGCAACATCTTTCTTTCCTTCTTGAATCTGATTCAAGGCTTCAATTCGGGCTGCATCTAAGTCTTCAATTCCTTGACACGTGGCTTCGATGTATTCCTCGCTGTGTAACCCAAACTGATTTTGAATTCTGACAGAACTCACGTTGATCTCCATGGGAAACACTGCATCTTGCCCGAAGGTTAAAGCATAAGGAGTTGTGCCTGTTCCTGCCCTCCTGGAAGTTCTGTATGCCCACAAAGTGTTTCCCAGCTTTTCATGCCACTTTTTCGGACTCTCAATCACCATTCTTTTAATAATGTTTACCAAAATCTTGTTGCTGGATTCTGCCTGGCCATTTGACTGCGGGTAGTAAGGACTGGACTGGATCATCTTTATTTTATATTTGCTTGCAAATTCTTCAACTTCTTTTGAGATAAAAGATGGCCCTCGATCAGTCACAATAGTTTAGGGTACCCCAAATCTATGCAGAATCTTGGTCTCAATGAAATTCTTGACTGTGGCTGAGGTTATGGATTTTACCGCCGATGCTTCCACCCATTTGGTGAAGTAATCTGTTGCCACAATTATGAAAGTGTGCCCCTTACTAGAAGCTGGATATATCTGCCCGATGAAGTCCATCGCCCATCCTCGGAAGGGCCATGGCTTGACTACTGGATTTAAAGGTACATATGGTACATGTTGGAGAGGACCGTACCTTTGACATTCCTCACACCCTCGAGCATAAGACTTGCAATCTTTTTCCATATTGGGCCAAAAATAACCATATCGCCTAAGCAACCACCTCATTTTTGTCCCTGCCTGATGTGCTCCACATACTCCTTCATGTACTTCGGCCATTACTCTCATAGACTCTTCTTGGCCTAAGCATTTCAGTAATAACCCATCTGGAGTTTTCCTTAGTAAGTCTTTCGCCCATAAGACATACTTAGTTGCTTGCTGTCGGTTCGTCTTGCTGGTAGGTGAAGAGGGATCTTTCAAATGAAGGATGATGGGCGATCTCCAATCTTCTTCCTCAGTTTCCTGAACCATTATATCCAGGCTGAATCCCCTTTCCAAGATAGAAGGAAGATTTCTCCTTTGAATCTCGACATCTAACCCACATCTTCCCTCCTGTATTGGTATGCCTGAGGCTAATTGCGCCATCTCATTGGCTGCTAAGTTGGCTCCCCGGGGAACATGACTCACCGATATCTCGGAATCCTAATAACTCAGCAATTGCATAGCCGTCAAATAATATCCGGCCATGGTGATATGTCTGCACTTGAACTCCCCATTTAGCTGGTTTATTACCAATTCTGAATCACCAAACACCTCAACTTCCATTGCCTCTAGATCCATCAAGATTTCCAAACCAATTATTAAAGCCTCGTACTCTGCCCGATTATTGGTATTCCCTTAATAATCCAAGAGAAATGAGTAATAATGATAAATCCCCTGAGGGTTGATAATCACAACCCCAGCTCCTGAAGCCTTCTGAGTATAAGAACCATCAAAATACAGCTTCCAATGAGTAATCCACAAACCAGCCACTCTTCTTATCTCCTGCTGGATCCACTCCTCTTTGCCCGATATCCCTTTGCCTGGCGGGATCCATACATTAGTAACTTCCAGGGTTCCTGGTATATTGATTATCTCATCTCGAGATTCTTGGTGCTCCACCAAGAAGTCAGCAATTGCTTGGCCTTTTACTGCCCTTTGGGGAACATACTGGAAGCTGAACTCTGATAATGCTAGAATCCATTTCCCAATCCTCCCTGTTAACATTGGCTTTGACAACATGTACTTTATCACATCTGTCTTGGCGATGATGTGCACGTGACAAGGTAACATGTAATGCCTCAGCTTATTGGCAGTAAAATACAGAGCTAAGCATAATTTCTCTACTGGGGAATACCTTGTTTCTACCTCGGTCAGAATTCTACTGAGGTAATACACCGCCTGCTCTTTCTCGCCTTCATTATTCTGAGCCAGCAAACTTCCAATTGATTTATCCGAGGCGGAGATATAAAGCTTTAAGGGTTTTCCCCTCTGAGGTGGTACCAATACTGGAGGAGAAGTCAAATAAGCTTTGATACCATCAAAAGCCTCTTGATGCGGTGGTCCCCACTCGAAATTTTCCTTATCCTTCAGTCTTAATAAAGGAGTCAGCGGCTGGATCTTGCCCGTCAGGTTGGCAATGAATCTTCTTAAGAAATTAATTTTTCCCAACAGCCTCTGAAGTTGCACTTTGTTGGTGGGTGGAGGTGACTCCATTATTGCCCAAGCTTTATTCTTGTCCACCTCTACCCCTCGTTGATGAACCAGGAATCCCAAGAAATTGCCCGCTCTTACTCCAAACGCACACTTCTTTGGATTCATCTTCAATTTGTGGACCCTCATTCTTGTTTGTGCCTGCCTGAGGTCTATCAGATGCTGCTCTTCTGTCTTAGATTTCACCACGATGTCATCAATATACACCTATATATTCTGGCCAATCAAATCATGAAAGATGGCATTCATCGCCCTTTGGTAGGTTGCACCAGCATTTTTGAGCCCGAAGGGCATGACCAGATATTTATATGCCCCCACATGCCCAGGGCACCTAAAAGCTGTTTTATGTATATCTTCCGGAGCCATCTTTATCTGATTATACCTGGCATTTCCATCCATAAAAGATAAGACTTTGTGTTTTGCTACTGCATCTATGGACAGATCTGCCATAGGCATAGGATATTCATCTTTAGGTGTAGCACCATTAATATTTCTGTAATCAACACAACATCGTACTGCTTTTGTTACAGCTTTTAAAATGGGTACAATGTTGGCTAACCACTCCACATATTTGGCTGGCCTGATAAATCCGGCTTTTACAAGCCTTTCAATCTCTTCTTTGACCTTCTCTTCTATCTCATTCGACATCCTTCGTGGTGCTTGCTTAACCGGCTTATATCCTTCTTTGATGGGCATTCTATGTTCCACCAAGGTTGTATTTAAACCCGGCATTTCAGTGTAATGCCAAGCAAAACAATCTCTAAATTCTTGCAAGAGACAGATAATTTGTGCCCGATCTTCTCTCTCCAATAAACCACTAATTTGTATTGGTCTCGGGTCCTCATTTGTTCCTAGCTCAATAACTTCCAAAGGATCCTGGACCTCCGGTGGTGGCTTATCAGGTTCTGCACACAAAAATTCGACTAGCTCCGGGCTCTCGGGTAAGTCGTCTGGCTCATCTAGGTCATATATACACTCGGGCATTTGAATGGCCCTTTCCAATTCTTCTTGACAAGATTCCTCACTGCTTTCGTCCTGGCTGGTTGAAGCTTCCCCCTGCCATTCCTGCTCTTCTCTGTCTAAGAGCTCATTTTCTTGTCTTCTTTCTTTCCCATACACCAACAGTCGTTTAATCAGGGATGTGACTGCTATTACCTGATCTTTCCTTTTTTGTTCTATCATTGATGGTGTAGGGGTGTTAGGATAATAAAGGGTCTATCCCACTCCTCTCTAGTAAAGAGCATCCCTTGTTCTAGAAGCTTTTGGGCCGTCACCTTGGTAGGGCGGCCGTTCTTATCTGCTCCCAAACACTTCAAGATTCCTACGTTGGGATTGTAGAAACTTGCTTCCGCTATATTAGCTGTGGGAAGAAATGGCCGTGATTCGGCCTCTACCATCTCCCAAAAGCCTGGCTCTTCTGCGCTTGCCTCATGATATACAGCCACTTGTTGATGTAGGGTGGAGGGTACAGCAAGACTTTGGTGGATCCAATCCCTTCCAAGTAAGGCTCCATAGGTGGAGGTGCAGTCCACCACAAAGAACGCCAGCATAATCTGCTTAGACCCCAGATCTACTTCTAAAGGAAATATCCCAAGAGTCTTGGTGATAGCGCCCGAGAAACTAGAAACTGTGAGGTCTGTAGGAATAAGATCCTTTGTGCCTCTCCCCAGCTTTTTTATCTGCTTAGCTGGTAACACATTAACAGCTGCCCTTCCATCAATCAAAATCCTTCTGAAAGGGTACCCCCTCTAGATGAGTTGTTACATATATGGGTTTCAGATGATTGGCAAGTGAAATGGTCGGGCGGCTGAACACCATTTTGTCTGTGTAGATCCTGAAAAGACCCTCTTTAGATGCTTCAGATGATGCAGCTTTTCCCGACTCTCCTTCTTCTGCTTCCTCCATATTAACATGAGCCATCATTGGCTCAGTTGTTACATAATCTCCTTCCATGGCGGCGGGCTAATCAGGTTGGGCAACAAACATAGTAGATAGCACATATGCCATGTTTATATGAAAGTTGCTAGGCTCTGGCAGTTCCTCTTTTTTGCTCCCAATCTGGTCCATGAACTCATCTAACCATGCCATAGCATCTGGTGGAAGCAGTGGTTGTGGTGTCCCCTCGAGTTGATTCGCACCTGGGTATGGTGTTTGTTTTGGAACTTCCCCGAAGGGATCTCCTAATGATGGAGAAGGTTGTTTTTTCTCAGGGGAGAGAGTTACAAAACAAATAGGCTGCTCTGCCTTCCATCCGGAAGTTGGCACCATAACCATATCTTCTTGAGCTCTCCTCAAGATTCTATATTTTCCAGGGTGCGGGCTTTGTGGCACATGATTTCCTTCGCCTTCAATTTTGCTGTTAGCCCTTTCCACCTCCTTCTTACTTCTCCAGCAGAGACTGCTCCGTCCAGACGATGTTTTCTCTAACTTTTGATTTTTGGAAGCTTCCGACGTCGCTGGGGTTTTCAAGGAATTCATGTAGGCTTTATGTTGCCTCTGAACCCTTCTGACCATGGAAGTCCCCATTTGCTTAACGGGCTGTCCATTCTTCTCGACCACATACCATTTTCGCCCGAGGCGGGCAGGATTATCTTTTGTAACAGGGTTTGTTATTCTGTCATTCCGTCTGACCTCTCTTCCCATATGGCCGTACTGAGAGTGCCCTGCACTTCTTTCTTTTGGCTTATTGGCATCTTTATCCTCTGCTTCCTCAGAAACCTCATGGTTACGAAAGATTTCTGATAAAGCCCGTGGTTGGGAATCACCTCCTAGCCGCTGAAAGACACTTCGGGAGGTATCCCTTCCCGCAGTCCGTCAAGCCTTCTCTTGTGCCTCTTTTCTCTTTTGCACTTCATTCCTTCGGATCAGTTCATGATCTATGAAGGCTCATGTGGGTGGTATTTCGAGCTCACACTCGCATTGGCACTTACTGCATAACACCCTTCCTTTGAATATGGCGGCTTTTGGATATTCGAGCAAGTTAACCACCCCCTTCTTAGGTTTGTCAACCAGTCTTCTTTCTTCTTCTCTGGTGACCTTCTCTTTTCCCTTCTCCGCCCAGGCCATACTGATCATATTGATAGGGGCTTCTGATAAGGGATCCGTATGTTTATCCATCACCGCAGCTTCTTCTAGTTGATTGGTTTTAAGCCCCCTTTTTTCCTTATCATTTCTCTCCCCAAGATGAGGTAAAGTCATAGGAATAGGTGGTCTTAGAACCGGGTCATCTTCTTTTCTGGAGCCTGCAGAGGTGTTCTCCAGTCTTTGTAGCATGTGCAATAAAGCAGTTTGGTAATCTTCTGATCCTTTTGACATATTGCTTTGATCTGCATATCTCACCGGGCGTGCCAAAACTATGTTCGTGGTGGGAGTTCCCGCGGGGGATGCTTCCTGTCCGACGAGAACACAGCTCCCCGAGAGGTCAGCGCCGGTTGATGCTTTCTGTCGGGCTCCTGCTTTACTGGCGGGCTTGTCGGGCAAGTCTGAAAGAGAATGACAGAGTTAACTTTGAAAGGTGCCTTTGTGAGACCTTAGGTGTAGGTCTTGAGGCTTCACAATCAAGATTAACCTTTAAGTGCTCAGGCGTGCCACTGCCATCTTCAGCATGGCAGATGTAGAACGGGTGTTTGAGTTTAATTATATATTCGAGAGGCTACGTTTAGTTATTGACAGGTGCCTTTGTGGGGCCTTAGGTGTAGGCCTTGAGGCTTCCTATAAATAACTAACCAAGTACTCGAACACATAAAGTTCCTTTTCTTGGTTATATGGGTCTTATAACCATCATACTTCTGATTACTAGCGTACATAGAGCAGAATAAATCCAGATGGGTGCCTTTGTGAGGCCTTGAATAAGCCTTGAGGCTTCTCATCAGAATCTCTTCTATACTCAATGTTCTTGTCCGAGGAACAGGATGAATCCAAATAGGTGCCTTTGTGAGGCCTTAGGTATAGGCTTTGAGGCTTCCCATCAGAATTCATCCCGTCTCCGAACGTTATATGGTAATCATAACATAACAGCAATAAAACTAAGTGACAGGTCGATTACTTGCGCCCCAAGTAACTTCGGACTTCTTGTTATCAAATCTTGTAGTGGATGGGTTAAGTCCACATCAGGTTCTTTTTTATGCCTTGAGGCCAAGGACTTTTAGGGTGATCAAATCTTATATGCCCGAGGGCTTGGAACTTAGATCTAACTCGAACTGTGGAAACATATTCAACTTGGATTTAAGCACTGAGAGAACCTTTTAATAGCCGTATTACTAGAAATAACTTGGATACAATTTGTAGTATATAACATATTCCTAGGTTAATGAATAAAAAGATAAAAACAAAGAGGGTCGGGCAAGGTTTAACCTTGTTGGGCAAGGCTGATCGTCTTGCAAGAGGTTTGAAAGCTTGAAAAAAGGACTGGGAGGTGAGTTTACAGAAAAGAGATCGATACTACAGCAAGAGTTGAGCAGGGTAGCAGAGCTATTACAAAAAGGGTTATCCCGAAAGGGATGAAGGCTTGGGCTAACTACAGCTTCGTTTTGAAGGCAAATCTGGCTTTGAGCAGAGTTTGTGCTTGTATTTGTTTGTTTGAGTGTCCTTGATTCTGACCTCTCTCTCTCCTTTTATAGACATCTTAACTTGGCCTCCTGTAGCAGCAACCTTGCCTGAATGCAGTTTGAAGGGTGGTGACTCATCAACTATTTACTTGTACTGCCATTTAAAAGTACTTTTTAGGCTGATTAGCTGGCTGGTCTATACCACTTGGCCTTTGGGTAGGTGAGCAAGTGGTCTGCATGGTCTGCATCTAGTCAGAAACGGGCTTCTCCTATCTTCTGGACTTCGGCTGGGTTATGACTAGGCCTCCGAGTATCTTTCCCCTTTAGGCTGCTTTTTGGGCCAACTTCCCCCAAGCCCAAAGTTTAAGTTTTGATCCAAACTGACAGCAAATCGTTACATTTGGATTCTGGAGGGATGTTAGTAATTCACAAATTCTGTGAGAACCCGTAGTTTATAAAATGTATATACTATTATTCACCTAGTTTTGGTTTAGAATTTCTACAACTTAGCCATTAAGTTACAATCGATTTATGTATATTTATCATACTGAAGTTTCGGTACATATGTTGTTGACTCACCACATTGGCTTAGCATGAGGTGTTAGTAGGAGGAAGAGTATGATGGAGCTGTGTCAACGTGGTGGCATTCTCACTATCTAAGGTATCATTTTTTTTAGCTTGAGGTGGCAAGTATGTGAACAGGTGTCCTTAGCGTGTAGTTCAAACTACAACGCAGAAGCAAAAGAGCTGTATGATTCATGGTTTTAGAAGCAGGAGCTGTCGACGTAAGGAAAAAAATTATCCCTCTTTGGTTTGAGAACCAATCCGAAGCCCCAACTCCTATATATATATATATATCTATTCATACTTTATTAATATTATTCATGGTCTCTAAGTGCTGCAGCCGACCATTTCAACTATAAATAGGGTAGTTACCCTTTGATTTCCAAACGCGAACATATAGAATTTGCATGGAGCATGCAAATGGTTTAGTTCATATATATATAGAGAGAGAGAGAGCTTCAGAACTGAAACGAGAGGGTGAAACTACCATGAGTATTTGATAGAGTTTGGATTATAGAGTAGAAAGTTTTTATATATAAGGGAAATGAGTAAGAAGCTGCAAATTGAGAGATGGCTTGTAGTGTTCAATCAACAGCATGCTATTTATAGAGGAACTCCAGTTACCGCGACGGTTGTGTGTAATCAAGGTGTTGGTAAGGGACACTGCTTGTTTGCTTTGGACTTCAGGTAGGGAAAATAAGGCAGACCTTTACAGAAATTGATTTTATTAAATTTCGTGAAGTGTTATAATATTCTTGATCTTTTTGGTTGATTTATATGATTGAGTTTAATTGGCTAATTGCTTCAGTTAAGTGTTTACTTGTTATTGGTTATGGAATTATTGTTGAAATGCTATTCGTTGAGAATATACTGTGAAATATGTGAAAGGTAAAATGACATCATTCATATTGATGTGGTTGGATTTTCAGTGTTCAAATTGGAAGTACGGAAATAAGGGTAGTTGGAAAGGATCTTTTGTGTAGTTGAATCTATTAATTGTGAAACCAGTTCCAGGCGAGCCCGATGTGCACAGTAGAATAGGATATCGACGAGAATTGTCGATGTGGGTGATTTGGGCTGGAGATCAATAAATTAGATAAGATGACTAGCAAAAGGGGTTGATGAACTTGGGATATCGTATGGGGGTTGGTTTCTATAATGGAACATTCGAACCACCTCTGCGGGGGTAAAATGCATGGTATGGGGCGTGCAGGTCCGCGTGTTTTATTATATTAATTAACGGGGGTAGCGGAAGAGGTTCAATTGCATTCATGCATTTTCTAAAAACCCTTGGGATATGTTTTAGGGTTAGATTTAAACTTTTTTTAAGTTGTGTATACTTTTGGATCGCAGAAAATAGCTCGGGGAAGCTTTCCCAAATTTTTCGGTGAGCACCGCCCCTTTCGAGACATTTTCTGAAGCCGGCATGCAAGGTATCAATCTCTTTGCATCGTCGAGAACTACAACTTTCATTTTTGTTTCACTTGATTTCGTCAAGTAACGAAGAAGTTATGGGCATTTGAAGTTTGCCCAAAAACCGGCCAAAACCTTGGCCTGAAAATGGGTCAACCCGACCCATTAACCCAAGGTCGAATTTACGCAAGCCCAAGTCAGAAACCCAAACCCAGGCCTTTGTGCCGGATCACTTAAGCCCAAAACCCTTTTTATTTTATTTTGTTTCTACTTATTTTATTTCAAACCCAAAGGCATTAGGTCGGGCATTCAAGCCCAATACCCTTTAACCCAAAACCCTTGGACCCTTAAACCTCAAGCCCAAACCCAGTTTGACCCAATCCGACGAGGACCCGTGACCCGTTGACTTTGATCCGGTCTGACCGTTGACCCGGTCAACTGTTAGAGTTGACTTTGACTTTGCCGTGTTAACGTTGACTTTGACCGTTGATTTTTTAGGTTTTCATCCGGGACCTCTCCTAGGCTAATTTCGACGTCCTGGACCCGTTTTTGAAGTCCTTTTTCCTAAATTCAATCGTTTAAGTAGAGTTTGACTAAATGTACCCTTTATGTGCTTAGGGGCAATTATAATGGCTTTTCCGTGTTCGCTAGTTGCGTGGCTCTTCGGCGATGAAGTACTGTGAGTGGATCCCTTCTAAAAATGCATGTTTTAATAGTAAAAATGCATACATGAAAAGCATGATTTAATGATTATGTTCTATGAAACGCTTTGAGATAACATGCTTACTGAGGCTAGATCGAATTACTACTATTTTTTCTATAACCCGTGTTCTTATAGAATATTCGATGGATGACGATATGATATTTAGAACATGTTTCGAACACCTCTTTATAGTATTAATGATGGATGACTTTATACTATGAAGTTGTTTTTCATTATATATTTGTTCAATGGTTTTGTACTTACCTAGTGGTCCTTATTCCGCTACGAGACGTAGAGATAGATTCTGGTCCGTCTCGGGCGACGGTTTGGTGTTGGCATAGGGCCTGGAAGGTGTTTCCTCTGACTATTTAGCACAAGGATGGGGAGCTGGCATGGGGCCTGTAGTATGTTTTCCGTTGATTGTTTGCTCAGAGACGGGGAGCCGGCATGGGGCTTGGAGAGTTATATTGCACATTCACTAGCGATTATTATATATGAGTTATGATTTGAGACATTGCACGGCATGCTAGGTTTCGGAATAGCTATGTTTATCATGATGTATATGTGTTTTCATAAAACCTGGGGGTTAGTATGTTGATAACTATTTTATTATATCTATATCCACTTGGTCCACTCATGTTTGTTTTGCGTCCCCTTTAGGACTTAGAATTAAGGCATATAATCCCGGCGTCAAGGCACTTCTGCATCGGCATCTTCGAGTTCTCTCGATGTGGGACCCATCCTTTTATTCACTCAATTTTATATTAATTCTTTAGTTAACTGTATACTCTGAACACGTTCCTTAACTGCATATTCATTATTCTTTTATATTTATAAGTCTTATCTATCCCTTGTTTTCAGCATTTGCACTCAATAAATGGTTTTCGTCACTTTCGGGTGTCGACCAGCACGTGCCTATCCTGGTATTTGGGGAATATTGGGATCGAGGCGTGTCATTAGAAGAACTAATCCAATTGGAGTATATAATGAAAATGAGTGAGGAAGATATGTATATAATTTGATACATAGGTAGATAAAACTAGTTGCCTATATTTTCTCTGTATAAGTAATAGTTTGAAAACAACCACCTCATATTGAATCCAGTATATTTATAACTTCACTAAATTTGATAACATTTATTTGCACTAGTTAATCAAATAAGCATGCCAAACAAAAAACAAAGAGCCCGACCCGCCATATTAAATTAATTGGTCTTGAACTCGGAAACATAGTAATGTATTCAATTAGAGGGAAGATGATCCTCTCCTGAGCTCAGGATGGGGATCCTCCTGACCACGAAATCTGAGCCCTTCAAATTTAATCCAACGGTTGCAATTATTATAACTTTTAGAGGAACCCCTGTTTGAAGCCTTTGGATTAAATTTGAACGGCCTGGATTTTGTGGTCAGGAGGATCCCTATCCTGAGCTCAAGAGAGGATCCTCTCCCCAATTAGAGAATAGATACAATGTTTGATAATCCATTAATCTTAATCAAGGCACTAGTTCTCAGGCCATAGGATAACATGCAATTCCTAAACTATAACATTCATATAATTATTCGTAACTAGTACACCAACTCGACCACTTCAATGATCCTTAATAATTATCATAGAAAAACAAAACTGTTTATTAAAGTGCCTCAAAATAAAAATGTAAATTCCTAGCAGTCTTAAGCTCTTCATCTGCTGAAAGAATGAAATAAAGAAGCACCAAAAATCCATGGCCAAAACGAGAGTCATATAATACTCTAATAATAGCATTGTCCAATTAAATATTCAGCATCAGCATCTGGCAATGCCATGGGAAGAAAAATATAGAACCACTCAGTAGTTTTAGAACTCTAATTAACTGCACAAACCTAGGCTGCAACACATACAAATTCAGTAATGTTCTTTTCAGTGCATAAAGGGTAGGACAAATATGGCACACAAAATATTCAAATATATCTGGCCTCGATTATGGAATAACATTAATGCTTATAACACAAACCCAACCCTTAAATTTCTACAAAGAACCGGAATGAGGTTAGGATTTCAAGGTTCTTCCCTATATGCATCATCTCAAATATGCATACAGAATATTGAATAAAAATTCGAAATCATGAATTGATCCCAAAACTAAAAGTTAAAACCTTGGGAAAATACTTACTCTAGAAGAGAGCCCACGAGGGGAGAATCATTGAGGCCAGATTCCACCAGGATTGGCTGAAATCAGAGAAAAGTCGCCGGAAAATGTCAATATGTTTGGACTCGTTTTCTTTACAATGGTTTTCAAAGGGTGGGTATGGTATGAGATAGACTTCGCTACGAAACTATAGCTTCCGACTTCGTGTGATTTATTTATCGTATGAGGAAATTATGATGAAAATAGTTTGAAAGGGGTGAAATGAGTAAAGGAGGAAGAAAGAAGAAGAAAAGGCTTCCTTCCCACCTCCTTTTTTTTCCCAGCCAAATCACGATCCTTACCACCACCACCACCACCCCCTCCCCCCAAAAACCCCTCCTCCTCCTTTCTGTTTTTTTTTTTTTTTTTTTTTTTAAATTATTTTATTCTATCATTAATATTTTATATCTAATGCTATTATCTTTTCCTTTACTTTAATTAAAATGATTGATACGTGCTTAGTAAAATCTTTTTCTTAGTTCTAATTTTCGTTACGCTTGTGCTCAGTCGTTCATAATAATAAGTATTGTCAGAATATACTAATTAATATGTCACACGTGTCCTAACTAATAAGTCAATGAAAGTCGACACGTACCCTCTAAGGACATTTTGAGCGTTTCACATTTTAAAAAAAAATAGTAAAATTATGGACGGGTTGTAACAGTTATTGTGTCTTCATTCACAAGTATGGGCAATAAGTGAAGAATAAAGGCTTGTAACAAATTGTGTGCTAAAGATTATGTCTCTTGCGTGCTTTTATTGATTTGTAATCATCATTTGTGTTTATATTTCATCCTTAATTAAGTGATGGATTATTTTAGTAGATTAAATATTTTTCTTCTATCTGGGTTCAAACTCTACCCTCTCCTCTTCGCATAAATTAAAATAATGATATCGCTTGTAATAAAATTAAGAAATAAAAAATAAATCATAGTTAAGCATAATCAAGTTGGTTAGACTAATATGCTTCTCTTATACACCAACACTCTCATCCTCCTCAATGATAATTAAGAGATTATACTTGGCCTTAAGGCTGCCTCATAGGCAGTAGCGGAGGTCAATGCTTTTGTGAAGTTGGTCTGCCTTAAGGCTGCCTCTTAGCTGAGATAAAAAATAAATCATAGTTAAGCATAATCCAGCATGGCGACTTCACAATATTTATCTCAGCTAAAAAGGAGAAAAATATTTGTAATAATGAGTGTATTTTTGCTCACCCTATAAGATGGGGGTGATGCTTTATTGATTGCTATTAGATTAATTTGATTTAATTGATTTAAGATACAAATCATAAATTTAAATTAATCTAATAACAACTAATGCGGGTATAAGATTTGAACTCAGAGAGAGGTGAGTGAAAAGAGAAGGAAGGTGACGCGTGGCCTGGAATAGCTCTGTTAGGCGGCGTAGAATCCTCGGGCAACGATTACAGGAATTGTGCTCGTTGTGGAGGAGATACTTGAGCAGAATCCTCAGGCAGTCAAGCACGTTAACTATAACGAAGGCACCATTTTTCATTTCGAAACTAAGCACCGTCAGAAACCGACTCTTAAGCTTATCAAAAGGAGAAAAATTAGAATACACAACTTTAATACAAGTGTTGGAGAGACAAAACAAGTAAACAAATTACTTGTATTACACTCACAAAATATTATAATACAACTCTCATTAATAACGCAATTTAGAAGCTATATATGACACTCACTTTCTAGAGATAAATTCTAGACCACTCACAAACTACTCACTTACAAGAGGACTCCTGCTTCTGCTTGCCTACTTCTTGGTTCTACTCTCTTACTTTCTTAATTTCATCTTAGTTTCTTACTTTTTGCTTGATTACTTACATAGCACTACTGCACCTTATATTTATACATGGCACAACCGATCTAGCCTAAGTCGGTGCACTTGGCTTTGTGCATTTCCAGCCATGGCACAACCGATCTAGCCTAAGTCGGTGCACTTGGTTTTGTGCATTTCAGCCACTAACTTATATTACTTATTAGAATTTTCACTAACATTTCATTACAACAATCTTAAGATATTTTATTTAGATAATTCACTAGAATTAACTAGCATTGTCAATGTGCATGCAACTGCCATTTCCATTGTTGCTTGCTAGAATCTTCTAGACAAATCTTATGCATGTTTGATCAATTAATCTCTCCATTATTAATGAAAGGGGGTAAAGAGTAGGAATTAGAACAATGTAGTTTTTTCTGTACCGACTAAGTTTAATGGGTTGGTGTTAAACTTTAACACTGTATTTGTCAAGGCTGAATGAGAGGATCGACTGCGATGGAAACACCATATTGCACCAAGATGCAGATAGGAGTTTCTACTCTATCGCATTGTCTTAGAATTTAATTGGTCATATCATGCAGTTCCAAGCAAAGCTACGATGGTTTATGGTATTGTGTTATTGCTAGATTTATGTTGTTAGACAAATACTTATGCTACTATTAAGTTTGTCGACTTAATAAAAGTGAAGAAAATTGAGGTTCTCTCAGAAAAACAATTGGCAATATGAAGAATAGCCAAACTTATTTATAAGCCCATGTAATGTCCCTCCTTACATCAATGTGGAATCCTTTCTCAACACGCCCCTTCGCATGTGGTGAATTTTGGACATGGGATGACGCAAAGCGCGTGTGGCCATTTGGCTTCACACGTGGGACAACCTATGCTCTAATACCATGAAAAAAAGTTGAGGTTCCACTATAAAACCAATTGGCAATATGGGGAGTAGCACAACTTACTTATAAGCTCATGCAAGGTCCTTACTCTCATCAATGTGAGATTTATTTTCAACAAAAAGACCTATGTGGTCAGACGAATGCTTATGTTACTAATTAAGTCTAAAGACATGATCAATCACTTATGTTGTCAGATGAATACTTATGTTACCAAGTATATGTTGGTCGACTTGATAAATGTGTACAGTGTTGTACATAGCTGTCTCTGATATTTTGGGGCCCTGTGCAAAATATATAAAAGGGCTCTTCCTTAAGATAGTTTTAAAAAAAGGTAGGACATAAGATCCCACATCACCCAGGGTAAAGGAGGTGATGTGCCTTATGTGTACATGCCCACCTTCCTATAGTGAGACGTGTTTTGGGTGGAAGCCCAAGAACAAATTCGTGACGGGGTGGTCCAAAGCGGACAATATCTCACTATGCGGATTGGGACGTGACAATTTGGTATTAGAGCCACTTCCCGGCCGGAAGTGTGTTGACGAGGACGTCGAGCCCCTAAGGGGGATGGATTGTAAGATCCCACATCGCCCAGGGTAGAGGGGCTGATGTGTCTTATATGTACATGCCCACCTCCCTATAGTGAGACGCATTTTGGGTGGAAGCCCAAGAACAAATCCGTGAGGGCATGGCCCAAAGCGGACAATATCTTACTATGCGGACTGAGATGTGACATAGGACAATATGTATTGGTGCTAGAAAACAATCACTTAAATCAAAACAAAATTTAGCATTCATTGATTGCAAGTTTAAAAATGTCATTAATAATAAGTATAAAGAGCTACAAATATAACATTCATTAAATAATCAAAAGTAGTTCAATCTTAAACAAAAAAAAAAACAAAAAAAAAAATCAAAAGCTCTAACTTTGAAGTTTCACTTGAATATATAACATTATTATACAATAAAATTGAAAAAAAAGAAAAAAAAAACCATTTTTAAGGTGTTATTATTGGCACTCAAAATATCTTATTATTATTGGCACTCAAAACTTTTATACTTAAAGGAAAAAATTACGCTTATAAAAAGTGCACAATGTAATAATGTTCTATATTTAAAAATAATTTTTGTTATGTACTTGTTTGTAAGGCTCCGTTTGGTTAACAGATACAAATATTTTTTTTGGAAAGTCACTTTGAAGTGTTTCTTCTTGAAGAAAAAGAAACACAACGTGTCCTTCTCTAGGAAGTGCTCTATGAACCATTAGCACTTTTGACATTTTCTATCAAATGTAGTCGTAGTAAGTTCCTGATAAGAAGATCTGAAAAGCACTTGGAAGAGTTTTCTAAGTAAAGTTTCGACATGCTCAATCTTACAAATGGCCGTGTTTGGTCGATTTCATCATGGGAAACTAAAGACAACCGTGTGCCGGGGCCTTTCACGTTTGATTGGGACCCTGATGAACACGAATTGAAGTTCACGAAAGGAGAGGTGATTTTTGGGCCTTTCACGTTAGAAATGGTTTTTGATGTTTATTTTACCTTTTTTTTGTTTTTATTTTTTTTAACACATGTATCCAAATTTTATGCAAAAACTAATGATCAGTCTTTTCCCGGACTCGGTAATGTGGATTCTCTTTTTAACATGACAAAATGAATCCGTCCAAGATGGGAGACGAGGGGTATACTTTTCAGTAGATAGTTGTACTGGACCAGGATCCTCTCCTGAGCTAAGGATGAGGATCCTCCTCATCAAGGGATGTGGGCCGTTGGATGAAAATTCAACGGCTACAAACAGGGAGGTCCCTTTAAAGTTATAATAATTGTAGCCGTTGGATTTTCATCCAACGGCCCACACCAATTGATGAGGAGAATCCTTATCCTTAGCTCAGGAGAGGATCATGGTCCCTATTATTCAAGCATGACTATTGCTTTTAATTTTTTTGGTCCACACGACATGTTTCCTCGTAGGTTTTATAATCACTTGGGTGAAGTAGGATTAAAAACAAACCCACCTTCCTTTCATGATTAAAGGTTTTTACATAGCATGCTTTCCTTAGAAATGGCTGCACCATTTTTCTAATATGGCTGCTACTTTTGACTTTTTAGTCAAGTCTATGAGCAGATAATAGTTTTTTTTGGCTTCTTCGTAATCCAACATGCATGACAATTATATTTTTTCACTTTATTTTTTATTTTTTTTGCTCTAACAGATTGACCCCTCAAGCTTTATGTGTGAAATTATTTTGAGCGTATAAGGGTTGATATAACATATTGTATATTGACCTACATTTCATATTTCAGGGAATGAATGCGGATGGCCAAATTTGTGTCCAGTGGGCTGTTGGTAAGGCCGGAAAAGAGTTTGCCACGGGTCTAGAGTAAAGGCGTTCTTCTCCATTGGCTTTATTTAACTACAATCTATCTTTTAGTGATACTCCCACCTGGTTTCTTCCTTCCAGAGTGTACTCTGGTCGTCTTGAATTTGTTGATGCACAAAATCCGAAGGATCTTGGACCAACGTAAATCCGGCCGTGAATCACACAAACGCACAAGAACACAAAGATGTATCGTGGTTCACCTTAATGTTTGGGCTACGTCCACACTGATGTTGATTCTGATTCACTGTATGAATGTAAAGATTACAATAGATCGGCAAGGGAGCTCTCTGTGGAAGCAGCCCTTGCCATTTTGCTCTTTGTTTGGCTGAGAGGGTATTGCCCTATATTGTTGTGAGGGATGTGAGACTCTCTGGATCCCTCATCTTAGTGAATGCGAGGCTCCCCTTTATAAAGTAAGGGTTCCCTCCCCTTTTACATAAATCATGGGCCTAGGGATGAGGCCCAATATATGGTACCAACAGGAGTCCCCTAAGTCTTCAATCAAGAAAGTCTTTTGGCTAGAGACTTCAAATCTAGTCCATGTGTGGGCCGAAGTGACTAGATATTGTCCTGAACCAGTACTCAACACAAGGCAATGCTCAACATAAAGCAATACTAGGCTAGAGGTATCACACGTTGCGAGACTGCTCGGCTGGAGGTGATGCTCATTGCGAGGCTGCTTGGCTAGAGGCTATGCTTGCGACGAGGCGGTTGCTCGGTCGAATGCGATGCTCGTTGTGAGGCTGCTCGGCTAGAGGGTATGCTCGCTGCGAGGCGGCTCAGCTCATGGTGTTCCTCATTGCAAGTATGTACTTTATGTCAACATGCACTCAGTATGAGTTGATTCTTGACATGATTCGGGTCCGCTTGTCGGGTTCACATATTGGGTCTATGTGTCAGATTCGCGGATCAGGTCTGCAAGTCGAGTCTTTGAGTCGGGGCCTTACGTAGGGTCATCAAGTCGAGGCTATCTGTAGGGTCTTTGAGTTGGGTCCATGCACATAGGTGTCCAAATAAGCGAGTGTCCGAGCAAGTGGGTGTCCAGTTAGACAAGAGATCACCGTTCGGACTGAATCTTTGTCACCATGAGCATGTGGCTCATCAGTCTATAAGTTGGTAGACTTCTTTAATCAGCAACAATGTTGATCAGTGGATCTAGTTGCTCAATAATTCTTTATAATAAATGATAGTATAAGTATGACCGTATAATGAATAAATCAAATTGACAAAGTTTATCAAGGCAAAATATTGTACTATGTGCCTTCTATAAATAAATAATTTATTCAGTCGTGTGGTAAATCACATGTTGTATAAGTGACATAGTTTAAGGGCAGTCACAATATCACTAGGCAATGAATAAATATTGCACATGTATTTGGTTTACATATATGTCACTAGGTAATGAATAATATAAATATAAATATATATATATATATATATATATATATCTATATTATTTTCACTCAAGTTGTTGATATCCAATTTGGTCAGATGAGGTGATAAAATAATTATAAGGAAAACTAATGAAAATGGCTTCAAATCTTTACATTTTAATAAAAAACCATCAACTAACTTTATTTTAATAATATAGACAAAAGACTAAAAAAAAAAAAAAAAACATAACAAACCCAATCCACTTTTTTTCTCCTACCTTTTGTCCCATCATTCAGCTACATTAATAGTTTTTTTTTTTTTTTTTTTGCATAGAATAAAAAAAAAAACTTCGAATTGAATTACATTCTCCTGTTTTATTTTGTGGTGTTGTTTTCTAATAGTATTCATGATGATGAGAAACTTTTCAATGTGCACAGAACACGGGATGGTACACTCCATACAAGTTGTGAGAATCTTGTGTTAAAAAATTAATAACATAAAAAATAAAATTTTCCACCACACTTATATAATAACATGTGGTATATCATTTGTGTTACGGGCACAAGGAAAAATTTCTCGAAGATGACACCTAAGCTCAAGAAATTGGATGGAAAGCTACATTTATTATTGTAGGTATATGAAAAAAGTGAGGAAATTTTAATTTGGTAATTGAAAACAACTTTTTAAATATAATTACTGAGAATTAAACACTATTTATAAAACTTCACCAATAAGTAGACACTATTAATGAAATTAAACCAATAAATAGACATCATTTATGAAACTGGATCAATAAGTAAACACTATTTATGAAACGAAAACAAGAATTAGGCATAATTTGAACACCAGACTATACATTATTTATAAAACTGGAGTAAGAACTAGACAATATTTATGAATTATGACAACAACAAAAAATGCACTATTTATGAAAGTGGACCAATAACTAGACACTATTTATGAAACCAGACCAAGAAAGAGACACTATTAATGAAATGTTACCAATTACTATACATTATTTATGAAACTGGACCCAATAACTATGCATTATTTATGAAATATGATCAAGAACTGGACATCATTTTATGAAAGTGGACAAAAAACTAGACACTATTTATGAAATTGAACCAATAAATAGTATAGTACCGTTCAGTTTCATAAATAGTCCAGTTTCTTAAATAGTGTTCAGTTTTATAAACAGTGTTTAGTTTCATAAACAGTGTACATGTACTGCGCACGCGTCAAGTTTTTTTCTTTGGTTTTTTTTTTTTAAATTGTGTTCTTTTCGTTAAAAATTAAATTTTTTTATCCTTTTTATTAAAATTTAAAGATTTTTCATTAAATAAAGTTTATAGCATGATTTTTTGTTAAAATAACTTAGTCCAAACTCTTTTCATTAAAGTTCTCATAATTATATAATGTAAATGGTGTAGTGGGTGTACAGACTTTGCCACGTTTTATGGTAGTGGTCTTATAGTGATCAAAGTAATGATAAACATCACAAACAATAATAATAATAACATAGTAAAAGTAAGAATCTAAGGTAATGTGACCAGACATAATAAGCACATAAGAGTAATCATGTAACTTTATTATAATGACAATGGGGCACACAACCAATATATGTATATATATATATATATATATATTAGTGAAAGTTTTGTGAGTGCCGCACTCATGTAACAAACATACTAATAAAATATTAAAGAATAAACAAGTATTGTAATGCAGACAAGCAAATGCTGTAAACCGTATATATATTAGTGAAAGTTTTGTGAGTGCCGCACTCATGTAACAAACATACTAATAAAATATTAAAGAATAAACAAGTATTGTAATGCAGACAAGCAAATGCTGTAAACCGTATGCACACTGTAAAAGAATATGCTCATTGTAAAGCAAACGCTGTCACTGGAATTCCAGTAGGACAAAGATTGTCTGTCCTTCCATTTCTGGTGTCCTTCTGTGCTTTCTTGTTTTGTGTGGTCACGGTTAAGTCACGTTAACATTTTATATTATTTTTTTATATAGATAATAAGAAAAAATGAATAATAATATAAAATATTGACATGGCTTAACTGTGATCACACAAACAGGAAGGCATGAAAGGGCACCGGAAGTGGAAGGGCAGACAATTCAGGTCCATTCCAATAATGCTGTGATGATGTGATGGTGTGGTTTCCAGTAATAGGACCACCACAAAATAATAATGAAATATTAAATAGTAAAACAATTAATGAATTTGAAGAACATTTATCTTCTTCGTTGCTTTTCCTGTGGCTTTTTCAGAAAATGGGCATGGGGGAACATGCACTCCACCTTCGTGATGAAAGTTTCATCCTTTTTTAGAAGTTGGTGGAGGTCTGTGGTGTCAATCTGGAGCTTGAGCTCAGTGGCGGAGATGATGTATGCGGCAAGATGCAGACGAAAACGATGAGGACGAATCCAAGGAGTGCTCAGCCAACGATGAGGAGGAGGACACCATGTCTCAGAGAGAGAGGAGGCTGGAAGATTCGGGTAACAGTCCGAGACCAGCTCATCCTTCAGCTCCGAGGCTGCTACTGCAGATTCTGGTGTTTCCGGGTGGAGGCCAAGTTTGAAACAATTACGATGGTGCCAATCATGACATTTAGAGGAGGAAGACGACTTGCTTGCTGCCCTCCCAAGTCTTGATGTCATTGACTTGAGCTTCACTCGTCTCATCGGCTTTCGCCTTAACCATCGTCGTGGACGCGTAGGCGTCAGTTACAGTCAGAGGCGGATCCACAGTGGGGTCAATGGGGTCACACGACCCCTTGGAAGCCATGGAAACTACCTTAGAGACCCCTTGGAGATGGTGGAACGACCCCTTGGAGCTGACTGGTGCGACCCCTTGGCTGCACACCAACTGTTCGACGAAAGGCTCCTCGGCGGCTGGGCAAAACGAAGACGAAGGAGAAGGCGCTGCGCGCCTGTTTTTTTTTAAAAGCAACCTGGGCAAAACGAGTGCAGTGTTCTGGAATTTCTAAGTTTTTCAGGTTCTGTTCTTGCGACGAAAGGAGGAAGAAGATGAGTTTCTCTCTCATCCTTTCCTTCTCACGTGACCATCTCAAACTTTCCCATAAAATTTATTTTATAATTTTGTCCAATCACATTTGGATAGCTAGCATTAAGTTGACGTTTTCAAAAAGGAAAAATGGGCTGTCAATACCTAGGTTTAAATTTTTATATTCAAGATGGGGAAAAGCAAAGAATAAAAAAGAATAAAATATGGTCTCTGTTTGTGAGTCTCTTGCTAATGTGAGTGATGGAAGGTGTTTGCAATGCTTTTCTGACCGTTGGAGGTGTTTGCATTGCTATCATCAAAGCAATGCCAGACATTTACAAATGTAAGCCACCCATATAACTTGACAGCACGTTAAGCGCGTTAAGCCACGTGTGTTTGGTTAGGGGATTTCTTTGATGATAGCAATGTACGTAGTTTGGGGATGTCTGGCATTGCTTTCTAGTTTTTTTATTATGAAACCATCCAATTCATTACATGAGATTTTTATTTTTTTTTTTATTTTTGAAAAATTAGATATAATTATTCAAAATATCTTAAGTTATATGGCATATATGCTTAATGTGTTTCTAAATTTTAGACTTCTTAGATATTTTTTTTGTACGTTCAGGACCTTTGAACAAGGATTTTGGAGTAGCTAGTCGCACTATCCCAATGAAATGACGATATGCATGCCGTTTCTGTTAAAAAAAAATTTCGCGCTACGCGCGCTATCCTTATTGAACTTTTACACTGCGACCCCTTGGGGTAAGATTCCTGGATCCGCCACTGGTTACAGTTCCCTCATTGAAGACTATACCTTTCGTCGAGAACTGTGGGTTGCTGCTGCATTGTCTCGTCTGTCAGATGAGACAGAGAGAGCTCCTGCTTGTTCCATCCTAGGCGGACCAAGAGAGGAGAACAATATGTTGACCACATCGTAGAAGGACGATGACGAAGACGACGATGCATGGAGAGGCGAGGTGGAAGACGCCGGAGCAGCCATTGACGGCGGCAAGTATGGAGTTGTAATCGAGGAGATCGATCTGGAAGAGACGGAGGCGCGACTCTGCTCCCTCTACTAACGCTTCTAGATGCTTCGTTTCGCCCTCGTCCATGAGATCCTCGATGGTGGCGTGGACGGTGTAATCACGGTGGAGGGGGAGACGGAAGAGCCAGGATCCAATGCAGATGAATAATTGAATCAGAAATGAGTGGGAGATAAGCAGATCTTTCTGGTTTAGTTGGTGTTTTGTGTGGGTGGGCTTCCGAGAAGATGGTGAATTTGGAGCCACGTGGATTGTTTTGGTTCGTACGATTTGTCAGCAAGTTGGGCTAGAAATCAAATGCGAGAAGGAGAAGGGTTTTGCAGTGACTCTGCAGGTGTTTAGTTCTTGGGTTTCTGCAGATTCACGGTGGATATTGTGGTGAGGTTTTACGGTGGTGAGATGAAAAAATGAAAGAGAACTGACATAGCTTTTCATGTCGTTTCCCACAGACGACACCAAATGTTGATGCACAAAATCCGGAGGATCTTAGACCAAAATAAATCCGGCCGTGAATCACACAAACGCACAAGAACACAAAGATGTATCGTGATTCACCCCAATGTTTGGGCTACGTCCACACTAATGTTTATTCTGATTCACTGTATGAATGTACGGATTACAATAGATCGGCAAGGGAGCTCTCTGTGGATGCAGCCCTTGCCATTTTGCTCTCTATTTGGCTGAGAGGGTATTGCCTTGTGCACTGGGTACGATCTTTAATGGTTGGACCATTTTTATCGAGGAAAAATAATTTATGCGGGTTATGGTGAGAAAAATCAACGGATGTCCCTGAATGAGCAAAAGATCCTTAAGGCCCAAAAAATCATGTTGGAAGTTACAAAAGAACGAGCCTTGGCTGCTTTTTTGGTGTTCTGGCTTTGTAGAGTTGTTTTGCCATTAAAGGGCGGCAGAGTGAGACCCGAGACTTTTCTCATGGCTTGTTCGATGGCACAGGGTTCTAAAGTCTCTCTTGCACCGACTGTTCTTGGCTATATTTATCATGGCCTTGGGGAGATTGTTTCTTGTCCGAGAAGACCAGGATTCACATATATTTCCATGCCGATTCACTATATTGTTGGCTGGTTATGGGAGCATTTCCCATATTTATATCGATCTCGTCCTGACAGTGAGTTTCCTATGGATTATCCTCAATTAGCGAGATCTGCAGGTATTGAAGTAGGATTAAAAACAAACCCAGCTTCCTTTCATGATTAAAGGTTTTTACATAGCATGCTATCCTTAGAAATGGCTGCACCATTTTTCTAATATGGCTGCTACTTTTGACTTTTTAGTCAAGTCTATGAGCAGATATAGTTTTTTTTTTTTGGCTTCTTCGTAATCCGGCATGCATGACAATTATATTTTTTCACTTTTTTTTTTTTGGCTCAACAAGGGAATGGTCGATTTTGCAACGTATCGTGTCATAACGTTACAAAAACACATAACATCAACAAATAACATTCTCCAATAAATAAATAAATAAAAGAAATAAAATTCATCAAATAACGTTCCCAAAACTCATCGCTATGTGGAATTTAAGGTTTTATTTATGGGAGTTTTAATGAAACACTTCTGTTCATTTTTAATAAAAAATCATATTTTTACCTTTCTCTAATACTATTTACTATACCTTTATTTGTCATTTTTCATTGAAACTAAAGTTTTTTTAGATTTTTCGTTAGTTTTTTTTTCTTTTTTTTTAATTTTTTATTTGTACACTAAAAATAGGGGACAACCAATTGATGACAAACCATGGTTATTCACCCATTCCGGACCCGGAGAAACTATAGGGAATTTCATTATGCCCATCGTCACAGTCAAGCAGACTCACGATATATATGTACGATGGCAATATTTGATTGGATGGGGGCCATGCCTCATTTGGCATGTTTGAATCAAGATCCTGTTTGTGAGGATCTTGGGAATCCGTGAATCGTGTCCGTTCATCGTACATCGTGCGGTCAGTTTTTGTCAGATACTGTTTGTGTTCAATTTTAATTTATATTTAATAGGATGCTATTTTTTGAATACATAAGTGTCAAAAAGTAATTATAGCCAAAATATCAACTATTGAATTCCATGTTGCTTCTGCAATCATTTACCATTCTAAAACCATTATTGAACCATTACTCTATATTCAATCCTTGTAGCCTGTAAATGAGTTGTGGAAATAATTCTAGTCAAAGTTGGAAAGATTATGTAGTGTGCTAGGTAGAGAGGAAAGTAAGAGGACTTACTTTTCCACCACAGCGTCACCTCCAACTTTGTTCCAAACAACGTCCCAGTATCTGTATTATAAGTTTGACATAAATCAAAGTTCAAACGAACGACAGATTATGCATGTATTTAGTAAACAAAAGAAATCAGCGCTGATATTTGTATATCGCAGATATAAAACTGTGTAGTTGCCCTCTATTCGATAAAGGCATTGAAAATCAAAAGATAATGGTGAATTGGTGATGCAAATGCTAAGATTAGCAATTAGATTAGCTTTTGTTCTACAATTGGGGATGCAGATGCTAAGATGGCTTTGGAAAACAAAGTAAATGGAGTCATACCCTTCCAAATCAAGAGAAGCAATTTGGCAAAATTTATCATAAATTAGAGGCATACCTTTCTGAAGTGTGGAATCAGAGTCAGCACAAAACTGGTAGTACCCTGAAATTAACAATAAATTAAACAAATTGGATGATAAAAACCAAAACAGAGAATCCCTAAGACGCAATTAAGAGGGAAAGAGAGTACATGTACGATGAAGTTCAGATTAAGAGGGTGTGATTTAGCTTCTGGATTACACAGGGCAAGGTTGTAACCTATATTCATATTAGAGATGAGAGTAGAATCGAAAGCACTCCCAATATTATACACCGTATTTTCCTTCAACCTAAAAATAGAATTAACCCTTCACATGTTAGGTTACGAAAATGAGTAAAGTCTAAAATATCAATTTCAATTTAATACTGACCAAATCTCAATAAAAATAAAAGTAAAGCAAAGAAGAAACACACACACACACACACACACCATGCCTAGCATGTACATTTGCTTACCCACATGAAAAAGAATACACATGTGAATAAAATTAGACATTTTTAAACCTTTACCGTCCTGACCACTATGAAAAGCTTTGTCACAGCTGCAGTCATAGATTGCAAAACCACGCCTCTTCTTTACTTGGGTCTTCTTAATCCTCTCCTTAATTTCACTGCAAAATTCACACACATATATAAATGATTAACCAGGGTCCTTGTAGAACAAAACTCAAAACTGAAGTTCTCATCCTAATCAATTGATTCAATGTATAACAAATACACATAAATATTAAAGAGTAACGTGCCATGTTGAACAAAACAAATGATTGAACAACTTAAGGAGTGTGTCTGGGAATGCTTCGGCAAGGCTAAAAGCATTTCCAGATACCAAAATTTGAGCAGAAATAACTAAAAGTGTTATTGAATAGAATTAAATTGCAGTATCAATAGACTTCAATATTAACCGTTTACTCTGAAAATACACGACAACTATGAATAGAATTAAATTGTAAGTGAACTAATATTTTGTACCATAAATATATAAGGGATATAAAATTACACAGATATACATAATGCATAAAGTCTCACATGTTTGCGAAACGAAAACGCTACAAATCCAAGATATACGGCCAATTAATTCTTCAACCACTAATGGATCGCTGAATATTCTTAGCTGCCTTTGTAGTTTTTGTCTGTCATATTCAAACACAACTCAGGAAAAATAAATATAAACACAAAGAGAGAAGAAGATATAAGACAATTACCTCTGTTTTGGCAGGAAGCTCATTCCCAAACATAA
The DNA here is from genome assembly GCF_916048215.2 of Malus sylvestris. Classification (NCBI taxonomy): domain Eukaryota; kingdom Viridiplantae; phylum Streptophyta; class Magnoliopsida; order Rosales; family Rosaceae; genus Malus; species Malus sylvestris. The sequence continues at coordinate 23,022,413 of NC_062271.1, forward strand.
AAACGGATATCTTCCTAAGCTTGTATTATATAAGCCTGTATTATGTAGGTAGTGTACTCAATGAATATGCTTTTGAAAAAAGATCAACAAACGTGATTTGACATGCTAATTTACTGAAAGGATTTGACAAAAAAGACTTTGGGATTAGAGACCTTATAAACGAATGATGCACATACAGATCTTAATATGGGTAAAATACCAGCTGAATTTAATAAGAAAGAATTTAGACCATAATACTATAATTGATGATTAAATCAAGAACTCACTGACCATCTTCTTCCTTGATGAAACACTTGAGAAAGAAAGCGAAGCAGCTTTGAATCTCAGCTGCTGAAGACTTTGTTCTTCTTCCCCAACTCCTCCAAAACTCCCAGAAGAGAACTTTTCATGCAACTTCTGTCCAACAGCTGCAAAAAAAATATCAAATTTAAACACCAATTCCAAAAATAAAGCAAGATTCAACCTTGCCCGACAGGTTAAATCTTGCCCGACTTTTAATCCCTAAGCCTTTGTAACCATAAAGAGAAGAAGCTGCACAAGATTCAACCTTGCCCGACAAGTTAAATCTTGCCCGACTCTCTTTATTCAGTTTTTTATTTAGTAGATCTAGCCTTGTAATGTATTTCTCAGTATATATGCAAGTTATTTCTGGCTACTTATTGATGTAAAGTTCCATCAAATCCCAGATCTGGTTTGTGTAAAGGTTTCCACTATCAGAAAACATAAAAGTGGACTATAACTGATGAACTAACTAGATATGAAACTCTATCCTTCAAAGCATACAAGATAGATAAAAGTCATTGATCTCAAGGCATAGAAAAGAACTTAATATAGACTTAACTCATCTACTACAATCCTTTGATAAACAAAAAGTCAGAGTAACTTGGGGCGCAAGTAATCTGCCTAATCAAACTTGTTCTACATCTGCCATACGGAGATGGCAGTGGCACGCCTCCGCATATAGTTGGTTCTGATTGTGAGCCTCAAGGCCTATACCTAAGGCCCCACAAAGGCACCTTTTAAGACTAACTATAGACTCATGGTGCAGCCTTTTAACAAGCAGGAGCCCGACAAGCAAATCAAGTGCCAATCTCGCGGGAGAGCTGTGTGCTCGAGCTAGGAACATCCACCACACCTGATTTCCTGCCCGAACATAGTTTTTGACACGCCCTGTAGGATCTCCAAATCGTGTATTCCAAGAAGACGAAAGAGAGAACAAACCTTCAGCTGGGGGGCAAAACAAAGAACACCCCAATACACACCAAGATCCAACATGACGAATCTCCCTGAAGACTTGCGGGAACCTGTCCTGACAAGAAGCCCGACTCCTTTTGAGAAATCAGAGGGAAAAGTTACAAATGAAGACCTACATGCCACCATGATGCACTACAAGAAATCGAATTAGTATAGGCAAAAATATTTGCCTCTAAAAACCACCAATAGGGGCAAATATATAGAAAAATTGCCCCTAATAACAAAGAGTGGTGGAAAGTAGATTCGCCCCTAAAAATGCCGTTGCTATTGTTATTAGATGCAAAAAAGGTCAAATATCCGCCCCTATTGTTTTTGTTTCCACGTTGGCAGGTTTTATGAATACACATAATTACAAGTAGAAACATCCGCCCCTAATACTTTTAATTATATATAAAAAAAAATTGAGCAAATAAATACATCCGCTCATATTACTTTCATTTATATTAAAAAAAAAAACCACAAGATAATAAATGCATTAATCCACCTAACGTCAGTTATTGGTTTTGAATCATTCAAAATATTCAAAACCCAGCATGGTTCATCTTCATCTTTCCAGATCTCAAAACAATAGAATAATTTTAAAAAAAATTACAAGAAAAAACATTTTCTTCCTTCAATCTTCTCCTTTCTTTCAGTCTCAAGCTTTGTAGGCCAGATCTCTAAATGCATCTTCTTATGTTGCAGCAGCGCATGAGTCTATATAAAAGGAAAAAAGAAAACATAATGAAGCCAAATTACAAAGTAAAGTAATTTGTGCAAACAAACAAGAAAAATAAAACCTGAATTTCAATCAATTAAACGTATAAGAAAACCGATAAACAAAGATTAACACAAGGCAATTACCTCTAAAATTGAAGGTTCTTGAGAATCTCTTTCTCACTATCAATCAAATGATATTTCTATTCCAATCTATTCATGAAATTCTCTTCCACTCTAAATTATTCAAAATCTAATGAAGTGCACCTGCAAAACAATTCAAGATGGAAAAAGAAACTTCAATCAAACCAAATAAAACGAGTTTTACCTTCTCAGTGACAAACCTTTCTTTCGGTCCTCCCGGAGTAGCAAAGGAGTAATAGACAACAAAAGATTATTAAGAAAGAAAGAAAGAGAGGATGGATTGTGATCTGCACAAGAGAAAAGATGGGAAGAAAAATGAAGGAAAAAAGGAAAACTGATGGATAGTTGTGCGGCAGTGAAGAAGGGAAACTAGAAAAATGAGGGGAAGTGGGTTTGTATTGGATTAGGGTTTAGATAATTGATGATTTTTTTTCCTAGTAAATAATAATATCCTTTTATTTTTATTCTTTGTAAATATTAATTTGTAATTAAATATATCCGCTTTAAATAGGAAAAAAAATTTAAATAAATAAGTCCAAACATCCGCCCCTAATGAAAAAAATAATTAAATTTAAATTATTATTAATTGAATTAGGAGCTAATTTATTCGCCTCTAATAGCTAAATAAAGTAAAAGCAGTTTTTTCCGCCCCTAAAAGTAATAAAATTAATAGAGGCGAATTATTATTTGTCTCTATTAAATTAACAGTGACAATTGCATGTTTTTGCCCCTAATGAATACTATTAGAGGCAAATTTTTATTTTCGCATCTAATATAACGCCCCTAATACTCACTTTCCCTGTAGTGATGGCTATCTTGAGAAATATAGAGTAGAGGGAGTCAAGAGAAAATATAAGCAAACTCTGTTCCCTAACGAAAAATCCACAAGGAAGGCTAGATCTAGAATATTCTGCACCAGAGAACGAAGATGCTAAAGAAAAGATGGGTGAAACCAGTCCTGTAGAGGAGCCAGTGTTTCCTTTATCGGAGGAAAAGAAGGATAAAAAGAAGGCTAATGCTAGTCAGTCATTGTTAAAAAGGGAGCCGGAGTTGCCTGAATCCTTGTTGTCAGATGGCAGGGGGCAATGCAAGTCAGAGACAAGGTGGTTACTGAGAGAGCTGCAGGCTAATATCACTTCCCCCTGCAAATCCCAGTAAATATGATCAACCTGATGTGGGCAGAAAAAAGGAAAGGAAAAGCCACGTGGGAAGTAAAGACGAAAAGGAAACTAATCGACAGACCAACATAGGGAGCTATCAAGTTGCCTGAAAAGCCTGGAGCCATTATAATCAATGTCGATGCAAGTGTGAATTGGAGGTACCAACGGCAAGAGCCATCCTTGATCAAGAGTTGATCAAGAAGAAAGAAAATGAGTAGCAGGGAAGACGCATTATGCAGATAAACAAGAATGAGACATCTCGGAACGTCTTCCAAAGGTTAGGGGGGATTCTCAGTCTAAAAACTTATTAGAAGTGTTCAGGAACTATGAAGCTTCGGAAGAGGTGGAAGGCAAGGATGCCAAGATACCAAGATGGAAAAAGGTGGGACCACCCCAGCCAAACTATGATGGAGGAGATGTTAGAAAAAAAGGAAAAGCAGTTGACCAGGGAACAAGGAAAAACCTTGCCCAACTTGGACGAATATGGTTTATAGTTGGAAAATATGAGAAGTCTGTTAAAGAAATGGGAGCATCTATGATTAAGAAGGTTCAAATGCAATATAAAGCTCACTTGAACTCATTGAAAGCCCCCACCATCTCAGAAAATTCAAGAAATGTAAAGTTTGAAGATACTCCTTATGAGGAAAGAAATCAACCACATTGGAAGAGTAAGAAAGAAGTGGGAAAAACAAATAGTAAAAACGAAGGGGAGGAGATCACATGCCACCAAACCCTCATCCGGGAAAATACAGAATCTTGAGGAGAGCCAGAGAAGACGTAACAATGATACCTACCCCAGGATGGAGCCCAGAGCCAATCTGTTTTGGAACCATCTCACCTGAAAGGGGGCTGCCCGCGTCATGGTTAATGGACACTGTTTGTGAGGTTCCAAAACAGATACCAAACTTTGGCATCACCAGAGAGGAAGAACTACCTAAGTTAATGTTGCCTGAATAAGCACAGGCTTGGATAGATGAATTCATGAACAGCATTGGAGCCAAGGATAGAGACTTACCCGGACCTAGTAATTTCCACATAAATATGGCGTATATGTTGTCAGCCATATGTTTTGTGCTGAGCATGATCAGCCTTCCGCAATGGAAGGTGATTACTTTGCAACAGAACCCATGATGGCACATGTTAGTATTGAAGAGCCAAAACATTGGGAGTTCAGCCAGACGGAGTTGCCCGAGCAGTCAGGAAAGAGGCCCAAGAGAATATACTTAGACAAAATGGTCTTTGTTCGCCCAAATTTGGCTCTGGCCAACCATCTCAAACCCATATACATGAGTGCTTATCTAGAAGGAATATCTTTCAAGAGGGTCTTGATAGATGGAAGGGTTATGGTCAATGTACTACCATACAAACAGATGAAGAGAATGTGCAGAAGCGAGGAAGATTTCATCCCTACAAAACTTACAGTGTCTAGTTTCTCAAGAGCTATCACCAGGACTCATGGCATAATGCCATTAGAGGTTGATTTAGGATCAAAGCAGATTATGTTGGCTTTCTTTGTCGTAGATAGTACTTCCACTTATGGGGCCTTACTGGGCAGGGATTGGATTCATCAGTCTCTCTGTGCCATCTACCTTACACCAACAAGTGGCTGTCTACCATGAAGAAGGGGAAACATGACCTGGTTTTTGGAAAATGGTAGAGGCCGAATCACGGCCATTCTTACCTACCGCCAACGTCGCAGAAGCCAACTTCTATAATCCCAACGTTGGATTCTTCAATGTTCTGGAGCTGACAAGAACGGCCACCCTACTAAGGTGATGGCCCAAAAGCTTTTGGAACAAGGTTTATCTCTTACAAGAGAGGAATGAGATTGACCCTATCTTGTCCCGAACCCCCAACAACATTAATGTCAGAACAAAAAAGGAAGGACCAGGTAATAGCGGTTAGGTCCTTAATAAAAAGACTGTTAGTATATGGGAGAGAGAATAGACAAAAAAAAAAGGAGAACTCAGCTAGGGAAGAAGAAAACTGGAGTGGAGAAACTTCAAGCAGCCAAGAAAGTAAAAAGGAATCCTTTGCAGAAGAATTAGAAGCAGTCATCCGAATGGCTGAATGTATATATGATTTGGATGGACCGGAGGACTTGCCCGATAATCCAGAACTGGTTGAGTTTTTGTGTGTAGAACCAGATAAGCCAGCTCCAGAAGTACAAGACCCCTTGGAGACCATCGATTTAGGAACTAAGGAAGACCCGAGACCGATACAGATCAGTGGTTTGTTGGAGGTCGGAGACTGGACGAGGATTATTGTCCTTTTGCATGAATTCAAAGACTGTTTTGCTTGGCACTACACCGAGATGCCAGGTTTAAACCTAACCTTAGTAGAACACCCAATGCCTATTAATGAGGGGTTTAAACCTGTCAAGCAACCACCACGGAGGATGTCAAAAGAAATTGAAGAAAATGTCAAGGAAGAGATCGAAAGGCTGGTGAAAGCTGGATTTATTAGGCTCGCTAAGTATGTTGAGTGGTTGGCCAACATTGTACCTGTTTTAAAAGCTGTAACTAAAGCAGTTAGATGTTGCGTTGACTATGAAAACATTAATGAAGCCATACCTAAAAATGAATACCCATGCCCATGGCAGACTTATCTATAGATGCAGTTACTAAACACAAAGTTCTATCCTTTATGGATGGTAACGCAGGGTACAATCAAATAAAAATGGCTAAAGAAGATATACATAAAACAACTTTAGGTGCCCAGGCCATGTCGGGGCATATAAGTATTTGGTGATGCCATTTAGACTCAAGAATGCTGGGGCAACCTACCAGAGAGCAATGAACGCCATTTTTCATGATTTAATTGGCCATAGCATAGAAGTATATATTGATGACATCGTGGTAAAATCTAAAACTGAAGAGTAGCACTTGGTGGACCTTAGACAGGCCTTGACAAGAATGAGGATCCATAAATTAAAAATGAATCCAAAGAAATGTGTGTTTGGAGTAAGATCGAGCAACTTTTTGGGATTCCTTGTTCATCAAAGAGGCGTAGAGGTTGACAAAAAAAAAGCTCGGGCAATAATGAAATCGCCTTTCCCCACCAACAAAGTACAACTTTAAAGGCTGCTAGGAAAGATCAACTTCTTGAGGAGATTCATTGCTAATTTAGCGGGCAAGATGCAGCCGCTAACCCCTCTACTAAGGCTAAAAGACAAAGAAGAATTTAAGTGGGACCCACAACATTAGGAGGCTTTTGACAATATAAAAGCTTACGTAGCCTTTCCACTAGTACTTATGCCACCACAAGTTGAAACTTTATATTTCTGCCTCGAAGAAATCAATTGGAAGCTTGCTAGCTCAGAATAATGAAGGTGGAAAAGAACAAGCCATATACTATCTCAGCAAAATTCTGACTGAGGTAGAGACAAGATATATCCCGGTGGAGAAATTATGTTTAGCTTTGTATTTCACTGCCTGCAAGCTAAGGCATTACATGTTGCCTTGCCACATCCACATCATTGCTAAGACTGATGTAATCAAATACATGCTGTCAAAACCGATGCTGACTGGAAGGATTGGGAAATGGATTATGGCGCTATCAGAATACAGCTTTCAATATGGTCCTCAAAGGGCAGTTAAAGGGTAGGTGATTGCAGACTTCTTGGCAGTGCACCAGGAAACTCAAGGGGAAATTGTCAACATCCCCGGAACTTTGGAGGAAGCTAACCGTTGGATCCCACCAACTGAAGGCCTCTTGGGCAGAGAAGAATGGATCCAACAAGAAGTAAATAGAATATCCAGCCTCTGGATTACTTCATATAAGTTGTATTTTGATGGGTCTTGCACTCAAAATGCTGCTGGGGCTGGAGTCGTCATCATCGATCCTAGTGGAAACCATCATTGTTATTCTTTCCTTCTGGATTATCAAGAGACTACCAATAATCGGGAAGAATATGAGGCACTGATAATCGGCCTAGATATTTTAATAGAGTTGGCGGCAAGTGAAGTCGAGGTATTTAGCGATTCATAGTTGGTTTGAATGGAGAATACAAATGTAGACACACCGTCATGGCTGGTTATTACTCGGCAGCTACTCAATTATTAAGTTACTGGGGCATAAAGATATCGACCAGCTACATCCCTAGAGAAGCAAATGCAGTTGCAAACGAAATGGCACAATTAGCCTCTGGAGTACAATGCAAGAAAAGAAGTTTAGAGGAGACATAGAAGTCCAAATAATAAACCTCCCTTCCATCTTGAAGCGAGGATTCAGCCTGGATGTAATGACTGAAGAAGTGGAGATCAAAGATTGGAGAACACCCGTTCTTCGATACTTAAAGGATCCCTCTTTTCCTACGAGTAGGAGGGATAGGCAGCATGCAACCAAGTACGTTTTGTGGGGAGAAAACCTGTTAAGAAAAACACTAGATGGGTTAATGTTGAAGTGCTTGGGCATAGAAGAATCAATGAGGGTAATGGCCGAAGTGCACGAAAGGATATATGGAGCTCACCAGCTGTGGACCAAGATGAGATGGCTACTTAGAAGGTACGGTTACTTCTGGCCCGAAATAGAACGAGACTGCAAAGCTTACGCCCGAGGGTGTGAAGAATGCCAAAGATATGGGTCTCTCCAGCATGTGCCCTCAATACCGTTGAACCCTATGGTTAAACCTTGGCCTTTCAGGGGATGGGCAATGGACTTCATTGGACAAATTTACCCAGCCTCTAGCAAAGGACATACTTTCATAATTGTGGCCACGGATTACTTCACTAAGTAGGTAGAAGCATCAGTGGTCAAGACTATTACTTCATCTGTGGTCACGAAATTCATTGAAACTAAGATCTTGCACAGATTTAGGGTGCCCGAGACAATTGTCACAAACCGCGGACCATCTTTTATTTCGAAAGAAGTGGAAGAGTTCAACCGCAAGTTCAACATAAAGATGATCCAGTCTAGCCCTTATTACCCCCAGTCAAACGAACAAGCAGAAGCTAGCAACAAGATCTTGGTGAATATTATTAAGAGAATAGTGGCCGAAAATCCAGAAAAATGGCACGAAAGATTGGGGGATACTTTGTGGGCATACATGACTTCTAAAAGGGCAGCAACAGGGACAAGTCTTTTTGCTTTAATTTTCGGGCAAGATGCTATACTCCCTATGGAGATTAATGTAAGTTCGGTCAGAATTCAAAATCAGTTCGGGTTACATAGTGAAGAATACATTCAGGCTATGTGCCAAGAAATTGAGGATCTTGATATAGCCCGAATTGAAGCTCTGAACAAAATTTAGGAAGGAAAGAGAGTTGTCGCATAGGCATACAATAAGAAAGTAAAACAAAAAACCTTCAAGGAAGGGGAACTAGTCTGGAAGACAATTCTGCCCTTAGGAGCTCAAGTTAAGGGCTTTGGAAAATGGAGCCCAACTTGGGAGCCTCCTTTCGTTATTAATCGAGTTTTAGATAAGGGAGGATTTTATTTAGCAGATTTGGATGGGAGGTTGCAGAAAAACCCAATCAATGCTAAGTTTTTTAAGAAGTACCACCTAACGTTATAGGATGTCAGAGATTGTTACATTGAAGAAAGTTAAACGTGATAAGTGGTCTGAAGTTATCTAGCATATTAATCATAGTTTAAAGACAGAAGGAATGCAAAATTGGAAGAGATTAGCAAGGCCATTTTCATTTCATCAAATGTTGAAGATAGGCATATTTGGCCCAATAGTCTTACATCCCTAATGAAGGCGACTAATCTTAAAGGAAAAATCTACATTATGCTCAAACTTTTCCTAAACACTGTTATTATTGGTTAAAAATGCCTCAGCTTCTTCAAGTCTTATACGCAACCATCCGTGAACCTGATCAAGATTCTTGGCCGATGAAGCTGTGATAGTTGGCTCTGGTACATACACCTATGATGATGAAGTGATCAAGAAAGCAGAAGGTGCGACAAAGTCTGAGTTTAAAGACTTCTGCCCATGTGAAGTCCATCGATCCAATCATGATTACTCGACTAGCCTGCAAGGTTGTGGGCTTTTTGGAATGTGAGCCGAGTGCGAAGCGTCTGATTGAAGATGTTAGGGGAAGTGATCGCTCTTCATATATATCGTCCTCGACACTAATCAAAACCTAAGAAATCCATACAGGTCCCAAGAGATCCTTTCTTTTCCTTATAATGAGAAATTTGGGATGATACCTGCCCAAAGACAATGAAGGCAATAAGAGCCCTTGAAAAGGTGAAGCATGGTGGAAATCTTGTCACTAAACCCTACATATGAGGTTCTGGATATCCTCAGATATAGTTTTTTATAAAGAAAAAGAAGGAGTTGGGATGTTTGAAGAATCCAAGAAATTCTAGAAAAGCTTTGGTAATCTGAGAATATATTCGAGCAAGTTAAGATTGCAAGTTGGGAATAGGCAGGATTTTATAGAAAGATCAGGTGACGATTGAAATTCGTGGGTTAGTTCAAGGGTCACGACTAACCAATAGTTGCTTCTGAGTAGTGCAAGTTCCAAGGCAAGTGTGAGAAGGTGAAAAACGGCTGTTCAATCATTATTAGCACCTCGGACTGCAGGCCTAACAACGATTGAAGGGGCACTGTTTGGGCTAATATTTGGACTTTAGACGTAAGGTGAGAAAATCCCATAAAGAAGAGGAAATAAGTTTGCCCGAAACCCAAGACCAATTCTCCCAAAAACAAAACGGCGGCTTCCTATAAATACACAGGTTACATGCCTATGATCAGATATGACAATTGATGGAGACCGGCTAGCTATCAGCCAGAAAGCACTTTACAGTGGCAATCCAAGTAAATAACCAGCAGTTCACTACCCTCCAGTAGCTTTCGGGCAAGAACAAACCGCAAACAGTCGGGCCAATTTGTCTATAAAAGGAGAAAGAGGGCCCAGAGATAAGGACACTCAACCAATCAAACAAACATACAACTTGTTTCTCAATCAAGCCAATCCCCAGAATATGCGCCTTGTCCAGACTCTGCTACTTTACTTAACCTTAGATCCCTTAGTACAGAATGTCTTATATCTGTGTAAAAGCTCTGCTACCCTTCCTCAAATGCCGTAGTATCGATCCTCCCATGTAAATCTGTTTGCCTTTATTCCCTTTTTAATCCCTAAGCCTTTGTAACCATAAAGAGAAGAAGTTGCACAAGATTCAACCTTGCCCGACAAGGTTAAATCTTGTCCGACTCTCTTTATTCCGTCTTTTATTTAGTAGATCTAGCCTTGTAATGTATTTCTCAGCATATATGCAAGTTGTTTCTAACTACTTATTGATGTAAAGTACCATCAAATCCCATATGTGGTTTGTGTAAAGGTTTCCATTATCAAAAAACATAAAAGTGGACTATAACTGATGAAATAACTAGATCTGAAACAACATCCTTCAAAGCGTACAAGATAGATAAAAGTTCTTGATCCCAAGGCATAGAAAAGAACTTAATGTAGACTTAACCCATCTACTACAATCCTTTGATAAACAAGAAGTCAGAGTAACTTGGGGCGCAAGTAATCTGCCTAGTCAAACTTGTTCTACATCTGCCATACGGAGATGGCAGTGGTACGCCTCCGCATATAGTTGGTTATGATTGTGAGCCTCAAGGCCTATACCTAAGGGTCCACAAAGGCACCTTTCAGGACTAACTATAAGCTCCTGGTGCAGCCTTTTAACAAGCAGGAGCCCGACAAGCAACCCAAGTGCCAACCCCACGGGAGAGCTATGTGCTCAAGCCAAGAACATCCACCACACCTGATTTCCTGCCCGAACATGAAGCAAATGGAAATGCCCGGCTTTTTCAGTCCTTCTTTAGTGGACTGACCGAAATGGAATGAAAGAAAGAAGTAGGGCAAAAGCGGGAGTACACTGTAGAATAAACAGTGTACACAGAAACAAAGAAAAGGCAAAAACGGAAGAACACTAGCGAATGAACAGTGTTTCAAGTTTTCTTCTCTTTTAGCATATATATAATTTATAATTACGATTTGTTGTAAATCATAAGAAGATAAAATATTTAAAACAAAAAAAAATTATCTGCAAGAAGCAAAAATATATTTAGACTCTCTATTTTCGTCCTTTTTAATTACAGAAAATTTTCTATTTTCTAATGACGACTTTAAAAAGTGTTTTTGAAACATAAAAAACAGATCTCATGCCTTTTTAACAAAATTAAAGCACCTAAAAGAAATGAAATGATTTAATACTCCAGATTATTGACGGTGTCAGTTTGTTTTAATATCAAATTATTACGGCTACTATAGGGTTAAAAATTAAAATTACCACACAGAAGTTCAAGTTTTTTGGGCTGATATGGGCGGGTCGGGCCTTATATCCAGCATGCCTAGCATAAAGCAGTGAAGATAACAACCGCGGATTCTGTTAGTCGTGTTGGATGATCGAGCGAGGGTAAAAACGAACGACAGTGGAAGAGGGAGGCGGAGGAGAAGCGAGAGATGGTCGGTCCCGGAAAGTGTTTGCTGGTGACTGGACCTCCGGTAAGCTATTCAACTTCCAGTCACTCAACTTTTGATTTCATATTTCTACTTGGTCAATGCCTTTCTCAAAACTGCTTTTTGGTTGCAGCTGATTTCGGGTGCAGTGTGTCGGAAAGGGATCATCTCTAGCTACCTTCCATCAAATCTAACTGTATCATTAATCTGGACCATTAAAATTTGATCCAACGATTGAAAACAAAGTTTCTTTAAAAATTATAATAACATTAATTGTTTGATAAAATTTCAAAGATCTTGATTTATGACTCAGAAGAATTTGATGGAAATGATTGGAGAGGATCCCTTTCCCAGGGTGTCGGCAAAAGCACTGTTGCTGAATTCAAGTTTCCAAGAAAGTTGTTGTTGTTGTAAAATCGACTGTGGGTGCAGTGGAATAAATGAAACAAGACACAAAATTTACGAGGTTCCTCTACAGTCAGTGTGACTGGAGTACGTCCTCGGGGCAGCATCGGTGCTTTCATTATAATTTGAAATAATAGGAGTACAAGGATAACTCTCTCTATTATCTCCTCTCATCTTCCTCTATTCTCTCTCTTCCTCTTCCTTCTCTCTCTTCCTCTTCCTTCCTTCCTCTCTTTCTTTCCCGTGAACTCATCACATCTATCTATCCCTTTGTTGTGTTTCATAAGGCTTGTTTTTATACAAGTAAATCACATGCTAAATAGTGGAAGGGCAACTTGCCCATTATTTTAGTGGACATCCATTTCTACAACACTCCCCCTTGGATGGCCACAAGTCTTCGATTGACTCGTTAAAATCTTGATTTGTTTTGAATGCTCCCCCTGATGAGTATCTCCCCCAGATTTCAAATCATTTAGGTTGATCGTTGATCGTTCTGCTTTAGTCTCTTAGTAAGAAGAGTTGCTAAAAGAGTTGCTTTACTTGTTGTTAACTTTCCACAGGCTTTTTCTTGAACTGGGTTGTAGGACTTTCTGCTAGACTAGCATCCAAAGGTCTGAATTTACTCCTTTTATCTGGAGCGGAATTTGATTCAAGAGTAGTGAACACTTGATCTTGAATCGGACTTGTGATTTCTTCAAGGACCTTCGAGGCTTGATCTTGAATGAAATTGGACCATGAGGAGCTTCATGTGGCAAGTGATCTTCAGTTTTGTCAGGGATGAATCAGCACGCGTTTGTTGCGCTTGTCTCCACATGCTTCAATGTATCATTTTCACTTTCCTTACTTGCTCCCCTTGCTTAAGTAGTATTTTCACTGCTTTTCCCCCATGCATATGTGGCATCTTCTCTTGTAGGATTTGTCCCCTGGTGCAGAAGTGGAATGCAAACCCTTGCATTTGGATGGTTCATCACTTCTTGGTGACTGAAGACCCAGCTCCAACCGTTGAAGATGACTACTCGAGAGCAATACTAGGTAAGCAATCAGGAAAGGTTCCAGGCAGTCGGTTCCTTACCGGGAGTTTGAGTGGAGGTTCCGACATATTGCTTTCTTGATCCTTGTCTTTGCAGGCAAGAACAAGGACAAAGGAAAGGACAGGGAGATTGCATGATATGAGATAATCTTGCTCTGGTCTCTGAAGATATGTGATAATCTTGCTCTGGTGTGACATGTTTGAAGAGGTATTCTCGAAGAGGAAGAAAACTGAGTATTTCGAGATGCTATGTTGAAGATGCATTCTCGGAGATGAGGAAGAGTTAGGTATTCTTGCAGTGTTGCGGGTCTGCCTTGTTATGGAGAACAGAGGTCGACATATATAGAGATTTCTCAATAGCAAGTGGTGGTGCTGTGCTTTTACTCTTGTCAGCAACTGTGGTGTAAATAGAACAGTAAGATTTACGCGTTTTCAACTTTGTCAGAGATCTTTGACAAAATTGCACGCGACATCTGAAAAAGCTGAGATTACGTTTGAAAAATGCCAACGAACTTTATTCAGAAAAATCTGGCTTTTGAAATTCGGAGAGCGGTGCCTCTTCGATCTTTGAACAAGCGGCTCTGTTGCCTCTTCTTTTATAGAGACATCAATTGCGTTCAAGAGTATGCTCAGAAAGTTGATGCTTGAGAAATTTCCACCTTCTTGCACTTCTGAAATTTTATTTGACCTCTGTTTTTCCTTCATCATTTCTGAAAAATGACTTGCCCATCTAACATTTGCTTAGATTTGAGTCTTAGGAGTGATACAGACGAGCAGCGTCAGGATAATATATGGCGCCCGTCCTTCTTATCTTCTAATGGTCCTCTTACGGTTGGGGACTCTATGATGAAGAATAACATAACCGCTACTGTGGTAGCTAGGAATCTTCTCACTCCAAGGGATAACAAGATCCTTTCAGAACGGTCTGAAGAGTCGGCCGTTCAAGACTCCTTGGCTCTCAGTGTTCAGTGTGCTGGCTCTGTGTCCAATATGGGCCAACGCCTACTTGCTCAAACTCGCCAAGTTGAATCATTGATGGCGGAAGTGGCAAGTCTTAAACAAGATATCAGAGGGCTCAAGCACGAGAATAGGGTGTTACACGTGCTTGCAAATAGTTACTCTACGAGCATGAAAAGAAATCTCGTCCAACTGCAGGAATCCGAAAGTCGGATTCAAAGTGATCACCAGAGGTTCGTTGCTAGATTCCGAAAGCAACTGATGCCTTCCCCTTCTGGTGTTTTGCTAAGTACTGGGGTGCCACATGATCAATCTCCAGTGCCTCCCCCTTCTGGGGTACTTCCGAGTACTGAGGCTTCACATGAGCAACCTTTGTGAAGGCTCCATCCTGTTTGTTTGTTTTAGCTCATGTGTATGTATATATCTGTAATTTCTTGGAGATATTAATAAATAAGCTTTATTTCATTCAATGTATTGTGCCAAATACAATAAAGCATATACTTCACTAAGATGTGGTACTTCTGGACCAAATATTAATTTATCTTTACCCTCACGAAGATAAATGATTATTCTTAGTGTCTTCATCATATGAGTATTCAACTCATAATCTTCAATCCATATGGTTCTTTTAATATCATAAATATCATGGATAAGATTCGTGTTGGTAAATTGTTCAATCTACAGCTCGAGACAATAATTCCTTCAACACTTTATAATTTTTCTAGACTCTTCAGGAGTCCCAATTTAATATCATCAACTCTTCAAGAGTTCTAATTTAATGTCATTGACTCTTGCAAGAGATTTTAGTATGTTGCAACAATATCATAATGATAGTACTCACTAAGGCAATTTATATCATCCATTGATATTGAGTATATATTTTATGCTTTACCCTTCAGGGGCTTACTTCAAGCAATTTGAATCCTTCAAGGATTTTCTACACTTCATGACACATTTTCCTTTGGAATTTATACAGAGCAATTTGCTCCCATGTATACTTGAGGGATTTACTTATGGAGATATGATGTGGGCGACTCACAACCCTTTGTATATAATTCTCCATTTATATGAACTCGTTTACAAGAGTATAATTTCAGGTTTCAATTAGTAACCTTGTGTCATATTATGTGAGTGTATTACAAATGCCGATATGTAACCTCCTTGGTTCAACATCTTTTGGCTATTTGTATTGTATTCAAATATATATAGGTTCATTTGCCCACGTTCTTACAAAATTGTAATGGAATTGCCTTTCTCCATTTTTTGGCCAATAATTTTTCTTTTGTCGACGAACAAAAGAACGTGACTCAATATTAACACAGCTCATTGATGAATTTAGTAGCTACTTGTAAAAACCAAAATTACCATTGGTTATCATCAATCCGTGATCCCATATTCTCATGTGCACGCGCATGCATAAAAACTTTTCATTTCTTTGGATATCCATTGCCTCTTCAAGGGCATGACGCTATCTCTTCCAGGATAGTCATAATTTAGAGAATGTGGATCATAACCTCCTCTTGAGCATTATAGAGCTTGGATTTTAATCTCCACTTCCGGGAGTTGAGTCTTTGGAACCTATACGTCTATCATGCTACATGCATGAGACATCAATATTCCTATGTCTGTGGATTGTCCTATCTGGGACGTGTATCCATGCGGCGACTGTCATGCTTCTGGCATGCAACAGTTATGCTTCGGGAATGCAATAGTTCAGTAGTGCCATATTATTCTTCTTTCGAATAACTGAACCTTTTGAGTCTAAAAATCTGCCACGCTTCAGGCATGCAATAGATAAATAATTTACTGTCTCATTATTTTGTCCAACAGGGACATCAATTCTTATAGGCACATTTGCAGTAAGTATATGTGATTTCATCACTTTCGTTGCATCATTCAATTATTTCAATTTCATTTTCTCATTGTTTGTTTCGTGAATAAGACAAATTATCTTCGTTCTTCTGGAACGGTCGTTTCTCATCATTCTTCTGGAATGATATTTTCTCATCGTTCTTCTGGAACGATGTTATTTTCTTCCCCTAATGGCGGGAAAACTGTCTTATCAAAATCATAGTCCGTAAATCATGCGGTAGACATATCCCCAGTCAAGGGTTCCAAATATTGAATGATAGATAGTGTTCAACATCAATACCCAATCAGCGATGATGTCTCATTTCAGTACGTTGTGGCAGTGTAATAGGCACATAGATAACACAACCAAAAACTCGTAGATGTATAATGCTTGGCTGGTTCCCAAACATGAGTTGTACTAAGAAGTATTGATGGTTGGTAACATGTCTCAACCGAATTAATAATGCATCATGTAAAGTTTACATGTTCCCATGTAGAAAATTGGCAATTTCGTTTTCATGAGCAGAGCGCGGGAAATCAATTTCATTCGCTTAATAAAGGCTTCTGCTAAACCATTTTGAGTATGGACATAAGGAACTTCTGGTCCTTATTTAATAGTCTGTAAACTGAGACTCTTATGGCTTTTATTACAATTAAGTTAAGGCACTGCGGCACTTCAAACTTACGGTACTCATCTAGGAACTTCATGTCTTGATCTTCAGGATCAAGGGACTTCATACCTGATCTTTTTGCGTGATGGAACTTCAGGTCCAATCATTTTTATATGATGAGGATCAAGAAACTGCAGGTTCTGATCTGATCAATGAACTTTAGATCCTATATAT
Source organism: Malus sylvestris (assembly GCF_916048215.2). Classification (NCBI taxonomy): domain Eukaryota; kingdom Viridiplantae; phylum Streptophyta; class Magnoliopsida; order Rosales; family Rosaceae; genus Malus; species Malus sylvestris. Next base: position 23,039,175 of record NC_062271.1, read on the forward strand.
ACTCATTGTAACAAAAGATAAGTACAATAAATAAATTAAAGCAATAGACGGTAATTCCAGCCATAATGAATAAATTGCATTTAAGTAAATAAAGTTTGTGACAAGGGCTTTAATTCAGCACCATCAAAACTTAAAGCAATAGGCGGTAAAACCGTCCATGGTAAATAAATTGCTTTAAAGTAAATAAAGCTTGTGACAAGGGCTTTGATTCAGCACCATTCACATAAATATCAAAGCTTTAAAGCAAAGGGTAATAATTCTACCCACTATAAATAAATTGCTTTAAATAAATAGAACTTGTGACATGGGCTTTAAACCAACACCATGCACATAAATAAATATATAATTTTATTATTTCTTTTCATAATGGTGATGGTCTCATCAACTTCCCACTATCAACTTTATTATTATTTTTTATTATTTCTTCCCTTCACTTCTGTCGGGGCACCCATCCAAATTGTCCTTATTTTATTAATGTTTTAATTTCATAACAACAAGTCCTTTTAGTTACTCAGGAAGTAAAAGTAACAATAAGTTCCAATTGGTGTTCCTCCTCCAGTGAGTTTCGAAAAAGTCGAAACGGTTCCCATAAGTTTTGGAGTCAAGAGTGTCTGCAACTTATGAGAAGATCAAACCGTTAGATTTAGTTCAAAATTTAGTATGATATGGATAAGAGGATACCAAACAACTTTCGTGAAGAAAAAATTTCGATTTGAGCTACAGAAATAGAGTTATGGTACTCATAAGGTGGCTGTCCAGTTTTCTGCGGAAATTGGAAACTGGTTTAGTATTTCAGACATCTGCAACGATCGCACCGTTAAAGTTTTCTAAAATTTTGATATGTTGTAGATACTGAGTGGACGAACAACTTTCAAGAAGAAAGTATTTTAATCCGAGGTCCGCAAGTTGGAGTTCAGAGGCTGTTTACATGGCTGTCAAATTCTTTACGAATTTTGAGTATGTACTCTTTTGCTTCTGCAAAGGATGATATACAGTCATACAACAATATATATAGTTGCTTCAAGTAAATCAAGTGTACCGAGATTTGAAGATGAAATGAAAATTGTTTCTTATCTGTGAGATTCCAGCTGAAGGAGGTGAACAGGATTTGTGGCGTTGTGCTTTCCACTGACATGAGAGCTTCTCGTGCTGATAACGTGTTGTAAAATCGACTGTGGGTGCAGTGGAATAAATGAAACAAGACACAAAATTTACGAGGTTCCTCTACAGTCAGTGTGACTGGAGTACGTCCTCGGGCCAGCATCGGTGCTTTCATTATAATTTGAAATAATAGGAGTACAAAAATAACTCTCTCTATTATCTCCTCTCATCTTCCTCTTCCTTCTCTCTCTTCCTCTTCCTTCCTTCCTCTCTTTCTTTCCCGTGAACTCATCACATCTATCTATCCCTTTGTTGTGTTTCATAAGGCTTGTTTTTATACAAGTAAATCACATGCTAAATAGTGGAAGGGCAACTTGCCCATTATTTTAGTGGACATCCATTTCTACAACAGTTGTCCACATTTAATGGTAAAGGCTGTCCACATAAAAAAGTATCACTTTTGGAAGGAAGTGGCCAAGATAGTTCCTCTCCTTTAACTTCACCAGATAAGGTAGGAAGAAAAGTCCGAGGACTGGTAACAAAAGAGAATCCGTTGTCCATACCATATACTGCATATTCCAATCCTTTGAGAGACTCTTTTCTTTAGGTTACCATGTTTTAATTCTCCTATGGCCAATCAACTTGTGGCTTCTTCTTCCTTGCCTCCTTCATGGAGATATGATGTGTTTTTGAGTTTTAGAGGAGAGGATACACGCACCAATTTTACAGGTCATTTATACAAGGCTTTGGTTCTTAAGAAAATCAAGACCTTCATTGATGACGATCTTCCAAGAGGAGAAGAAATATCACCAACGCTCCTCAAAGCTATTGAAGATTCAAGAATTTCTGTTGTCATATTGTCTAAAAACTATGCAGATTCAAGGTGGTGTTTGGAAGAGCTCGTCAAGATCCATCAATGTAGAGAATCAAAGCAACAAATAATTTATCCAGTTTTTTACAAGGTGGATCCGTCCCATGTACGAAATCAAACGGGTTGTTATGGTGCCGCCTTTATAGACCATGAGAGAAAATTCGAAGACAAGGAGATGGTGGATAGGTGGAGGAAAGCTCTTAAAAAAGTAGCAAATTTGACAGGATATCGTGTCAAGGAGCAAGAGTACGTACATTTCTCCCCCCTTACCGTGTATTTATATAGTTAATTTCCTACCATAATGTCATCGATTTAGTTTTGTGTTTCATTTTTACTCTTTAAATCTTTAGCAAGCAGTACATACTGGACTTTATTAGTAATTACCAGTGCATTTTGGATAGAAACAGAGAAAAAATTTCAAGTACACTTTTTGTTAATATCGTGTAATATTTCTCTCTGTTTGTAATATTTTTCTCTGTTTGTTTTTACATTTCTGAAGTAATAGCAAAAAAGAGAGTTCACTAATTAAATGTGTTATTTGTTTTGAGCTGCTAGCAACGAAGCTGAAAAAATCGACGACATTGTTAAGTGTATCTTAAACCCACCCCGAGTACTTGATGAGATCAAACAACAACAAATACTTGCGCTGAGATCAAACAACAACAAAAAATACTTGCGCTACATACGTCAACGTATCGAGAATCTTGATGGGCTTGTCCAATTCTCGGAAGAGGATGTTAAGAGCGAGTACGCAAAGTTCCAAATAGAGCCGGCAGACAGCGGTGACGGAGGACTCGTGCATATCAAATGCTGTTTCAACAACAGGTACTTGAGAAGGGCGAACCACAGGCAGTTTTGGATTGTAGCTGGGGCTTACGAGCCATTGGAAGATAGAAGTCATTGGTCCTGCACATTGTTCAAGCCTGTGGTTGTCCATTCAAACAACAAGGCAGTCTTCCGCCAATTAATCCACGTGCAACTCGGGAACTTAGTGACACCATTCACTGCTAACGACTTCCACCAATGCCTCTATGCAGGGAGCACCACCACCAACCGCCACGACGACATGGATGTGTACACATTCGTCGACTTGGAACAGCTCGTACTAACAAGGTCTGTTGCGCTGATATCAAACTACAACAAAAAATACTTGCGCTACATACGTCAAGGTATCCAGAATCTTGATGAGCTTGTCCAACTCTCCGAAGAGGATGTTAAGAGCGAGTACGCAAAGTTCCAAATGGAGCCGGCAGACAGCGGAGACGGAGGACTCGTGCATATCAAATGTTGTTTCAACAACAAGTACTTGAGAAGGGCGAACAATCACCGGTACTGGATTGTAGCTGGAGCTGACGAACCAGAGGAAGATACAAAACATTGGTCCTGCACATTGTTCAAGCCTGTGGCTGTCCATTCAGACAACAAGGCAGTCTGCCGATTACTCCACGTGCAACTCAGGCATTTTGTGACGTCATTCACTGTTTCCGACTTCAAGGAGTGCCTCATTGCACGGAGCAACACCCCCGACCTCCACGACAACAAGGACGTGTACACAGTCATCGACTTGGAACCGCTTGTACTACCAAGGTCTTTAGCGCTGAAATCAAACAACAACAAAAAATACTTGCGCTACATACGTCAAGGTATCCAGAATCTTGATGAGCTTGTCCAACTCTCCGAAGAGGATGTTAAGAGCGAGTACGCAAAGTTCCAAATAGAGCCGGCAGACAGCGGTTACGGAGGACTCGTGCATATCAAATGCTGTTTCAACAAGAAGTACTTGAGAAGGGCGAACGATCACCAGTACTGGATTGTAGCTGGAGCTGACGAACCAGAGGAAGATACAAAACATTGGTCCTGCACATTGTTCGAGCCTGTGGTTGTCCATTCAGACAACAAGGCAGTCTTCCGATTACTCCACGTGCAACTCGGGCACTTTGTGACGTCATTCACCGTTTCCGACTTCAAGGAGTGCCTCTTTGCACGGAGCAACACCCCCGACCTCCTCGACGACATGGATGTGTACACAGTCATCGACTTGGAACTGCTTGTACTACCAAGGTCTTTAGCGCTGAAATCAAACAACAACAAAAAATACTTGTGCTACATACATCAAGGTATCCAGAATCTTGATGAGCTTGTCCAACTCTCCGAAGAGGATGTTAAGAGCGAGTACGCAAAGTTCCAAATAGAGCCGGCAGACAGCGGTTACGGAGGACTCGTGCATATCAAATGCTGTTTCAACAACAAGTACTTGAGAAGGGCGAACGATCACCGGTACTGGATTGTAGCTGGAGCTGACGAACCAGAGGAAGATACAAAACATTGGTCCTGCACATTGTTCAAGCCTGTGGCTGTCCATTCAGACAACAAGGCAGTCTTCCGATTACTCCACGTGCAACTCAGGCACTTTGTGACGTCATTCACTGTTTCCGACTTCAAGGAGTGCCTCTTTGCACGGAGCAACACCCCCGACCTCCACGACAACAAGGACGTGTACACAGTCATCGACTTGGAACCGCTTGTACTACCAAGGTCTTTAGCGCTGAAATCAAACAACAACAAAAAATACTTGCGCTACATACATCAAGGTATCCAGAATCTTGAGGAGCTTGTCCAACTCTCCGAAGAGGATGTTAAGAGCGAGTACGCAAAGTTCCAAATAGAGCCGGCAGACAGCGGTTACGGAGGACTCGTGCATATCAAATGCTGTTTCAACAACAAGTACTTGAGAAGGGCGGACGATCACCAGTACTGGATTGTAGCTGGAGCTTACGAACCAGAGGAAGATAAAAAACATTGGTCCTGCACATTGTTCGAGCCTGTGGTTGTCCATTCAGACAACAAGGCAGTCATCCGATTGATCCACGTGCAACTCGGGCGCTTTATGAGGTCATTCACTGTTAACGACTTCAACCTGTGCCTCTTCGCAGAGAGAAACACCCCCAACCTCCACAACGACATGGATGTGTACACAGTCGTCGACTTGGAACCGCTTCCTCTACCAAGGTCTTTTGCGCTGATATCAAACAACAACAAAAAATACTTGCGTTACATACGTCAACGTATCAAGAAGCTTGATGAGATTGTCCAGCTCTCCGAAGAGGATGTTAAGAGCAATCACGCAAAGTTCCAAATGGAGCCGGCTGACAGCGGTTACGGAGGACTCGTGCATATCAAATGCTGTGTCAACAACAAGTACTTGAGAAGGGTGAACGATCACCAGTACTTGATTGTAGCTGGAGCTAACGAACCAGAGGAGGATAAAAAACATTGGTCCTGCACATTGTTCGAACCTGTGGTTGTCCATTCAGACAACAAGGCAGTCTTCCGATTATTCCACGTGCAACTCGAGCGCTTTGTGACGTCATTCACTGTTTCCGACTTCAAGGAGTGCCTCTTTGCACGGAGCAACACCCCCGACCCCCACAACAAGGACGTGTACACAGTCATCGACTTGGAACCGCTTGTACTACCAAGGTCTTTAGCCCTGAAATCAAACAACAACAAAAAATACTTGCGCTACATATGTCAACGTATCAAGAAGCTTGATGAGATTGTCCAGCTCTCCGAAGAGGATGTTAAGAGCGAGTACGCAAAGTTCCAAATAGAGCCGGCAGACAGCGGTTGCGGAGGACTCGTGCATATCAAATGCTGTTTCAACAACAAGTACTTGAGAAGGGCGAACGATCACCTGTACTGGATTGTAGCTGGAGCTGACGAACCAGAGGAAGATAAAAAACATTGGTCCTGCACATTGTTCCAGCCTGTGGTTGTCCATTCAGACAACAAGGCAGTCTTCCGATTACTCCACGTGCAACTTGGGCACTTTGTGAAGTCATTCACTGGTAACGACTTCAACCAGTGCCTCTTTGCAGGGAGCAAGACCCCCAACCTCCACGACGACATGGATGTGTACACAGTCGTCGACTTGGAACCGCTTGTACTACCAAGCCCTTTTGTGCTGAAATCAAACAACAACAACAGGTGCTTGCGCTACATGCTTGATCAAGAAAACAACTTTCATCAGATTCTCCAATTCTCCGCACAGGATCGTACGAGCGAGTTCGCACAGTTTCATGTGGAGCGGGCAAATAGTAGGGACCACCAAAATAATCATTACGTTCATATCAAATGCTTGTACAACAACAAATACTTGAGAAGGATGGAGATGGACAAATACAATCCATTGATCCTTGCTGCGGCTGACAATCGAGACGAAAACACAGAAAGATGGACTTGCACATTGTTCAAGCCTGAGAGTGTCAGACCAACCGGCAACAACCACAACAACGTGCTCTGCCGACTACGCCATGTGGCAACTGGCCTCTATACAAAGCCATTTGTTGACAACAGATTCGAATTACGCCTGGGCGAAGAAAACCCTGACCCCCAAGAAGTTGATGTCTACACAGCCATTCGCACCCATACATGATATGATCATGTGATGTTTGTGCATAATGTCTCTAGAAATCCTCATGAAACTTCACTCGTTCTATCTTAAAAAATTTGTTGCATGAGCTAAATATAATAGTGTATCTAGCAAAAGTGGAATTTTGATTTCCTTTTTAGATTTTAATTACTTCACTGTAATATGTGTGCGCTAAAACAATAAACACAAATCCTATCTTTGTGAAAATGTATGTTTGTATTAATGGGTTTAATAATGTTCATGCATTCATTCATTATCTTCTATTTATATATCTCTACTATTATAAAGCCGAGTGCTCATTTCGGTGAAACAAGTTTCGACAAAAGAATTTGGACTAAAACTGTGAAATCCTGTTCCTAGATTTTACTGTTATAATCTACGTATTTTTATTATTGAAATTTTATATTATTTCTCGAGAATTTATTTTAATTTGTTTAAATTTAGATTTTAATTAAACTAGTTACGAAGTTGAAGTTTGGAAATTAATTATTTAAAATTCGTAGACCTTTCAAGGTCACAATTTATATTTTTGAATAGATCTCGAAATCATGAACGCATAGGCGAAAGCCGTTTGCGAGTCCGGATTATAACGGTATAGTTACAGACGTTTAAAATTGTGTTACTAAACTATAGATTTTAGAAATTATTTAAACTCTCACTTTGAAGGGAAAAGCCCAAGGTAAGGGTATTTGTGGACCAATCGGAAAATAAGGTGGGGGGAGACAGCAACCAATGAGAAGGGAGGGGGAAAATAAAAAATAAATAAATAAAAACCCCGACTCTCCTTCGGAGAACTCTCTGTTTTCTACTCCCAGATGATCTCATCAACTCCAAGTCTCAAGAAGGAAAAGGATTCTCAAAACTTAAATCCCAAGAATTGTAAAATATTGAGGGGGAAGTCCACACTCTCACTCTTGCTCCGAGGCAGAGCCGCAAAGGGAGAATCTCGCTTCAATTTGCAGCGGTGGTCATCCAATTGCAACAACAACAAAGGGTGCTGGCCTAATTTCAATGGACCTGTGCCTCGAAAGGAGGAGTACGGTGCTCCATTGACGAGCGCGCCCTGTCGTCGTCCGAGATCTGATGAGCTAGTTCATCCTGTTTGAAGTTCTGGCTATGAATCCGGGCACTTGGCTCGGCTCTCGTGTTAAGTTGAGGTGATTGCGAGCGACGCAGCTCCTCTGTTTTTGTTCGTGGGCGGCCCGCTGGGGTTGGAGATCTGGATCTGGTGACTCTGTGTGTAGATCTGGGATCTATGGTTGGCGCTCAAGGAGGTGGGCACTGGGGGTGAGCGGGGTGAAGCCTCTCTGCCTGGAATGGCTGGGGAAAGCCCGAAGGCGGATCTGGAGGAGTTGGGGACACAATTTGGGGCCAACCTCATCCTGTCTGAGAAAGAATAGGGAGGCGTGTGTATCGAGAGGAAGGATGTCGAAGGTGCCCTATTAGGGTTTCAGTATACCTTGATTGTAGAAGTTCTCACTGCGAAGGTGGTGAAAGGAGATGTGTTTGTTGACTGCTTTATGTCCCTTTGGCGCGGACGTGAGGGGGTATCGATCAGGGAGATTGGAGATCGTAGATTCCTTGCTTGATTTGCGGGAAAAAGGGATCTGCAACGGGTGGTTGAGGCCGACCTGCCTTGGAGCTTCAAAAATGACCTTGTTTTAGTGGCGGATCGAACGGAGAAGGGGCTGAACCGAAGGTCTCCTCTTTCCCTGGGGGTGTTCTGGGTCCAGCTGCATAACGTCCCGGTGCTCAACATGACCCAAGCGGTAGCTGAAACAATAGGCAGTTTGGTGGGTGAGGTTCGATCAGTGGACAAAACTGGGAGCCGAGATTGCATTGGACGATTCCTTCGGGTGAAAATCGGATTCAATGTTCGCGAACCCCTAATGAGAGGGACCTTTGTGACCTTTCCTGATGAAGGCAAGATTTGGATTGATTTCAAGTATGAATCGCTTCCTAACTAATGTCTCATTTGTGGAAAGCTAGGACACCCTACTAGGATCTGCAAGGCAACGCTGGAGGAAAGAACAGGTCCAGAGGACTGCCCCAAGACGTGGAATGAGGCCTTTGCGTTCCGTGGTCTGGATGCAGTGTCGGACCTGAGAGGCAATCCACTGGGTGCTGGATCCAGGAGTAGGGCTTCCTCTGGGTCAAATGGGGGACGGAGTGGATCGGAGCGTTGGAACGATGAAAGGAGTGATGAACCAGGTGGTGGTAGACGCTCCGGGCGGTCCTCGACGACGTCAGGAATGGGAGCTCAATCCCAGAAATTAGCTTCCAGAGCTCAGAGTGGCAGTGAGTGTACCGCGCCGCTGGAGGAGGAAGTTATCGACACTGCAACATCGCCAAGCAAGCCCAGATGGTCGTCTAACAAAATGAGACAAAGGGACAATGAGCTTGCTGGAAAAATCCGACGTCAACGTCTAGATGAAGAAGAAATGAGGGTTGCGAGAGAACTGGCTTTTGATGCAGGCTTAATTGGGCCGGGGGGAGAGGTGGCCGCGGGAGCGGAACACGTGGTACTCAACGACCATTACGAGCAGGGAGGACAGGTGGATATGGCCAGTGTGACACTGAATGGAGGCTCTACCTTTGATCTTAATCTGGTCCCTGGCGATGGTGTGAATGGGGACATGGGGAGTGTTAGCCGGAGGAATGCTAGTGATGGTTGGGGATGCGTAGGGAATTGTGATCTGGCTACGGATGATGACCCTTTTGAGCTGGAAGCTATCATTGACGCTGTGATGAATGAGAGCAAGGGTAAAAAGAGAACTTTCAGAGAGGTGGAGTATGATGTGGTTAACCCATGTGTGGAACCTAAAAGATCTAAGCAAAGCAGGAAGTCATCTGATGAGGCGGAGGAGACCAGCCGTGAGGGGTCTCCCAAGTCCAAATGAGGCTACTTACTTGGAACTGTCAGGGTATCGGGGGTGACCTGACAGTTGACAATCTGCTGGAGCAGAATCGGCTCCACACCCCTGACATAGTGGTGTTGCTGGAAACCAAGAATAAAAGTAGTCGTTACGGGTATCTGAAGAAACGTTTGGATTTGGAGTACATGCACGCAGTGGAACCTAGGAGCATTGGGGGGGGGCTCTGTGTTTTCTGGCGGGATGCTACTCAGGTAACTATGGTGAAGTCGGATGACTTCGTTATTGAAGTTAAAATTTGGGATGAGCATAAGAAGTGTCACTGGTATTTGTTTGCTATCTATGCTAGTACTGATGAGAAAAAAAGGCGAGATCAATGGGGGTATTTGAGCAGGCGGCTTGGAAACGACAGGAGAAGGGCTCTTCTCATCGGTGATTTCAATGATATTCTGTGTAATGATGAGAAGGATGGGGGCAACTATAGACCGACGTCTAGTATGCGTGACTTTAGAGGTTTTGTGGCTCAAAATGAGCTCATGGACCTGGGTTTTGTTGGCTATCCGTTTACGTGGCGGAACAACCAAGAGGCGAAGCCTATTCAGCAGCGCCTGGACAGGGGTTTGGCTACAATGGGTTGGCAGGACCTTTACCCTGAAAACATAATCAGGCACGTGGTTTTGGAAGGGTCTGATCATGCTCTGCTATTTTTGTCCACAGAGAAAGTGAAAGCTTGGAGGGGGAGAAAATTCGCTTATGATGTGCGATGGAGCAATTTGGAGGAGTGTCGGCAATTGGTGGGTGAGGAATGAAGAGATAAATATGGGGGGTCACATGCCTTTTGTTTTTGTGAAAAACTGAAAGCTCTAAGACACAGGCTAAAGGAATGGTATAGAGGGAGAGGAAGGAACTCAAAGAAAACTATCATGCAGTTGAAAGAGGAGATAAGAGCGGCTTATATGACCACCGACTTCGCCTCGGATGTGGTTAAAACCAAGGAGAGAGAGCTCAGGTTTGCTCATCGAAATGAAGAAATCTACTAGAGAGTGAAGTCGCGTGCCCAATGGTTAAAAGAAGGTGATAAAAATTCTAAGTTCTTCCATGCGCAAACGCTCAAAAGAATGAGGTTTAACCAAATCAAGGGGTTGGAGGACTCGAACGGAGTGTGGCAGGAGGACGAAGCAGCGATCTCTTCTATTGCTACCTCTTATTTTACAGAGTTATTTAAGACGAGTAGCCCTAGGCAAATCGACGAGCTTGGGGAATGCCTGGGACCACGAGTGTCTGCTGAGGATAACCTTGCCTTGACGACAGCGGTGTCCGAGGAGGAAATAAAAGTGGCTGTCTTCCAAATCCCTCCAATCAGGGCCCCGGGCCCGGACGGGTACTTTGGATGTTTCTACTAGGATCATTGGGGTATTGTGGGCAAGGATGTAGTCAAGATTGTCAAAGCTTTCTGGCATTCTGGTACTATTCTGAGGAAACTTAATCATACTAACCTTGTGCTTATTCCTAAAGTCAAATGCCCGAAAAGTATGACGCAATACCGGCCCATTGCACTATGTAATGTAATCTACAAAGTCATTGCCAAGGTTCTCACTAATAGGTTAAAGCTGGTGATGCCAAAGGTGATTTGTGACAACCAATCGGCCTTTGTGGCGGGGAAACAAATTCAGGATAACATATTGGTGGTGCACGAGCTCCTACACTCACTGCTTCATCAAAATAAAGGAGAACAGTCTGGCATGGCTATTAAGCTCGACATGGCTAAGGCGTACGACCGCGTGGAATGGGCGTTCCTCTTATCCATGATGGTGAAATTGGGGTTCGCTCCCTTATTTTGTATCTGGATCAAGGAGTGTATTTCCACTGCCTCTTTCAGCATCCTTGTAAATGGAAACCCTACTGGGTTTGTCCTACCAGAGAGAGGGCTGCGACAAGGAGATCCACTATCTCCCTATCTCTTCCTGCTCTGTACGGAAGGTCTTTCTATGCTCATAAGGAGAGGGATGGAGCAGGGCGCCTTCCACGGGTTCAGAGTGTCGGCTAATGGGAACCCAATCTCGCATTTATTTTTTGCGGATGACTCGGTGTTATTCGGTCATGCTAGTGTGGAGGAGGCGAGAGGCATTTTGGAGGTGTTACGGACATATGCCTGTGGTTCTGGCCAAGCTATTAATCTCTCCAAAAGCTCGATATTCTTTGGCTCGAAGACCTCGATCAGGGTTAGGAGGAAGATTGGGCAGACCATGGGAATCCAATGTAAGACCGGGTTTGGTAGATATCTTGGGCTGCAAGCCGATTTTGGCCATTCAAAAAAAGTAGTATTCGAAGAGGTGCAAGACAGGCTTGAATCCCGGCTGGCGGGTTGGGCTGAGCAATTTCTATCTCAAGCAGGAAAGGAAGTCCTAGTCAAGGCAGTGGCCATGGCAATGCCAAACTATGCCATGAGTTGTTTTAAGTTACCTATTGGGGTTTGCAGAGACCTGGAGAAAGCCATCCGGGATTTCTGGTGGAGAGGGAGTGAGCAGAGGAAGGGTGTCCACTGGATCGCATGGGAGCGGCTAATGAAGCAAAAAAGGCTCGGTGGGCTGGGCTTTAGGGATATCCAGTGTTTCAACCTGGCTTTCCTTGCTAAGATTGGGTGGCGGCTGGTCCAGAATCCAAGGTCTTTGCTTGCTACTGTTTTGATGGAAAAATACTATCCCGAGAAGAACTTTACTGTGGCGGGAAAGGGTCGGAACACGTCTTGGGGATGGAAGGGCATTTTTTAAGCCCGAAAGGTGCTCCTACAAGGCCTGCAGTGGCGGGTAGGGGACGGGGCCTGTATCAACATCAGGGAGGACCCTTGGTTTCCTAGGCCCTCTACTTTTAGAGTTACGCCTTTGGTAAACTTGCAAGCTACCTTGGTAAGTGATTTAATTGATTCGGGGACCAGCTCTTGGAAAAGTGACCTGATTTTGGCAGGTTTTCATCGGGACGATGTCGGGTCGATCTTAAGCATCCCCTTAAGCAAGACTGGGTGCCGGGACCGGATGGTGTAGCATCACAACGTGAATGGGGTGTATTCGGTTCGATCGGGGTATGGTGTGGCTTTGAACCTTATGGAAAATGGTGCTTTGGGGAAGAAAGGCCGAGGGTCTGCTAGTGAAAAACCAAAAAACTACTACGCTTGGAACCTGATCTGGAAGTTGAAGGTACCCAACAAAATAAAAAAATTTATCTGGCGTTGTTGTAACAACGCACTGGCTGTTCGACGTAACCTGAAGCGGCGACATATGAGGGTGGACAACGTTTGTGGGGTGTGCGGTGCTGTGGATGAGTCAGAAATTCATCTTTTCTTCCAATGTCACCTTAGCCATCTGTTCTGATTCTCCTCTCCGCTCCAACTGAACTCCTTTGATCTGGCGGGAGCAGATTTCCTAGCTAGCTGGGAGTTGTTCTGGTCCCGAGTCAAGGGGAGGGACAACGCGGAGGGCATCATGCAGGAGTTTGCCTTTGGCTTATGGAGACTGTGGAAAAACAGGAATGAGGCGGTTTTCAAGGGTGTGAACTGCACCCTTTGGAGCTTTTGGTGTCCTGGAGCAGAAACATCTCTGATTTTAGGGATGCTATGATCAGTGAGACTGCGGGAAATCAGCCTAGGTGTCGACCTTTGAGCTCATCCTTGGTCCGTGGGGACTGTAGATGGGTGAAGCCGGCATTCGGGTTCCTCAAGGTCAACACTGACGCCGCATGGTGCAAGAGTACTCTCCGCACGGGGGTGGGATGGGTTTGCCGTGACTTTGCTGGACTACTCCATGGTGCTGGGGGTTCAGGTGTTGAGGTGTATCACTCCGCGGCTGCTAGGGAAGCTACTGCAATTAGGACCGCCCTCTTGGCTTGCATTGGCCACGGGTATGATAATGTTGTTATTGAATCTGATGCCAAAGTAATTATTCAGATGATTAGGCATGAACTGGCTCATGATTTCAGTCTTGAATGTATTCTTGGTGATATTGAGGTTCTAGTGCGTAAGTTGAGGTCGGTTTCGTTCTCTTCTGTGCCTAGAGAGAGCAATGTGGCTGCTCACTCGGTTGCTAAGTTTGTTTTCAAGGAAGGTCGTGAATTTGGGTGGGACAGTATTGGGCCTGAATTTTTGTTTAACATCCTAGCCCAGGATGTAAATCTCTCTATTCGTATCTAATATATTTCTATCTTCGGAAAAAAAAAAAAAAAAAACAAAGGGTGCTGGCAAGTGGTGAGGTTTTATTTTAAAAATTTAGAACTCTGTTGATCCGTATGATTGTGGTTGTCGATATTCAGGATAAACGAGTTTTATTCTTTTTATGTTTTATGTTTTGCATTTCCTTTCTTGTGTTCTGCACATAAAAGAATTATATAGCGTGCTTATTCAATTTTGATGCAATGACGGGGAACTTCATATAATCGGTGGCATTAGGCAAATATTCAATAAGACATCTCCACCCTTTTCTATGTCAATGTCATGGCTGATGATTTCTGGGGAGATAGTGTAAGGGCGGAATAATTTAATGTTCTTGTATAAAGGATTCCTAAGGTTTAGACAGTGGGTTTTTATATGAATTGACAAGGAAATGTGTTACGCTTTGCGATGAAGGAAAGGTAGTGCAAAGAAGGTAAAGACTAACGATACAAACAGCGCAGTTGAAAAGAGAGTAAACTATGGGAGGGTTGTACCATTTGAGAAAGATGTAGCAGCGGCAGATTCCTTCGAGATTGAGATGATCGGCTTTAGGGTATGGCACTATGCTCAAGTATAATTAACCAAAAGCATTCCATTAGAAGTATATATAGTGAAATCCATCAACTAGCCGAGTTCTTCTAGCTTACCTCTGAGCTTAGAGTGTGGTTGGGATTTCATGGAACTTGACAAGCTTATCGTGATGACGTGTCTCCTCGGTTGACGTGTGACTCGATTCATGTACTAGTGGCACCGTATTATATTATACTTGTTTATTAAGCATGTTTGATTTGTGCATTGAAATGTTTGTGGAATGTGGTTTGATTTGTATGATTGCCATGTTGTGATGAAATGTGAAGACTAGTAATGGACCGTTAACCATGGTGATGGGGATTTGTTGCTTTGATATTGTTTCATTTCCCGCTTCGTTGATTAGTTCTAAATTTAGTATTTGTGCCTAATTTCCCTTTGTCGAGCTTTTGTAAATTAAGTAACTTGTGCTTGTCTCATTTCTTTGAGCCATCGCGCATTATGGTTGTTGGCCTTCCGTGATTCCGTTGAGTGATGTTCCGGAATCGTATCTAACTTGGGTTTCATTTAGTGGTGGTTATGCATCGTATCCACTTGGATTCCGTTTAGTGATGGTCCGGAATGGTATCCACTTGGATTCCGTTAAGAGATGGTCCGAAATCCCTTCTACTTCACGATTCCGTTGAGAGATGGTCCGGAATCGTGTTCACCTTGGGTTTTATTGAGTTTGGATTTGTTCTCAGCTTCAGAGATGTAAGCTTCGGCCAAACTGTGTCGCTCTTGTGAGATCCCGTATTTTAGATATATATATATATATATATATTTATTTATATATTTAAAGAGTTTTTAAGGTTTTCCTCTTAGTATCCACGTGGCAACAATGTTTGAAAGGATGTATGATGTACTCGCAAAGCTACTTGGAGAACACTCCAATCTAGCAGGAGCTGGCTTACAACGAGATAACAAATAAATTATTTATTAAATATCCTTAGTTAGTCGGCAACTTGCTCGTCATTATCCTTCAACCCAACCGACTGAAGCTATGTATTTATAAGCAGAGACCTTCAGACTGAAACGAGAGGAAGACAAGAAAGAAGAAACCGAGAGAGAGAGAGAGAGAGAGAGAGAGAGAGTAGAGTAGAAGTAGCAAGAAGTTTATATATGTATAAGAGAAAGGAATAAGAAGCTGCAAACTGACAGAAGGCTTGTGGTGTTAACCAATAGCATGTTATGTATGGAGGTATTGATCCCTATATTTTATATCCTTCTCATTCGTAGATTACTCACTGTTATTCAAATTAGTTTTTTGAGCAGATTCCTATTTTGATCACACATAAAGAGATTTAGCTTTGAGTATATAGGGTTTATGGCTGTTATGGTATACTGTACCGTAGGTGGGTTCAAATACCAATAATATCGGGTTCTGTATATTTTGGGATTGTGCGATAAGGAAGGAAGAGAATGGAAAGTTTTCCTACAGGTTTGTATTATAAAACAAGAGGGAACAGAATGTTTCGGATGAGTAGATAAATGGAATGGGTATAAGGAAGAAAGACAATGAAAAATAGAGAGATTAGGGACACTAATATGAGAAATACATCTATTGAGATTTGTTTGGCTAAAGTGCTCTTACTGTTGTTAATTCAGGATTATGGTTTTGTTCTTTGGTTATTGAATGCAGAAATGAATGTGGAAAATAAGAAGAGAACATCGAATTCCATAAGGTATGACCCGTGTGGTTGGTTGGTACATGGAGCTAACTTGTAGTATGACTAGCTTTGGAATCCAGGTAGGGGAAATAAGGCAGACTTTTACAGAAATTGATTTTATTAAATTTCGTAAAGTACTATAATATTCTTGATCTTTTTGGTTGATTTATATGATTGAGTTTAATTCGCTAATTGCTTCAGTTAAGTGTTTACTTGTTATTGGTTATGGAATTATTGCTGGAATGCTATTCGTTGAGAATATATTGTGAAATATGTGAAATATAAAATGACATCATTTGTGCATCATTCATATTGATGTGGTTGGAATTTCAGTGTTCAAATTGGAAGTATGGAAATGAGGGTAGTTGGAAAGGATCTTTTGTGTAGTTGAATCTATTCATTGTGAAATCAGTTCCAGGCGAGCCCGATGTGCCCAGTAGAATAGGATATCGACGGGAATTGTCGATGTGGGTGATTTGGGCTGGAGATCAATGAATTAGATAAGATGACTAGCAAAAGGGGTTTATGAACTTGGGATATCATATGGGGGTTAGTTTCTATAATAGAACATTCGAACCACCTCTGCAGGGGTAAAATGCATGGTATGGGACGTGCAGGTTCGCGTGTTTTATTTTATAAATTAACGGGGGTAACTGAAGAGGTTGCATGGCATTCATGCATCGTTATAATTGCTGTTTTGAGATTTGGCTATATGATTTCATGATACTTAATTTAATATTGTCAATTTACTGTGATAAGGTTATGTCCCTACTGAGCTGTTGAAGCTCATCCCTTTATTATTATGCAGGTTTATGAACTAGACATTCAAGAGAATAGGCAAGACGAGATCGGATTAAATTGGAGAATAGAAAGTTTATTCATACTTTACTGTAGGTTGTAAAGAATTCTTGAATTGTTTGATAATCATGAATTATTTTTAATAAGAGGAGTTTATTTTCCAACCCGTGTCAATTTCCTTTTATTTATTTCTACTTTTACTCATGTTTCGAATTCGGAGTTATTTTTCCACCGACTCCGGGTCCGGGGCGTGACAGAATGGTATCAGAGCATAGGTACTAGACACCCTTGGATAAGAACTGTGGGAGAAGATTAGCATGAGCCACATAAGTTTGAATTTAGAAGAGTATGTGCGATGGGTTTTGTTAGTAAAGGTTTTGGTTGGCCTCTAGTGATACGTAGACTTAAATGTGAAGTCAGCTTTTGCAAATGATCTTGACAATTGAATTTATATGGGGATCTTCTGAGAAAGGAAATTAAGTTTGATCCAAAAACGAAAAGGATGAAAGTTAAGCAATGCATGCATATATCTTTAAGGTGAATTTTTCAGGTGAAATGGGTTGAAGAGTGAATAAAGGATGAGAGAACTTGAAATGTGGAGTTAATAGTCATGTTTTGGTGAGAATGGTAAGAAACTAAAATGTTTTGGTGGAGAAGTCAGTGTGTACTTAACTCACTTGACTTTGAACAGTGAAGCATATATGAGTATATAAGTAAATTCTACCAAAGGAACTTCTCGAGAAAATTGGTCAGTTAGTTGAGGGATTAGAAGCGATCTTAGAGTTAAGAATTGAATGAGACGAGAATTTGACACGACACAGAGTTTTGAAATTTCTGGTGTTATCTTAATCTCGAGAAATGGACAGGTAGTAAAGATTTTATGCAAAGGATTTTATAATAAGTTAGTTACATACAATCTTGGAATGATTGTATATGCAGTGTGTAACTACTGAGCAAATTGCCAGATTTGTTCCTAAAGAATTATGATCACTTTGGATTTGTAATTTTGCAATTGAGTTATGAATTAGCTAGGATTTAGGTTTGAATTCAGTGTGGTTCACGATTTTAGAGAATCACTTGCAAAATTATTGTTATATATAGAATCATAATTATGAAGGAGAATTAGTGCTTCAATATGAGGATTTGGGTATTTATAAACTGGTCAGAAGAATTTGAGAGTACCTATATTGATGCAGAAGAGTATTCTACATGTTTCAGTGTTGAAGAATTCAAAAGCAATGTATAAACGCTTTGTATAATGATAATTAGGTTTGAATAAATAGTAGAGATGATGAAAGATGCTCTAATAGGAGGGATGAACTTTGGTTGTCTGTCAGCTAGTTTGATGAAGATATGACAAGTTTTGGAAATCAAATTAAGATGGAGAAAAGAGCAACTATACTGATAATATCGTCCGTACAGAATGTGAGTAATTTTCAATGAGTAAGCTTCGGTTAATTTTAAGAAGAAAAAGAATTAAGGAGTTGAGGATTTTAGATGAAATGAAACTGATCAAGAATTGATCATGAATACAATTGGTGTTAAGCTTTTGAATAATTATTGCAAGAAGTTGATGGTATTATGAAAGGTGGTGTATCACTGGAAGAAATAAAAGCTTCTTTTTGAAGATGCATGGTAGTGAAAATAAGAGCAAAGGACCTAGAGGGAATGAAAACCACAAGTATACACTCTTGATGATATAAGTATACACTCTTGATGATATAAGTATAAAGAAAAAGTGGGAGTGCCATAAATTGGTGACCTGGAATTTAGGATTTAATAGGAGTTTGGACTATTAAATTTGGACGTGGACTACTACTTGACTGGAATGAGAATTGTGTTGAAGTTGTCTTGTGGTTAGAATTGGAATAGAAGAAAAAGAAATGGGTTCAAGGTAGGCCTGGCAAACGGGTCGTGTCAGTCGTGTTCGTGTCGTTTTCGTGTAACACCTGTTATCTTAACGGGTCGTGTCGTGTCACACCTGTTATCTTAACGGGTCCTTAACAGGTCGGGTCACTTTACCCAACGGGTAAAGTGATCCAACCCATTAAGACCCGTTATGACCCGTTAAGAAAAATATTTTTTTTTCTTAAATTTGCACATACCACACATTGTCACATAAATATTACTTCAAAACATTAAAACACATTTGTCGCTTAAGTACTACATCTACACTCGAAAATAAGAGCCTCATAAAAATACACTACTAATCTATTACAAATATTAAATGTGCAAGGATATGCAAAATAAAAGCGTTTTTGTTTTCAAGGTTGTGAAACCTTTCTCAAAAGTTTAAACCTTGCCAATGGAACTCAAAGTTTAATGAAAGTGACTCACTAGTGTGTTTATTCGTACTTTTATTAAGTATAACATAAGATTTTGTGGTATCCACTAGTGTAAATATTTTAAATTGAAGATCGAATTCAATCATTGTATTCATATAGGGTCAATGAGTGTAGTTGTAAAAAATCATCAAAATCGGAGTTAAAATAACCGTTAAATTGTGATTTTTCGTTTATAACCGTCGAAAAGTTTTGTCCCGTAACTTAATCTTTAAATGTTTGTTTTTTGCAATTTTTGGCGTATGCGATCTTGAAGCATATACAAACAAGTATGACGGTTAGATCGTTGAAACTAGTTTCGTAGAATGCGTATCCCATCAAAACAATAGATTCACTAACACTTAAAAGTTTATTCTTACTTTCATTAAGTATAACATAAGATTTTGTGGTATCCACTAGTGTAAATATTTTAAATTGAAGATCGAATTCATTCATTGTATTCATATAGGGTCAAGGAGTGTAGCTGTAAAAAATCATCAAAATCGGAGTTAAAATAACCGTTAAATCGTGATTTTTCGTTTATAACCGTCGAAAAGTTTTGTCTCGTTACTTGATCTCTGAATGTTTGTTTTTTTGCAATTTTTGGCATATGCAATCTCAAAGTATATACAAACATGTTTGACGGTTAGATCGTTGAAACTAGTTTCGTAGAATGCGTATCCCATCAAAACAATTGATTCACTAACACTTAAGAGTTTATTCATACTTTCATCAAGTATAACATAAGATTTTTGATATCCACTACTGTAAATATTTTAAATTGAAGATCGAATTCATTCATTGTATTTATATATGGTCAAGGAGTGTAGCTGTAAAAAATCATCAAAATCGGAGTTAAAATAACCATTAAATCGTGATTTTTCGTTTATAACCGTCGAAAAGTTTTGTCTTGTTACTTGATCTCTGAATGTTTTTTTTTTTGCAATTTTGGGCGTATGTGATCTCGAAGTATATACAAACATGTTTGACGGTTGGATCGTTGAAACTAGTTTTGTAGAATGCGTATCCCATCAAAACAATTGATTCACCAACACTTAAGAGTTTATTCATACTTTCATCAAGTATAACATAAGATTTTGTGGTATCCACTAGTGTAAATATTTTAAATTGAAGATTGAATTCATTCATTGTATTCATTTAGGGTCAAGGAGTGTAGCTGTAAAAAAGTTTCAAAATCGGAGTTAAAATAACCGTTAAATCGTGATTTTTCGTTTATAACCGTTGAAAAGTTTTGTCTCGTTACTTTATCTGTGAATGTTTTTTTTTTGTAATTTTTTGCTGATGCGATCTCGAAGCATATACAAACAAGTTTGACGGTTAGATCGTTGAAATTAGTTTTGTATAATTCGTATCCCATGAAGTTCAATGGTGTGTGTGTGTATACATATATTTATTTATTTATTAACTAGATTTAAATCTATTTATTTTGTATGTATAATTATTATAGTTTTTAGGGGTATAAAATTTAATATATATATATACATATATAACTATTATAGTTAATATTTTGGGGGTATAATTATTATAGTATATATAATTATTATAATTATTATAGTTAATTTAATATATATATATATATATAATTATTATAGTTTTTAGGGGTATAAAATTGTTAAATTAATATATATAATTATTATAGTATTTTTTTAGGGTTATAAAATTATTAAATTAATATTCTGCTTATCGTGTATCGTGTTGCCCACGTGTATACCCGAACCAACCCGTTATCTTAACAGGTGCTTATCGGGTTACCTGATAACGACCCGTTTTGTTATCGTGTCGACTCGAATACCTGTTAATTTCGTGTCGTGTCGTGTCGGGTTATCGGGTCGTGTCAGGAATTGCCAGGCCTAGTTCAAGGTAAAGTGAAGCTTAGGCTTATTGTTTAACAAAAAGGAAATATTTGCACAAGTTTAATGTGTTGGGTAAAAATTTGAGGACAAAATTAGAGAATAAGAATCTTTACAAAATGATGGAAGATTGGATCTTTTTATTACCTTAAAGGTAAGGTACTACTAGAAAACGACATGAGAAATATGAAGTTGACCATTCGTATCAAGGTTAGTGTACGAGTTCAATAAGCTATGAAGCCGAGGAAACAATTTGGGGATGAGAATCCGACATTTAGATACCCATATACATTTGTTGAGTAGTTCACTATTCAGTGGAATGCACATGCAGTATAAAGACTGGAAAGTATTAGCTATTTGTTTCTTTTCTTATTCATGTAATTATTGTCATTCACTCGAGTTAAGGGACCGATTGGCTACCAGATCTTTGATACTCTACAGTGGAATGTTCATTGGTTCATGGAATAAGAAATATGATAGATAGCATGATGAGGAAATTGTGCAAAGGTACACACAATTTTCTTGGGATTTTGTGTATTCGACTAAGTACTAGGTATGAGCACTCATAATCACTAGGCTTAAGATTTCGAACTCAACTTGGAGAATTACATGAATCGTTACTCTACATGCAACCATGGATTGACTTGGATATTAGAGTCCGACATGAGAAAGAAAAGTTTGCACTTGTTTGAGTAGCTTGGGTGTGTTGAGTAAATTTCGAGGACGAAATTTTTTTTAAGGAGGGTAGATTGTGAGATCCCGTATTTTAGATATATATATATATATATATATTTATATATTTAAAGAGTTTTTAAGGTTTTCCTCTTAGTATCCACGTGGCAACAATGTTTGAAAGGATGTATGATGTACTCGCAAAGCTACTTGGAGAACACTCCAATCTAGCAGGAGCTGGCTTACAACGAGTTAACAAATAAATTATTTATTAAATATCCTTAGTTAGTCGGCAACTTGCTCGTCATTATCCTTCAACCCAACCGACTGAAGCTATGTATTTATAAGCAGAGACCTTCAGACTGAAACGAGAGGAAGACAAGAAAGAAGAAACCGAGAGAGAGAGAGAGAGAGAGAGAGAGAGAGTAGAGTAGAAGTAGCAAGAAGTTTATATATGTATAAGAGAAAGGAATAAGAAGCTGCAAACTGACAGAAGGCTTGTGGTGTTAACCAATAGCATGTTATGTATGGAGGTATTGATCCCTATATTTTATATCCTTCTCATTCGTAGATTACTCACTGTTATTCAAATTAGTTTTTTGAGCAGATTCCTATTTTGATCACACATAAAGAGATTTAGCTTTGAGTATATAGGGTTTATGGCTGTTATGGTATACTGTACCGTAGGTGGGTTCAAATACCAATAATATCGGGTTCTGTATATTTTGGGATTGTGCGATAAGGAAGGAAGAGAATGGAAAGTTTTCCTACAGGTTTGTATTATAAAACAAGAGGGAACAGAATGTTTCGGATGAGTAGATAAATGGAATGGGTATAAGGAAGAAAGACAATGAAAAATAGAGAGATTAGGGACACTAATATGAGAAATACATCTATTGAGATTTGTTTGGCTAAAGTGCTCTTACTGTTGTTAATTCAGGATTATGGTTTTGTTCTTTGGTTATTGAATGCAGAAATGAATGTGGAAAATAAGAAGAGAACATCGAATTCCATAAGGTATGACCCGTGTGGTTGGTTGGTACATGGAGCTAACTTGTAGTATGACTAGCTTTGGAATCCAGGTAGGGGAAATAAGGCAGACTTTTACAGAAATTGATTTTATTAAATTTCGTAAAGTACTATAATATTCTTGATCTTTTTGGTTGATTTATATGATTGAGTTTAATTCGCTAATTGCTTCAGTTAAGTGTTTACTTGTTATTGGTTATGGAATTATTGCTGGAATGCTATTCGTTGAGAATATATTGTGAAATATGTGAAATATAAAATGACATCATTTGTGCATCATTCATATTGATGTGGTTGGAATTTCAGTGTTCAAATTGAAAGTATGGAAATGAGGGTAGTTGGAAAGGATCTTTTGTGTAGTTGAATCTATTCATTGTGAAATCAGTTCCAGGCGAGCCCGATGTGCACAGTAGAATAGGATATCGACGGGAATTGTCGATGTGGGTGATTTGGGCTGGAGATCAATGAATTAGATAAGATGACTAGCAAAAGGGGTTTATGAACTTGGGATATCATATGGGGGTTAGTTTCTATAATAGAACATTCGAACCACCTCTGCAGGGGTAAAATGCATGGTATGGGACGTGCAGGTTCGCGTGTTTTATTTTATAAATTAACGGGGGTAACTGAAGAGGTTGCATGGCATTCATGCATCGTTATAATTGCTGTTTTGAGATTTGGCTATATGATTTCATGATACTTAATTTAATATTGTCAATTTACTGTGATAAGGTTATGTCCCTACTGAGCTGTTGAAGCTCATCCCTTTATTATTATGCAGGTTTATGAACTAGACATTCAAGAGAATAGGCAAGACGAGATCGGATTAAATTGGAGAATATAAAGTTTATTCATACTTTACTGTAGGTTGTAAAGAATTCTTGAATTGTTTGATAATCATGAATTATTTTTAATAAGAGGAGTTTATTTTCCAACCCGTGTCAATTTCCTTTTATTTATTTCTACTTTTACTCATGTTTCGGATTCGGAGTTATTTTTCCACCAACTCCGGGTCCGGGGCCGTGACAGCTCTATCCCTGCACTTCAGTGTATTGTATAAGCTAGTGAATGATGTGATAATTGGATGGTGTTGGAACGCTTATGTGTGGATGAATGACGAGATGACTACAAAATTATTATTGTGCTTGGTTAAATTTTCCTTGAGGTGCTACATGATTGAATTGTGGTATTATGTTGAGACATAGTGGTCTATGTGATGAATGTTCAAGTGTAGTAAAAAGGTGAACTACGAATGGCTTGATCCCTATTGAGGGTACGTAGGCAGTCTAACGAGGAGGTTAGATGCAGTCATAAAGTAAACGAAAAATTACTTTGCAATTTGATTCTCGAATTGTGATTTGCCATATCCCGGAGGCGGGGTATGTGAGATATACGAGTATTTGGTGACGTCCTGAACGTATGTCGGGATCGGGACGTGACAAAACCCCCCTAAAACAAAAAAAAAAACAACTGAAAAGGAAAAAAAAAGAATATAATCTTCAAGGGAATTTTCGCACAAATACATATCAAATAATTAAAGAAAAAAAATTAAGGAGATAAAAACCGATGGCAGTTAACCGAAGCCAATCCTGCGACTCCACATGAGGGGAGGATGACGCACAGCGCAATTGTGCTTCTCTAGAAAAAAACAAACCAGCCCTCGCGTTACTCCGGAGGAAGAACCCACTAGTGTTTAAGGGAAGATGGGTCCCAGATAATTCCTTTTTTTTTCAAAAAGAAAAAGAAAAGAAAAGATCATCCCCTTTTTCAAGAGATTGGTGGTTTAACTGTGTAACTACAATCCTCTTGGATTATGATTATGTTGTCTAATAGTATTGAGAATTGAGAATGATTGCATATACCCAAACTAAGGTATTCGTGGAGATCTTGAGAGTATTTGTAGAAAAAGTAATCCGTATTAAATCGAGAGAGTATCTAGGATAAGACATAATCCTCTTAGATTATGATTATGTTGCCTAATCACCAAGATATCTTAATTTGACATGAACTAGGGTTTTCCTAGTTGGTAGACAAGTAACATCTATAATGGGCATAAGCCTAGTCTTACTGACTAAGGCTGTTTGACTATGCTTGGTCACTACAGGAAAAGGGGCCTTTGGGCACAAAATTATGGACACAATTGAGGGATTTGTGTGTCTTTCTTTCAACACAAGTAGATAAAAATGCGTTTAGGTACGTGGAATATAGGAACGCATTCTACTCTCTATATTCCACGTACCTAAATGCATTCTACTCTCTATATTCCACGTACCTAAACGCATTCTACTCTTTTGAACTCTCTTGAACACAATTGTGGGCACACGAGAAAGGATAAGATTAGGAATGAGGATATCCGAGGTAAAGTAGGAGTAGCCGAAATTGTAGGAAAGCTGAGAGAAAATCGGTTACGGTGGTTTGGACATGTGCAAAGAAGGCCTACTGACACTCCGGTTAGAAGATGCGACTACGGGACAGAGGTTCAGGGCCGAAGGGGTAGAGGAAGACCTAGGAAAACTTTGGAAGAGACTCTAAGAAAAGACTTACAGTACTTGGATCTAACGGAGGACATGACACAGGACCGAGCACAATGGCGTTCTAGGATTCATATAGCCGACCCTACTCAGTGACTTGGATTTTTCAAGTCTCCAACTGAGAAGTTTTCTTCACTCGAGAAATTAAGGGAACACTACCTCAACCTACATGCTTCACTCACAAAGCTTCAACATACAAGCTTTAACAAAAGAAAAAATTCAAAGAACTTAGTGAAGAAGGCAATGGTGTATTTAACACAATACGTTGAAATGAAGCAAAGCTTATTTATTGATATCTCTGATAAGTTACAAATATGTACATAGTCAAAATAAACAAACAAGAGGGAGCCTTCACAAAGGTAGAGCCCTAAAAAGAGAAGGTACCGGAGGAGGCATCGAAGGTTGATCATTTGGAGTTTCATTACGCGGTACAGCCCCAGAAGACGAAGGTAAATGCCTTTGGAACAAACCCACAAACCTTTGATGATCAAGTAAAATCTGACCATCAAATTCCTGCATCTGGTCAATCTTCCTCTTCATGTTTGTAGCATAGTCATGTGTGAGCCTCTGCAACTGTTTATTCTCATGCTTGAGCCCTCTAATCTCCTGTTTGAGACTCATCACTTCAGCCGCCAATGATTCAGCTTGACGGGTTCGAGCAAATAGGCGTTGGGCCATATTAGACACAGAACCTGCACACTGCACACCGAGAGCCAAAGAATCCTTAACAGCCAACTCATCAGACCGTTTGGAAAGTAGTCTGTTATCTTTGGGAGTGACAAGGTTCCTGGCCACCACCGCAACGGTTATATCATTCTTCATCACCGAATCCCCAACGGTAAGAGGACCAGTAGGGGATATGAAGGATGGGCGCCATATGTTGTCTTGAGGAGGCATGTCCGCCTCTTCACCAAAGTTCAAGTCAAAACGACGGTTGGAGGGGCCAGACATTTTCCTAAGGTGTTGAAGAAAAGGTCAGACAAATCAAGTTTTCAGAAGTGCAAGAAGGGAATTTCTACAGGTGGCAATGCAAGTGTGCTTTGAAACGTAATGCATACCTCTATAAAAAGTAGCACGCGACGGAGCTTCAGAAATTGAAGAGGCACCTGCTTTCTCAGAAGAGGAGTCTGCTCAGAAATCGAAGAGACGCATGCTTTCTCAAAAGCTGGGCCTGCTTAGAAACCCGTCACATGCATACTTAGCTTTGCAGAAATCACGGGCAATTTGTCGAGGAGCTGATCTCAGAAATCGAAGCGGCGCTTGCTTTCTCAAAAGCTGGGCCTGCTCAGAAACCACGAGGGCCGATCTCAGAAATCGAAGAGGCACCTACTTTTTCAGCCTTGTCAGTACCTGTCACATGCATACTCAGCTTTGCGGAAATTACAGGCAATCTGTCGAAGATTTTTGGTGAAGTATAAAGCACGTGACACGCAACATGGACGTTGGTTCAAAAATTGAAGAGGCACCACACGCAACATCAGCTCATGGGTACCACATATAACTTTGCCAAAGATCTCTGACAAAGTTTAGACACGTGAAGCTTGCAGCTCCCACTACATTGCTATGACCAAGAAGGGTAAATGAATAGCAAAGAAAGAGCCACATGGCCGTTGGTTCAAAAATTGAAGAGGCACCACTTTCCACACGCAACATCAGCTCTTGGGGTACCACAAATAACTTTGCCAAAGATCTCTGGCAAAGTTTAGACACATAAATTTTGAAGGTCTAGCTACCATATTATTACCCACAAGGGTAAAGGAACAGCACCACTGCTTGATAACTGGAAAGTCCCTATGTGTGTCAACCTCTGTGCTCCGTGGCAAGGTAGACTAGCAAAAATGCCCAACCTTTACTCACATTCGAGAAAACACTCCCAACAAGATTACTTGCTCTAAAATCGAAGAGACACCGCTCTCCGAATCTCAAGAGCCAGACTCCCAACAAGATTGTTTTCTCAAAAATCGAAGAGGCACTGTTCTCCGAATCTCGAGAGCCAGATTCCCGACAGGATTGCTTGTTCGAAAATCGAAAAGGCACCACTTTCTAAACTTCGAGAGCCAGATTTCCTTGGATAAAGCTTATCTGTAATCTTCACACGCAACATCAGCTTTCCAGATACCACAGACCACTTTTTCAAAGTGCTCTGACAAAGTTAAAACACATGAAGCTTGCAGCTCCCACTACATTGCTATGACCTCAAGAACCAGACTCCCAGCAAGATTGCTTTCTCAAAAATCAAAGAGGCACCGTTCTCCGAATCTCGAGAGCCAGATCCCCGACATGACCACTTTTTCAAAGTACTCTGACAAAGTTAAAACACGTGAAGCTTGCAGCTCCCACTACATGGCTATGACCAAGAATAGTAAAGGAATATCATTACTACTTGTTGTTAGGGAGGCTCCTATATATGTCGACCTCCATCCCCAACGGCCAAGCAGACCTGCAAAAATGCCCAACCCTTTCTCATATCTGAGAAGGCACTCCTAACGAAGCCTCTCGAAATACTCAGCTTTCTTTCCCCCTGATAATATCTCTGCAAACAAGCTACACCAGAGAAAGAATATCTCATATCATCAGGGTTAAAAGCAAAAGTATCCCATATCATGCTTTTTCCCTGTCTTTTCCTTTGGCCTTGTTCTTACCTGCAAGACAAGGAGAAAGAGAGCAATCAGTCAGCACTTGGACTCAAGCTTCCAGTCAGGAACTGACTGCCTGGAACCCCTTACCTGATTACTTACCTGGCATTACTCTCGAGTACTCATCTTCAACATCTTATGCTTCCAGAGAAGATACCACATCTGCCTCAGGAACAGATAGGACAAGTGAGAAGCATACAAGGAAACATGTGGAGATAAGCGTAACAGAACACGTGCCGATACATCCACTACTTTGTCAACAACAAAAGTATCCCATATCATCAGGGTCGAACGTACTCTAGATTTGATGAACTTGTTTTGACCCTCAAATTCTTCATTCGGCCTTATACTTTGGAGGAAACTAGAAAACCCTCCAGCCCAGTTCAAGAATAAGCCTGTGGAAAGTTACTTCTTCAAAAGAAAAAGTATCTCATATCATATCTCCTCCTTTTTCTTCTCTTTATCCTTCATGCTGCCTGCAAGATAGGGAGAATGAGAATAATCAGCCGGAACTCGAAATCGAACTTTTGATCTGGGACTGATTGCTTGGAGCTCTGATTGCTTACCTTGTCTGCCGCCTCTTTTAGCAGATCTCCTAGCTCGGCGACTTAGGGAACTCCTACTACATGGTTTGTATCGCGCTTGACCAAGCCTAAAACTACAAGTAAGCTTCAAGTGAAATTGATACATTACCTTGTGCATCTCCACCGGTTAAAGATACCACCCCTGGATGGAGGAAGAGTACTTCCAGAGAAGATCTTGCAAGTCCCCAACCGAGGAGCTTCCTTCACTCGGGAACGTAGGGGAGCACTGTTTGTACCATACTTGACCAACCCCAAAACTACCGAGCACCGGTCAACGTTATACCGTCAAGGACCCAAAAGAGTTTCCCTCCAACCAGGAGGCCAATCATAGAGTGACACGTGTCGACATCAAAAGCCAATCATAACATGACACGTGTCAACATCGGAAGACAATCACAACACGACACGTGTTAATGTCAAAACAAGGCTAGAAACTCTCTTCTATAAAAGGAGATCATTCTCCCACAATATTTTCTAATGTCATTTGTACTAAATCATTCACTTGTTCTCACTAAAGGAGAGCTTGAACCTATGTACTTGTGTAAACCCTTCACAATTAATGAGAACTCCTCTACTCCGTGGACGTAGCCAATCTGGGTTAACCACGTACATCTTGTGTTTGCTTTCCTGTCTCTATCCATTTACATACTTATCCACACTAATGACCAAAGCAATCTAGCGAAGGTCACAAACTTAAATACTTTCTGTTATACCAAAGTCCTCACTGATTTTGTGCATCAACAATCCTTAAGTCCTTACCTTTTTGCATTGGTAATGGATGAGTTAATAGGACATATTCAAGATGATATTCCTTGGTGTATGCCTTCGTAGACGATATAGTGTTGATAGATGAAACTCAGGAAGGGGTAAATGCAAAGCTTAACCTTTGGAGAGAAGTGTTGGAATCTACAGGTCTTCGCCTAAGCCGATCAAAGACAGAATATATGGAGTGCAAGTTCAGTGCAAATGGAAGCCAAAATGAGTTAGGGGTGAGGATCAGAGATCAGGAAATACCAAAAAGCGACCGTTTTCGCTTCCTAGGATCTATCTTGCAAAAGAACGGAGAATTAGATGGAGACCCTGTATGGCATAGAATGTTAGGCGGTGAAGCATCAACACGTACACAAAATGGGTGTAGCGGAGATGAGGATGCTTTGTTGGATGTGTGGGCACACGAGAAAGGATAAGATTAGGAATGAGGATATCCGAGGTAAAGTAGGAGTAGTCGAAATTGAAGGAAAGATGAGAGAAAATCGGTTACGGTGGTTTGAACATGTGCAAAGAAGGTCTACTGACGCTCCGGTTCGAAGATGTGACTACAGGACAGAGGTTCAGGACCGAAGGGGTAGAGGAAGACCTAGGAAAACTTTGGAAGAGACCCTAAGAAAAGACTTAGAGTACTTGGATCTAACGGAGGACATGACACAAAACCGAGCGCAATGGCGTTCTAGGATTCATATAGCCGACCCCACTTGGTGGGAAAAGGCTTTGTTGTTGTTGTTGTTGTTTACAACTTAGATGAAACCCTAACGATTTCGTTTTGATGTAAGTTGTGGTGCTTTGTTGGCACTTCTATTTTTTTTCTCTCTTGAAAATGGTATGAACTCTGATCACTCTGTCTCGATCAAATCTTACAAAGTTTTCAGCTTTTTCTGATTTTAATTTCTGGGTTACTATTCTTTGCTAACTTCCTCATCTGGGCAATCTCCAATTTTCATTTGTATTTTCATCTGGGAAGAGTTCTTGAATGCTAATTAATCAATGTTAGTAGATTGTTAGCTTTGTTGGGGCTTTCCCGGCTAAAAAGTACTTTGCGTTTTGGTTGCTCAATTAATAAATCTGAGATTTGCTAGCACCTGTGATGCTGCTGGTTATACTTTGGGTACGTTTTCTGTCCTCCTGCTTTTATCCAGTTTGCATATGCATTGATAAGTGTTGGATTAAAATGGATTTGTTTTTTTTTTTGGGAAGAAATGAGAAGAAGAAGAAGATATTGAAAAGGTAAAGCTTCATACTTTGGTGTATAATTAGTTGAAGAAAGAGAAAATTACTTGGTAAAGATTTGAGCTTTAGCTATTGCATGCAGATTCAGCTTTCCTTTGCATTTGAATAAGTTGGAAACTGAGTGGAAAATGTTGAGAGAGAGAGAGAGAGAGAGAGAGAGAGAGAGAATTGTGTTGGGATTTTGGTAAAGATTTGAACTTTGGTGGTAAGCTAGCTGATAGAGATTTTACCACTTGTAAAACAAATGGTTAAACCATAGAAAATTCTTGCAAGAGAACAAGTGTTGTAGTATAAAATGGCTCAAGCAAGGTCGATCTCCTCAGGGACTGGTATAAACAATTTATGAGCTTTTGTGTATTTAACTTAGTTAAATCTAAGAACTACACTAATTCAACAAAACTAAATATTATTGGATGTGAATTAAACAAATATCTAAAATGGGAATTTGCTTATAGGAACAATGATTTAACTTAACAAAACAATTAAAAATATAAACTCAAGATAATACAATTAATTTAAGAAAATTAGATTGACAAGGTAATAGAGTTCAACCTTTACCAACAACACTCCTACGTAGCTCTTCCAATTGCTTAAATAATTGAAAATACCTATTCTTTGAAGGTTGGATTTTCCTTATGTATGTTTTACTTGTGACATTCAAGCTAAAACGCATACCACTACATGCAATTTATCCATGACATTTGGATTAAATATAAACATGAATGATTCATTAATCTTGATGAAAATCCTTTTGTTAAACCATGTAATCCCTAAGAGTATGATATTTACCTTAGGAGAATTTACAATCCTCAATCACAAGAAGCATAACCAATTTTAACGTGACATTCGTTCAAAATTGCATCTAATGACTTTTCTAAACATCTTAACGGTGATCAAGCATCAAGACACATAGATAGTTTAATTTAGAGATTGAAAATATCAAAGCAAACATTTAACAACACTTAAGCAATTGAAAGAGAAATCTACATAATCATGTTGCGGCTCATGACCTCACTCTAGCAAAATAAATTAGTTACACATACTTATATTAATACATAAGAAATTATCCATAAAAAAATAACAAAGAAAGAAAACATCCGTTTTTACAAGACGAGCTTTCCGTTCGTCTGCCTTCCTCTTCCTGCGCACTTCTTTGTCCGTGTGCCTTCTGCTTGCGCACTCCTCTCTTTTTCTGCTCCTCCTGCTTCTTGTTTTTCTTTTTTTCTTTTTTTTTTCGCACTGCCCTCCTCTCTTCTTGTATTCTTTTTTTTCTTTTCCACGCTTCCTTTTCTGCCGTGCCATCTCTTCTCTCTCCATGCTAACTTCTTTTTATTTTTTTCTTTTCTTTATTCCTTCTGTCAGTCCATCCCACTATGTCAGTCTCCATTTCTTTTGTTATTCTTTTCTCCTCTCTTTCTCGTGTGTCCTCTGCTTTCTTCAATCTTTATTATTTTTTTATTCTTATCCACGCTTCCTTTTCTGCCGTGCCATCTCTTCTCTCTCCATGCTATCTTCTTTTTATTTTTTTTATTTTTTTCTTTTCTTTATTCCTTCTGTCAGTCCATCCCACTATGTCAGTCTCCATTTCTTTTGTTATTCTTTTCTCCTCTCTTTCCCGTGTGTCCTCTGCTTTCTTCAATCTTTATTATTTTTTTATTCTTTCCTTTTCTTTTCTGCCGTTCCTACTCTTTGTTAGTCTGCATCTCTCCTCTTACTTGCGCACTGCCTCTCTTTCTTGGACTTGGATCCTCTCCTGAGCCCAAGGAGAGGATCCTCCTGACCCAAAGAGTTGGACCGTACGATGAAAATCCAACGGCTACAATTATTATAACTTTAAATGAATCTCCTGTTTATAACCGTTGAATTTTCATCAAACGGTCCAAGTCCTTTGGTCAGGAGGATCCTCTCCTTGAGCTCAGGAGAGGATCCAAGTCCCTCTTTCTTATCTGTTTTCTGTCCGTTCAGTCCATCATTTCTTCATTTTAATTATTATTTTTTTTATTTCTTTTCTTTCTATCTGTTCTGTGTCTGCCATTTCTTCCTGTGTGCCATCCTCTCTGTCATCCTTGGTCTGTGTCTTCTCTTTTCTTCCTTTTAATTGAAATTGATCCTAAAATAAATTTAACTGCACACTAACACAAGGTAAGGTAAAATACCACAATTTTAACACAAAAACATCACAAAGACTTTAGAAATGGATGGTATAAATACATGAAATATATGAGTGATCAAATACCCCCAAACTTGCATTTTTCCTAGTCCTCTAGGAAAACAAAACACAAAACAAAACCACTCAACTAAGACTGGATTCAACAACTTAGTAGCCAACTTCTCAATTTCGATTTCAGAGATAAGTGCTAATCATGAAACAAACAGCCAAGAACTAAGCAAGAGCTCAAAACATCATCCAATAGTTAACCAAATTTCCTTCAAACAAAACGTTGAAATGTCATATGTGAGCTAGCCATGTCAATGCAATTCCAAGCTCCTTTAAATCATCATATGCAAACATGTGAGCTTCTCACAAGACATACGCTCATTCACTCATCAGTTTTGGTTAATGTGTTTCACTCAAGTGATCTCATTGTACATGCCGCCATATGCTTGCTTGTCCACCTAACTCGATATCAATATTTAAGTAATACCTTGGATCAATAGGACTTTATTACGGTTGTAATGGGGCTAAAGATGATAGGCTAATGAAAGAAAGGATATGGAAATCAAGAATTTTGAGAAAGTACACTTTGGTAGTTTTCCAACACCTCAATATCACACCACCTCAAATTGAAAGCAAAATAATAAAACCTCGAGCACCTGTTACTCTCCAAATTTAACTTCAAAAGGAAATTTATACTCTGCAGACACATTTTCAACAACTCAACACTCTTCATTTATTTTTATTTTTTTGAAACTTAGTTTAAAGAAACAAATCTGCAGATTTCTGCATAAATCTGCAAAAGCTACATCACCCATCAAAATCACTTTTTTTTTTTTTTTTTTTATACACATGCTCCATCTATCTTTCTCATAAATGAAACCCCCAAAAGCACAACCCATGTAATACTTTCTCAAAACAATAAGGAATCGATTTTTGTGTATGGGTTCAACTCCAATATCGGAGCAAAGTAAAGAGATGTGTCTAATAAAGAAATAGCTTAGTTAAAGGCTCAACTGGCTACTACGAATAAACATAGCATATAAGGTAGGCATGAAAGGCTCAAACGATCCAAAGATGGCCTATATCACTTCCAAGTTATTACATGAATTGATGAATGAGATGAGAAGTATAAAGCAAGTTCTAGAGATACATGTACAGTGAGATCATACGCACAAGAAAGAATGAGATTGATGCATAATGGTTCAATCATGTAAAGGCTCAAAAGCTCACAAGGTTTACAAATCTCACATGTTTCACATATGAAAGGTTAAAGGTATGTTTTGAAGTTTCATATTGACAAGACTAGGCATATTTATTTTTCAAGTTGATTGCTGGAAATCACAGTTAACACAAAGACAACGAAAATAACTTAGCCTTCTTGAAAGTAAGAAGGAAATTAAGATCAAATCTCATCATTAAATTGAGAAGTAGCTACAAACAACAACACTATAAACACTTAAACATCCAAACACACTATAAACACTTAAACAGTGAAAAACAACATTGTAAGTGATAGGTGAATAAAACCCACGAAAATCATTCAAAATAGCTTGTTTACCCCCCCCCCCCACACTTAAACTAAACATTGTCCTCAATGTTTCAAACATAGACTAACACTCAAATAAGCAAAGAACACAACTAATCGAACATGACAAGTATAGCAAAGTAAAAACAAGAAAAAGTAGAGTTTAGGAGTGCAAATCTGGTTATGGAGGTCTGTAATTTCTGCAAAGCCGAGTGTGCTTGTGACAGGTGCTGACGAGGCTGAAAAAGCTGGCGCTTCTTCGATTTCAGAGCAGACGTGCTTCGACAAATTGGCCGTGATTTCCGCAAAGCCGAGTTTGCGGATGACGGGTGCTGACGAGGCTGAAAAAGCTGGCGTCTCTTTGATTTCGGAGCAGACGTGCTTCGATTTCTGAGTTGGCTCCTCTTCGATGTCTGAGTTTTTATAAAGCCATGCATGGCGTTCCCGAACACACTTGAATTATTGCCTGTAAAAACTCCCCTCTTGCACATCTTAGATCTTAATTTGCCCAACCTCTTCATTTTCTTCAACACCTTCTGAAATGTCTCTCCCATCTGACCGTCATCTTGACTTGAATATCGAAGAAGATATTGACATGTCTTCTCAAGGTAACATTTGGCAGCCGTCCTTCGCATCCTCTAACGGTCTTCTTACAGTTGGGGACACTGTGATGAGGAATGATGCAACGGCTGCAGTGGTTGCTAGAAATCTTCTTACTCCAAGGGACAGTAGGATGCTTTCCAAGCGGTCTGACGAGCAGGCTGTTCAGGATTCTTTGGCCTTCAGCGTCCAATGTGCAGGCTCATTATCAAACATGGGCCAACGTCTTCTTGCTCGATCGCGTCAGGTTGAGTCGTTGATGGCTGAGGTGGCTAGTCTTCGGCAAGAGATCAAAGGGCTTAGGCACGAGAATAAAGAGCTGCACTTGCTCGCAACTAGTTACTCAACGAGCATGAAGAGGAAACTGGACCAGCTGCAGGAGTCTGAAGTTCGGGCTCGGAGTGATCATCAAAAATTTATGGCGTTACTCCCAAGGCAACTTTTGTCTTCGTCATCTGGCACTTCACCCAGTTTTGAGGCTCCGGAAAATCAAACTCTGGCGCTTCGTCTTTCTGATGTTCCATCGACTGCTGTGGCACCTCTTGACCAATGAAGGCTCATTCTTGTTTGTATGCACATCTTTGAATTTTTCTACCAAATGTTCCTTTTCTACTAAAGATAATGCAAAAACCTTGTTTACCTGTCAATGTTTCAAACAAAAATCCACACAAAAAAAAATAATCAAACAAGCAACAAATAAAAATGACAAATAAAATTTTTTATTTTTTTATTTTTTTATTTTTATTGTTTTTTTATTTTTAAACAAGAAGTAAACTAACGAAATATATTTCCGCCCCAAACTTAATTATAGCACTGTCCCCAATGATAATGAAAGGAATTTTGAACAATACGACATAAAAATGGAAGGAAAGAAATACAAAATAAAATCAAGACACATAAAGAAAAGGAAAGAACACACCAATTTGTATAGGTGAGGAGAGCAGCAGTAAAAATGCATTTTTGTTCCATGATAGAATTCCAAATCATCCCCAAACTTGTTTCAATACGTCCCATTATGCATAACAAATGTGTGAGTAACCCGTGGGATTAAGAAACTTTGCAAGAAGTTGTGGTGGAGACTGCAAAAGCAGTACCTGCATAAGGGAGCAAAAGTAGGATTTAAACACACAAACCAGAAAACAAGAGAAAAATAGAACAAGAACATTTAAAATTATTCAAACTAAAGATGAAAGATAGAAAGCTTGGGTTGCCTCCCAAGAAGCGCTTTAGTTATTGTCTAGAGCTAGACATTCTGTTGACAGTTTGATTCAAATAACAGGTTCCTTCAAAGTGATGGAATCCTTAGCAAGATCATATGGAGACTCTTTGTATAACTTCAAGCGATGTCCATTAACTTTGAAGACAAAACCAGTTTGCATGTTTTGGATATCCAAAGCCCCATGAAGATGGACCTGTACAACACAATATGGACCATTCCAACGTGATTTGAGCTTTCCTGGGAATAGTTTCAATCTCGAATTAAAAAGCAAAACCTTCTGACCCGGTTGAACTCTTTACGAAGGATGTGCGCGTTATGAAATTTCTTGGTCTTATCCTTGTAAATCTTTGCATTCTCATAAGCATCATTCCTTATTTCTTCCAGTTCATTCAACTGCAGCTTCCGCTTCTCTCCCGCTGCTTGGTAGTCAAAATTGAGGTGCTTAATAGCCCAATATGCCTTGTGCTCAAGTTTCATAGGTAGATGGCAAGCTTTCTCATACACCAAACGAAAAGGAGACATCCCAATTGGTGTCTTATAAGCTATCATATATGCCCACAAAGCATCAGTAAGCTTTAAACTCCAATCCTTTCGAGATGAACTGACAGTTTTCTCAAGAATCCTCTTGAGCTCACGATTAGATACTTCAACTTGTCCAGATGTTTGTGGAAGGTATGGGGTGGCTATGCGATGGTGAATATGATATTTGGCACAAAGGGCAGCCATGGTGCGGTTTAAGAAATGCGTACCTTCGTCACTGATGATAGCACGAGGTACTCCAAATCGAGGAAAAATAGTATTCTGCAAGAAACCGAACACCACAGAACTTTTGCATGTTGGAGAAGCTATTGCCTCCACCCACTTAGAGACATAATCAACCGCCACCAAGATGTAAAGATTGCCATGTGAAGAAGGGAAAGGTCCCATGAAGTCTATACCCTAAACATCAAATAATTCAATCACCAAAATACTTTGTTGGGGCATCTCATTTCTCTGAGAAAGATTTCCAACTCTTTGACACTTATCACAAGCCTGGCAGAATAGGTATGCATCTTTGAATAAAGATGGCCAAAAGAAACCACTCTGTAAGATCTTGGCCGCTGTCCTTCTTGGTCCAAAATGACCACCACATGCATAGTGGTGAGCAAACTTCAAAATGCTTTCTTGTTCTTCTAAGGGGACACACCGACGAATGATTTGTTCTTGGCAATGCTTGAAAAGGTATGGCTCATCCTAAAAGTAGTGTTTTACAGTGGAGAGGAACTTCTTCCTCTGTTGGTAGCTGAACTCTGATGGTATTTCTCCAGATGCCAAATAATTTGAGATGTCAGCATACCATGGTACTTGATGAGTAACCGCTAGAAGTTGCTCGTCTGGAAAGCTCTCTTGCAGGGGTAATGAATCTGCCTCATCAGTGCTTGCATTTACTAGTCTTGAAAGATGATCCGCCACAACATTCTCACGTCCCTTTTTATCTAGGATCTCCAAATCAAACTCTTGCAAGAGAAGGACCTATCGAATCAATCGTGGTTTTGCCTCTTTTTTAGACAATAAGTACTTGAGAGCAGAATGATCAGAATACACAATGACTTTAGCACCAACTAAGTACGATCGAAACTTTTCAAGAGCAAATACCACTGCAAGTAATTCTTTTTCTGTAGTGGCATAATTCAGCTGAGCATCATTCAAAGTGCGGCTGGCATAATATATAACATGGGGGAGCTTGTCACGTCGCTGACCAAGGACAGCACCCACAGCGTAATCGGAAGCATCGCACATGAGCTCAAAAGGAAGGGTCCAATCTGGAACTGTTATAATTGGGGCTGATGTGAGAAGATCCTTCAATTTGTTGAAAGCATCATGACAATCTGCATTAAATTCAAAACAAGCATCTTTAGCAAGTAAATTACAAAGAAGACGACTAATTTTGGAAAAATCCTTGATGAATCTTCGATAAAAGCCAGCATGTCCCAAGAAAGATCTCACATTCTTCACAGAAGTTGGTGGTGGTAATTTGGCGATCACCTCAATCTTTGCCTTGTCAACCTCTATCCCTTTGCTTGAAATTAGATGTCCTAGCACAATGCCATGCTTAACCATAAAATGGCATTTCTCCCAATTTAACACAAGATTAGTCTCCCTGCATCTTTCCAAAACCAAAGACAAGTTATCCAAACATATATCGAAAGAATCACCAAAAACAGAAAAATCATCCATAAAAACCTCAACAATATTTTCAACCATTCCGGAAAAAATACTCATCATGCATCGTTGGAAAGTGGCAGGGGCATTGCACAATCCAAATGGCATTTTTCTGTATGCAAATGTACCAAAAGGGCATGTAAACGTTGTCTTCTCTTGATCCTCAGGGGCAATTGGAATTTGGTTGTACCCTGAATAACCATCTAAGAAACAATAGAAAGAATGACCAGCTAGTCTCTCGAGCATCTGATCAATGAATGGCAGCGGAAAATGATCATTTCTAGTGCTGTCATTGGGCTTTCTATAGTCAACACACATTCGCCATCCGGTGGTCATCCTTGTAGGCACAAGCTCGTTGTTATTATTCTTCACCACAGTAATACCAGTTTTCTTTGGAACCACCTAAGTCGGGCTTACCCATTTGCTATCCGAGATTGGATAAATGATACCTGCATCAAGCAACTTCATCACCTCAACTCTTACAACTTCCTTCATGATCGGATTTAGACGTCTTTGAGCTTCAACAGTTGGTTTAGTCCCAGCCTCCATAAAAATCCTATGCATGCACAAAGTTGGACTAATGCCCTTTATGTCAGCAAGTGTCCACCCCAAAGCATCTTGATACTTGCGAAGAACTCTTAGTAATTTGTCTTCCTCCGTGTCATTAAGATCAGCAGCAATAATAACAGGCAAGGTCTCATTCACCCCGAGATGAGCATACTTGAGGTTGCTCGGCAGTAGCTTGAGCTCTAACTTCAGAGCTTGCTCACTTGAAGGAAGAAGAGGCTGCTTAGGCACACCAAGGCTTTCATAAACATGTTGCCACTTTGGATTATGAATTGGTGCACTATCTAATGCAGCAATGATGTCCACCACATTTTCTTCCATAGATAAAGTAGCATCATGGTTGGTGAGGCAAGTTAACAGCTCATCGTTAGATGATCGTGAGGCAAAGTTTGCATGCACAATCCCATCCAAAACATCAACAGGAAAACACTCTTCAGGTTCGAAAGGACGCTTGACAGCTTCAAAGAGTTTGAATACAACTGACTCTCCTTGCACTCTTAAGGTTAAAGTACCTGCTTCCACATCAATAAGTGTCCGGGCGGTGGCCATGAATGGTCGGCCTAAAATGAGAGACACTTCCTTGCCTTCCTCCATGTCAAGTACAATGAAATCAGCTGGAAGATAGAATTTATCCACTTTAATAATCACATCTTCAAGAATACCCAAAGGATAGGTCACGGACCTATCTGCCAATTGAAGACTCACAGATGTGGGCTTGAGTTCTCATTCGCCTAATTTTTGAAAAACAGAATAAGGCATAAGGTTAACACTTGCTCCTAAATCAATCAATACTTTATGAAAATTAAGACTACCAATAGTACAAGAGATAGTGAAACTCCCCGGATCTTTCTTCTTGGGTGGTAGCTTATGTAAGAGGACAGCACTGCATTGCTCAGTTAAAATCACCTTCTCGTATTCCAAGAACTTTTTCTTTTTAGAACATAGCTCTTTCAGAAATTTGGCATATGATGGGATCTGTTTAATAGCATCTAATAGAGGCAAATTAATTTGAACCTTAGCCAACGTCTTCATGAATTCAATGCATTGTTGATCCTTGGAACGTTGTTGCTGCCGTTGTGGAAATGGCAAAGGTGGCTTGTATGGTGGCTTGTCAGAAGGTGCAAATAAACTACCAAAGCCTTTTTCCTTGTTTGCATCAGAGTTGGGTCGAGATTGCATTTTGTCACTTGCACTAGGATCTGGAGTACCTGTTGCAGAAATAGCCTCTAACCGAGACTTTGCAGCTAACGGTGCACTTTCAGTAAGCTCTTCTTCTTCCACTTTGTCTTCATGGTGCACCATTTCTCTGTTGTCATAACTCTTGCCACTTCTCAATGTCCGTATTACTTTGCAATGCTCCATCCCTCTTAGATTTTGCTCAGATTGGCTCGGGAATTTTCCTTTCTCTCTTTCATTGAACATGGTAGCAAGCTGTCCAACTTGAGTCTCCAAATTCCCCACTGATGCCGTGAGATTCTGAATGCTAGTTTGTGTGGATTGGACAAAATTGTTGGTGGTATTAGAGAGAGCAGACATATGTTGAGCTAGTTGTGACATTTGGTCTTCAAGTGATGGTTTCTTAGTCTCACTAATTGATTGGTAAGACTGTTGGTATTGACGTGGCTGTTGGTTGCCACCCCAACTGAGATTGGGATGGTTCTTCCACCCAGGATTATATGTATTGGAATAAGGGTCACTTCTGGGTCCAATGAAATTATTCACCATATTCACATGCTCTTGCACAAGCTCAGGGTAGCTATCCTTGTTGGGGCATTGAGTGATGTCATGAGTTATCTCACTACAAATGATGCAAGCTTCTTGGGCATTGGGCATGGAAGAGACCTGCATTAAGGCAGCAAACTTGGCATTAAAATTCTTTTCCATGTTAGCAATTTGAGCAGAAACATTAGGAGAACTCTGAGAAATCTCAAAAACTCCACTCTTTTGTGTTTGTTCTTCTGTCCATTGTTGGGATTCAGAAGCCATCATATCAAACAACTCAAATGCTTCCCTTGCTGATTTTGACATTAGTGACCCTCCAGCAGATGCATTCACTTGACTCTTGGTGGTGGCATTGAGACCATCATAAAATATGTTCATTTGAAGATTAGAATCAAACCCAGCATGAGGACATTTTATGTACATCTCATTATACCGTTCCCAAGCTTCATGGAAAGACTCGTTTGGCTTTTGAGCGAAAGCCAATATCTCTTTCTTAAGTGCAAGAGTCTTGGAAGAAGGAAAAAACTTAATGAGAAATTTTTCTTGCAATTCTATCCATGTTGTAATGCTATTTGCAGGCAGAGAATACAACCACGCCTTGGCTTTGTCCTTCAAAGAGAACGGGAACAAGTGTAACTTGATAGCTTCAGAAGAGAAACCTCTGATTATGGTGTTGTCACATGCCTCAATAAAATCAGTCAAATGCATGTTGGGATCACTGTTTGGCAACCCATGAAAGGATGGCAATATGTTGAGGATGTGAGGTTTGATTTCAAAGGTTGTCCCATCTTCCACGTCTGGATATATAATGCACCTTGGCACTGCATTGACTCTCGCTGCCAATGAATTCCTTAAAGGTTGACCTGCTGCAGGTAAGGCTAGGGCCATGTGTGCAACTGGTACCAAAGGTTGGAAAATAGATATGCTGCTCTCAGGATCACGGAACAAATCCTTAAGAAAAGTATCACCAAGGTTGCAATCTTGTGCTAAATATTTTTCTCTAGCTAACTTCCTTGCACTTCTCTCTGGTTCAGGGTCGTAAGGAATAAGCACTTGATTCTTGGACCTTGTTCCAATCACCATATACTACACCTGAACAAACAATAGCAATATTAAGCCACAAAAAAAAATAAAAATAAAAATAATAAAAAATAATAAAAAATAAATAAAATAAATAAATAAATAAAAATAAAATAAAATAAAGCTTAACAGAAACTAACTAAACAACAAAAAGGAAAAGAAAGTAAGTAAACCTAGATGAATCAAAAACACAGTTTATGAAAGTTGGCAACCATTAGTTAGTTAAACGAAGACAAAAATCTCCCACTACACATCCACTGCACTTAATCAAAGATAGAAACTTAACTAAATTAATTGCTGTTTTTTTTTTTTTTTTTGGTTTTTTTTATATATATATTTTTTTATTTAATGATTAATAAAAATAAGACATAAACATAAGCATAAGAAAAATAAACACAAAAGCTCGGGAACTGTTGGCACAGTCCCCAGCAACGGCGCCAATTTCTTGATAGCGATTTTACCACTTGTAAAACAAATGGTTAAACCATACAAAAATTCTTGCAAGAGAATAAGTGTTGTAGTATAGAATGGCTCAAGTAAGGTAGATCTCCTCAGGGACTGGTATAAACAATTTATGAGCTTTTGTGTATTTAACTTAGTTAAATCTAAGAACTACACTAATTCAACAAAACTAAATATTATTGGATGTGAATTAAACAAATATCTAAAATGGGAATTTGCTTATAGGAACAATGATTTAACTTAACAAAACAATTAAAAATATAAACTCAAGATAATACAATTAATTTAAGAAAATTAGATTGACAAGGTGATAGAGTTCAACCTTTACCAACAACACTCCTACGTAGCTCTTCCAATTGCTTAAATAATTGAAAATACCTATTCTTTGAAGGTTGGATTTTCCTTATGTATGTTTTACTTGTGACATTCAAGCTAAAACGCATACCACTACATGCAATTTATCCATGACATTTGGATTAAATATAAACATGAATGATTCATTAATCTTGATGAAAATTCTTTTGTTAAACCATGTAATCCCTAAGAGTATGATATTTACCTTAGGAGAATTTACAATCCTCAATCACAAAAAGCATAACCAATTTTAACGTGACATTCGTTCAAAATTGCATCTAATGACTTTTCTAAACATCCTAATGGTGATCAAGCATCAAGACACATAGACAGTTTAATTTAGAGATTGAAAATATCAAAGCAAGC
Organism: Malus sylvestris; assembly: GCF_916048215.2. Classification (NCBI taxonomy): domain Eukaryota; kingdom Viridiplantae; phylum Streptophyta; class Magnoliopsida; order Rosales; family Rosaceae; genus Malus; species Malus sylvestris. The sequence goes on from NC_062271.1 coordinate 23,081,591, forward strand.
ATTTAACAACACTTAAGCAATTGAAAGAGAAATCTACGTAATCATGTTGCGGCTCATGACCTTACTCTAGCAAAATAAATTAGTTACACATACTTATATTAATACATAAGAAATTATCCATAAAAAAATAACAAAGAAAGAAAACACCCATTTTTACAAGACGAGCCTTCCGTTTGTCTGCCTTCCTCTTCCTGCGCACTTCTTTGTCCGTGTGCCTTCTGCTTGCGCACTCCTCTCTTTTTCTGCTCCTCCTGCTTCTTGTTTTTCTTTCTTTCTTTTTTTTTTCGCACTGCCCTCCTCTCTTCTTGTATTCTTTTTTTCTTTTCCACGCTTCCTTTTCTGCCGTGCCATCTCTTCTCTCTCCATGCTATCTTCTTTTTATTTTTATTTTTTTTCTTTTCTTTATTCCTTCTGTCAGTCCATCACACTATGTCAGTCTCCATTTCTTTTGTTATTCTTTTCTCCTCTCTTTCCCGTGTGTCCTCTGCTTTCTTCAATCTTTATTATTTTTTTATTCTTTCCTTTTCTTTTCTTCCGTTCCTACTCTTTGTTAGTCTGCATCTCTCCTCTTGCTTGCGCACTGCCCTCTCTTTCTTATCTGTTTTCTGTCCGTTCAGTCCATCATTTCTTCCTTTTAATTAATTTTTTTTAATTTATTTTCTTTCTATCTGTTAGAGGTCGCACTTGGTGCGATGGCAAGTGCCTTCGTCCATGAGCGGTAGGTTTCGGGTTCGAGACTTGGGAGCAGTCTCTCCATAAAATGGGGGTAAGGCTAGCCGATATTCACCTCTCCCAGACCCTGCGTAAAGCGGGAGCCTTGTGCATTGGGTACAACCTTTATTTGCTTTCTATCTGTTCTGTGTCTACCATTTCTTCCTGTGTGCCATCCTCTCTGTCATCATTTGTCCGTGTCTCCTCTTTTCTTCCTTTTAATTGAAATTGATCCTAAAACAAATTTAACTGCACACTAACACAAGGTAAGGTAAAATACCAAAATTTTAACACAAAAACATCACAAAGACTTTAGAAATGGATGGTATAAATGCATGAAATATATGAGTGATCACTAGCTGCTTTAAACTCGCACAGGAAAACCCAACAGCATGTAGGTAAAATACCAAAATTTTAACACAAAAACATCACAAAGACTTTAGAAATGGATGGTATAAATGCATGAAATATATGAGTGATCACTAGCTGCTTTAAACTCGCACAGGAAAACCCAGCAGCATGTAGATAAGTAGACTGAATTGGCCTTTTGAATAAGTTTGAAATGAGTTGGAAACTGAGTAGAAAAATGTTAGATAGAGAAACAGAGAATGTGATTTGATAATTGGTAATATGATCAATCCTTGGTGACATATATACTATATCAAATTAGATTAGAACTTTTTGATTAAATTAGATCAAAATTTGTTCATATAAAATAAAACAGTTTATACATATTGGAAATAGGCATTAAAAAGTTTAAGTCTGACATTACATGGATTAGAATGACTTTCCTAGATGCTTAAATGCTTTTTGCTGAAGAGTGTTTTGTGTTTCTACTGCTGATAACCAAATGTTATAACGTAGACCTTAATATATATTATGACAAGGATGTGTACATCTTCCGTCCTCTTTAGTTCAATACTCTGCCAGTTGTGAAAACAGCAACCGAGCCACTCAATCCATGTATGCTGACAAAGATGGTGGAAGGACTAAGAAAGATAAGCAAGAATTATACTCTTGCAATCACTAAAGTTGAGGAGTCTGGGGAGAACACGATATTAGGGACAGGAGAACTCTACTTGGATTCAATAATGAAGGACCTAAGAGAGCTTTATTTGGAAGTAGAAGTGAAGGTAATTGTTTGCTCCCAATCCTCATCCTCTCTTCACGTTATTTCTTTTTAAAGTAACTTTTCCACCCCTTAAGAATGTAAATTTAGGGTTTTTGAAATTTAATTTTCGAATTCTAGATTAAGGTTTCTAAATTTAGGGTTTGTGAAATTTAATTTTCGAATTCTTGAAATTTTGGGTTCACAGATTCTATTTAATTGATCTAATAGTTCTTGGGTTTTTGCAGATTGGACCATCTTTGACTCTTGAGGTTCAAAGTATTTGTGAAGGTTTGATGCGAAATATATAAGCACACAAATTAAACCCTCTTTTTATCAAATGTAGTAAAGTATGTAAGTAGGGATCGTTCTAGGCCGGGGATTAGGAGGGATTGCTAAACACTTGAAAACTGACTTAAAAACATAAAAATAAAATTTAAAACACTAACTAGACTCAAAGAATGCAAAACTATACTTTAAAATACTTAAACAAACATAAAACTCAAAACAGCAACCTAATGACTCAAAACTACCTAAAAACCACTTTCTGGGCAGTTTTGAGAACCTAACAAGAACTTGGACGAAGTTGGATAAAAACTTGAATAAAAACACTTAGAAACACAAATCAAAACACTTTCTAACTAATCTAAGACTTCAAAATAAAGGGGGATTTGTTTTGGACGAAAATTGAAAACAAAACAGAAACTTTAAAACAAAACAGATTGTAAAACGTTTTTGGATGAAAAGGATGGATAAAAGGCTAGTTAGGAGGTTCTTCTCCACACATGACACACTTGCAAACAAAATGATTTCCAGTTGTTCTTTCAATAAATTATGAAACTCAACACCCCAAGTTAATTAGATACGCTTAAATTAACCTTCAAGTTCTCCTTAAGTTAATGAATTGGATGGAAAAGCGCATACAACAATTCAAAGCATTCCTCAAAGGTTCCTTACGTGATGAGCACAATAAAGATACAATCAAGAATCATGAAGCACAATGAGAACTATAAGTGTTGACGAGGCATTCGTTACTATGATGAGCATGAAACTAGTGCCAAGAATTCATTCAACGCGATCGTTTTCAAGCGACCTTCACTACTTGTGATTATAAGATTGTAACTATTAGGTGAAACTCCCTCATAATCTAGCATCATATTCATGCATGAAAACTAAGCGTGCACTCTCAATCAACATACACAAATAAGTTATCAATCAAGTAGATGAACGAATTGAATCCGCAACTTATGAAATAACAACTGAATGTAATCAAATCATATTGCAAGCATGTACATGGTTTCAAATCACCCCCCAACTAAGGGGGTTTAGTTCCTCATTCTTGCAATACAAAGATACATAAAATTAGACATTAAAATCAAAGGAAAGAAAACACCTAAAATGCTCCAACTTGGAAAGCAAGTGCATCAATGGATCTCCCTTCCTCCTTGTTGCGGCATGAAGCTTGTGGACAGATTTTTGGGTGGATTTATGGTGTAGAATGGATGGGGAATGATATGGAGGGGTTTAGGGTGAGTGTGGAAGAGTGTTTGATGGTTAGAAGGTGGTGGAAAACTAGGCAAAGAGGGTGGAAGAAGGTGGAGTGGTTGTTATGTTTTCTAGGCACTAGAATGGTGTTTTTGGGGTGTTTTGCTTCCTAGGGTGTGTAAGGACGAATTTCTGTGATAAAATGATGAATATGGGGGATTGTTCTTTGGCCAAGGGGTGTAAACATGTATTTATAGGCCCCAAAAACCTTAGAAAATAAGGTTAGGTTAAGGATGAAATGCATGGCAATTTGTGTGTGTGGTGTGCAATGGTCCAAGGGTGAAAATGAAGTAATGATGCAAAGTGTGAAGGGTAAAATGGAGTGGTGTTGTAGCTAGGGAGCATGAATGATTGTGTACATTGCATAGAGATGGAAAGGGAGGTGAAATGTGTCAACAAATGGGTCAAAGGTGCAACAACATGTGTTGCACATGGCATTGGATTCCAAATGTGAATGATGGAGCATCAATTGGTGCATGTAATGGATGTAAAGGTTGTCTAAAATCTAATGGGTGAAGGGAACAAGAGGTATCAAGCAATTGAGTGAAATAATTAAATGAATTAAAGCATGAAATCAGAAATTATGTAGGGGACAAGAGTGATCAAGCATGGCATGGAATCCAAAGGGAATTCTATGTGGTTTGCATGGCAAGGAATGCAAGTTGGGGTGACAGATTTTTGGGCTGTTTTCTTCATCTTTTGGACCATAATTCTTCATATTCTTGGCCTCTTTAGTTCTCAAATTCGTCCATCCACTTGGCCCATGCATTTGCTATCCATTCCAAGCCCGAAACATGCTCCAAAGGCCTCCAAAATGCATCTTCTTGCATACTTTGTACTTAGAGTCTTTCACTTTGCATGTGGGCTTCTTTGCATGTGTATGAGTTGTCATTATTTATCCTTGCAATTACACACACACACTTGCACACACATATGCCCAAAACGTCCATCCTCATGCATGCAATCCATTTGAGCCCAATATTGATCCAACATGCACCAAAATGCACTTTTCTTGCCAAGGTTGTTATTAAGACCTACAAACAAAAGAAAATGGCTTTAAACACTAAAATAACTAAAGAAACACAACGTAAACGCACAAGAACAAGCCAATTAAGTCGCATAAATATGCTCCTATCAAATTCCCCCACACTTAGCTTTTGCTAGTCCTCGAGCAAAACAAAGAAATAAAACGAAACAAAACAAATAAAACACAACCTAAACCTTCCAACATTTGCCTCAGGGATTTCCAATGCACATGACATGTTAAAAATCATTATCCCCACAGATTTGAGTCATCTTTACACTTAAGCACATACTTAATCATAGTCACCACTTACTAGTTCACAATTAATCAATTAAAACAATGTTTTTGATGTAGTAACATGCCTTAGAGAATTCACTCAATTCCTTACAAGATATGCACTCAATTTTCACTCAGATTTTCCAACTACACACCCTATACTAGTTATATGTGAGAAGATTGATGTAGATATGAAAACGAATGCTCACATATATGTATCACAAAGAAAGCAATTTCTGGAGTTAATAAGCATGTTTAGATATGATCTCATGAATGGAATGCTATTACTTAGACGCGAGAACCAGTGACACCATATGCTCATACCAAATTCAAACTCCACAAATTGAAACACATAACACTCAAGATTGAAGTCAAAGGTTGTAACGGGCTTGGGGTGTTGGCTAACAAATGAAGGATAGGGATAACAAACGTTCTTAAAGCAATAGCAAGAAAAGTAATGAAATGAAAACTTAGAATTCACTTAGATTGCAGTAATCAACTTTTAAACACGAAGGGAAGATTCAAGCAATATTTAGGGCCGAATTCAATGTTTTGGACCCTTTCTTCAATAAGCAACACTTTAAAACTCTTTTTCACATATTTTTCAACTCCTTTTCTCTTCACAGCTCTTCTTCTTTTCATTCTATTTTTCACGAATCTTTCTTTTCTACTCGTGCCTTATGAATGATTTTGGCATACACACACACAAGAATCACTTCCCCCACACTTGTTTTCTGCCATACATTAATCAAAAGGAATTCAATTTGACTCATACTTTACTATGCTTCAAGAACAAGGGTATGGATGGTCCTAAACTAGGCTAGGTAAGGATAATGTGGTTTAACAAAGAATGTAGGCTATCAAGGCTCAATGGGGTTAACTTAAACATATAACGATATGGGATACATGGCAGTTTGGCTTTGGTGGTGGTAACTACACAACTTCATCTTGAATATGTGTTATGCAAATCAATAGCATGCTTTGAATGAAATAGGCATGAGTTCTAGCATTTGGAACTAAATGATGAAACGCCTTCTAAGTAATAACCAAGCAAAGAATAATGAGATCATGCAACGACTTTAGAAAACAATAATGCACAGATTTTAACTCTCCAAATAAATATTTAGGCTCAATTCTCACAAGGTTGTAGCGTTAGTTTGAGTTCTTTCCTTCAAGCATGTTACAAAAAACTAATTTTTTTCTTTTATGATTACATGTGATTTCATAAGTTATAACCACAATCACGCATAAATAAAGAGTAAATCAAACTTTCATCCATGTTTATAACTCTCTTTAACAGTCATGCAATTACAAACTGAATCCTCATCATTGTGTTGGAAGGTACCCTAAGACACAAATAAGCGCACAAAAACAACTCTTTTTTTTTTTATTTTCAAAAACAATTTTTCAAATTTTTATGAATTTTTGGATTTTTATGTCAAAACACACTGAAACACTCCAAAACAGCTTAAAAATACTTAAAACAACAAGGAACAACACTAGAAGTAATGGGTGATAAATTTCTACGAATTTCATGCAAAACAATGGTTACTCCCCCCACACTTAAATCAAACATTGTCCTCAATGTTTCAAGCATATACTCACACCAAAAACAAGCAAATAACAAACGACAAATAAACATGACAAATATGGCAAAGTAAAAACCAGACAGAGTAGAGTTTAAGAACGCAAATCTGGTTTTGGAGATAGTTGATCTTGTTGACTTTCCACAGCTTTGAACTTGAACTGGATTGGAATTGTACGGCGAAGCTTTGCTGTTCATTTCCACGAAGTTTAATGTTAAAATCCTTTGCATATTTGTTAATGTTTCAAAATAGAAAGTCATAACCAAAAATAATTAAACAAGTAATAAAATAGACAATCAAACAGAATAAATGGGTTGCCTCCCTTAAAGCGCTTGCTTTAACGTCTTCCAGCCGGACGATGAACACCTTCACTTCTCCTTGGAACCCACGGCATGCAGTGGGATCTCCTCCACAACATGCTCCACAAAGTTCTCGTAGTATGGCTTCAAGCGATGTCCATTCACCTTGAATTCTTGCCCGGTTCTCAAGCTCTTAATTTGGACTGCACCATGTACAAAAAGATTAGTAACAACAAACGGGCCAACCCATTTGGAACGTAACTTACCAGGGAATAGACGAAGGCGGGAGTTGAACAACAACACTTTCTGCCCAATTTCGAAAGTCTTGCCTCGAAGCATCTTATCATGGAATGCCGTGGTCTTCTCTTTGTAAATTCTAGCATTCTCATAAGCTTCATGCCTTATCTCATCAAGTTCACTCAATTGAAGCTTTCGATGAATTCCAGCTTGGTCCACATTCAAATTGAAGGTCTTGATGGCCCAATGAGCTCTATGTTCTAATTCCACGGGAAGATGGCAAGGCTTGCCATACACAATTCGAAAAGGAGACATACCAATGGGGGTCTTGTAAGCCGTTCGATACGCCCATAGTGCATCATCCAGCCGTAAGCTCCAATCTTTTCTATTTGGCCCAACGGTCTTCTCCAAAATCTGTTTGATCTCACGATTAGATACCTCGGCTTGGCCATTGGTTTGGGGGTGGTAAGGTGTGGAAACCTTATGTGTCACATGATACTTCTTGAGTAATGCCCCAATGGTACGGTTGCAAAAATGAGACCCTCCATCACTGATTAGCACCCTAGGCATCCCAAATCTAGAAAAGATATTAGTTTTCACAAAATCTGCCACAACTTTAGAATCGTTAGTTCGAGTGGCTTTCGCTTCCACCCACTTTGAAACATAATCAACGGCAAGTAATATGTAGGTGAAACCAAAAGATGAAGGAAAAGGACCCATAAAATTGATACCCCAAACATCAAAGATTTCAACAACAAAGATGGGTACCTGCGGCATTTGATCTTTTTGGCTAATATTACCTGTCCTTTGGCAGCGATCACATGTTAAACAGAAGGTTCTAGCATCTTTAAACAAAGTAGGCCAATAAAAACCACATTCAAGAACCTTAAAAGCTGTCCTTTGGGTGCCAAAGTGACCCCCACATGCATATGTGTGACAAAAACTTAAAATTGAGTGAAAATCTGATTCATGCACACATCTTCTTATAACCTGATCTGAACAATATTTCCACAAGTATGGGTCATCCCAAACATAAAATCTAGCATCCTTTTTAAGTTTATCACGTTGGAATTTGTTTAGGGTGCTAGGAACTTGTTTAGTCACCAAATAATTCACCAAATCCGCGTACCAAGGCTCACTTACCTGGATAGACATTAGTTGCTCATCGGGGAAGGTTTCAGAAATTGGCGATGCTTCCTCATGCACCATTCGACTTAGGTGGTCAGCCACCACATTCTCCACGCCCTTCTTATCCCGAATCTCAATGTCAAACTCTTGTAGAAGCAACATCCATCGAATTAGTCTAGGCTTGGCCTCCTTTTTTGTGAGTAAATACTTGAGAGCTGCATGATCAGTAAAAATAATAACTTTAGTACCAAGTAAGTATGATCGGAACTTAGCTAATGCAAATACCACAGCAAGTAATTCTTTTTCAGTGGTGGAGTAATTTAATTGAGCATCATTTAGTGTCCTAGAGGCATAATAAATAACATGAGGTTGTTTGTTCTTTCGTTGCCCCAAAACAGCACCAATCGCATAATCCGAAGCATCGCACATCAACTCAAATGGAAGGCTCCAATCTGGAGGTGTGATAATGGGAGCCGAAGTAAGAGCTTCTTTTAATTGCTTGAATGCCATGGAGCATGCATCATCAAACTCGAAAGCCACCTCTTTTTGAAGCAATCGGCATAGTGGTTGTGAAATCTTGGAGAAATCCTTTATGAAACGCCTATAAAAACCTGCGTGACCAAGAAACGAACGAACCTCTCTAACCGAAGTTGGAGAGGGTAAGTGACGAACAAGGTCTACCTTAGATTTATCCACTTCAATGCCTTCTTCAGAAATAATATGTCCTAGAACAATACCTTGCTTAACCATGAAGTGACATTTTTCCCAATTAAGCACAAGATTCGTTTCAACACAACGTTTCAAAATTAAGGTCAGATTACTCAAGCAATGATCGAATGAATTACCAAACACGCTGAAATCATCCATGAATATCTCAATAATTTTCTCCACATAATCAGAAAAGATACTCACCATGCATCGTTGAAATGTCGCAGGGGCATTGCACAAACCAAATGGCATGCGCCTGTATGCAAAGGTGCCAAAGGGGCACGTGAACGTTGTCTTTTCTTGGTCCTCCGGAGCTATCACAATTTGGTTATATCCGGAATATCCATCAAGAAAGCAATAAAATTTATAACCGGCTAACCTTTCTAACATTTGATCCAGGAATGGCAACGGAAAGTGATCTTTCCTTGTCATGGCATTTAACTTCCTGTAATCAATACAAACACGCCAACCGGTCACCACACGAGTGGGTACAAGCTCTTGTTCTTCATTCTTCACCACCGTGATCCCGGACTTCTTTGGAACAACCTGCACGGGAGACACCCAACGACTATCAGAAATAGGGTATATAACACCACAGTCAAGCAATTTTATAACCTCCTTCTTTACTACTTCCAACATGGGTGGATTAAGGCGACGTTGAGCCTCCCGAGATGGCTTAGCTCCCTCCTCCAAAAGGATGCGATGCATGCACGTGGTGGGACTAATGCCTTTGATATCCGCCAAGGTCCATCCAATGGCAGATTTGTGCTCCTTTAACACCCTTATCAACTTGTCTTCTTCTTGGGCCGTGAGTGAGCTAGATATGATGACGGGTAGTGTTTGATCTTCTCCCAAGAAAACATACTTCAAGTGACTAGGTAATGGCTTCAACTCAAGTGTAGGTGGCTGCACAATGGATGGAAGTAACTTGTTAGCCAAAACCGAATCTAAAATTGAGAGTGAAGACTTACCAGAATGTGATGTCAATGACTCGAGGGCCGCGACCATTTCAAACACTTCACCACAAGGGGGCACGGCAATATGGTCAGATTCCATGCCGTGGGTTGCTTGGATTCCCCCACACTTGTTTCTTGCTCCTATGCCGTGTACTAAGGCTATTTCAAGTGCATCGTCGTTCATTCGATCCAAATGTACCTGTGCCAAAGAATCAACAATGTCAATAGCGAAACAAGAATGGTCCTCCATTGGATATTTAATGGTTTCAGAAAGATTAAAACGAATAATGTCTCCATCAAACTCCATGGTTAATGTTCCTATAAACACATCTATTTTTGTTCTCGCTGTTTTCATGAATGGTCGGCCTAGCAAGATTGGCAATGATGGAGCATGGCTTGAATCCTCCATTTCTAAGACATAAAAATCTGCAGGAAAGATAAGATGATTGACCTGCACTAAAACATCCTCAAGGACTCCCTTGGGATAAGCGTTAGAACGATCGGCCAATTGAATTATCACGCCATCTTGTTTTAACTCACCAAGGTTCATTGATGCATAAATGGAATATGGCATAACATTAATAGAAGCACCTAAATCTAACATGCATTTTTCAAATCTAGTGTTTCCAATTACGCATGGGATAGTAAAGCTCCCTGGATCCTTACACTTTGGAGGTAACTTCCGTTGCAAAACCGCAGATACATTTTCACTTACCTTCACAACTTCTTTGTTTGAAATTCTTTTCCTAGTTGTGCATAATTCTTTTAAAAACTTTGCGTACCTGGGCACTTGCTTAATAGCATCAAGTAAAGGAATGTTCACTTGGACTTTTCGAAAGGTATCCAAAATGTCCTTTTCGCTTTCTTCTTTCTTCGATTGTGCAAATCTACGAGGGAAAGGAACATTGGGCAGATTAGTGTTCGAAATCACAACATTTGGAACATTCTTACCTGAGGTGGACGGATGGGATGTCTTAGATGGCTGCGGCATGGGTGATGGTACCCTTGCCGTGGGGTAGGTGTTCTCATCTTCCTTGAGTTGTATCTTCTCATCTTCCTTGTTTCTCACCTCTTTTCCACTTCGTAATGTGATAGCCTTTGCAGATTCGAAGCCACCCTTTGGATTGACCACCGTAGTGCTTGGTAACTTACCATTTTCACGGAATTGCCCCAAAAATTCGGCCATTTGTCCCATTTGCTTCTTCAGCTCATTAACCTCCTTTGCTTGGTTCTGCATTCCCTGCGCCATGGTGGTTAGTAACTGATATGTTTTATCATCATTCATAGACGTACCTGGGTTGGTTTGGGAAGATTGTGCCTGAGGAGGTGGTTGTGGTTCCATTGGCCTTGGAAAGAAACCCGGGGGTTGTCGGAATCCACTTTGTTGGCCATATTGTGGTGCATCTCTCCATCTGAAATTGGGGTGGTCACGCCATCCCGGGTTGTATGTATTGGAGAAAGGATCATTCCTTGGTTGGTTTTGATTCCCATAACCCACAGCATTGGCCGATTCCCATCCTCCATTCTCAATTAATTGAGGGCATTGATCAGATTGGTGTCCTTGAATGGAGCATACACCACAGATTGTAGTTCCTTGCGTTTTGGGGCCTTCAACCAACTGCGATAACATAGACGTAAGGTTAGCCATTTGGGATTGTAACTCAGAAATAGAACTTACCTCATTGACATGATGTGGCCGTGGGGTGTCTCTTTGCCCAACACCTTCATATTGTTGTGCATTGAGTGCTCGATTCGCAATGAGAGTTTTGGCATCCCTAGGTGTCTTATCCACTAGAGCTCCTCCCGCGGAAGCATCCAACATTTGCCGTTCAAGTGGTAAAAGACCTTCGTAAAAGTATTGAAGAAGTAACTCCTCCTTCATCTGATGCTGTGGACAAGAAGCAACAAGTGATTTAAATCGTTCATAATAAGATGGAAAAGATTCACCTTGGCTTTGCTGAATTCCACTTATTTTTTTACGAAGAAGAATGATACGAGAAGTTGGGAAAAACTTCTCCAGAAACGCCCTCTTCATACTCTCCCAAGATGTAACTGTACCGGGAGCCAACTCGTATAACCAATCCTTGGCTTTGTCCATTAAAGAGAATGGAAAAGCCTTCATCTTTAAAATACTTCCGTCAACGGTAATCGGAGTCATACTTGAGCACACCACTTCAAATTCCTTCAAATGTTTGTTCGGATCCTCCATGGAAAGCCCATGGAACTTTGGAATGTGGTGGAGCAAACTTGACTTTAACTCGAACTCTTCGGTTTTACCTTGAGCAGCCATGGGATATTGGATACACAATGGTGCGGCATTATCCAAACCCGAGGCGGCAAGCTCCTTGAGTGTACGGTTGTCCATGGCTATACCTTGCTCTTCTAATTCAGGCTCGGGACTAAGAGGATTAGACTCTTGCAATTTCTTTTTCCTTCTCAAAGTCCTCTCAAAATCACCGTCAAAGTCGGAGATATGCTCACGAACAGGTTGTGAGCTACGGGTCATAAACTAGTACCTAAAAACAAAGAAAACAAAACAAATCAGCAACTTAAACAGAAACTTAAACAAAATACAATAATTCGAAAGAAAACAATCCAAGAGATTAGCAAAGTTGCTAATCCCCGGCAACGGCGCCAAAATTTGATGCGAAATATATAAGCACACAAATTAAACCCTCTTTTTATCAAATGTAGTAAAGTATGTAAGTAGGGATCGTTCTAGGCCGGGGATTAGGAGGGATTGCTAAACACTTGAAAACTGACTTAAAAACATAAAAATAAAATTTAAAACACTAACTAGACTCAAAGAATGCAAAACTATACTTTAAAATACTTAAACAAACATAAAACTCAAAACAATAACCTAATGACTCAAAACTACCTAAAAACCACTTTCTGGGCAGTTTTGAGAACCTAACAAGAACTTGGACGAAGTTGGATAAAAACTTGAATAAAAACACTTAGAAACACAAATCAAAACACTTTCTAACTAATCTAAGACTTCAAAATAAAGGGGGATTTGTTTTGGACGAAAATTGAAAACAAAACAGAAACTTTAAAACAAAACAGATTGTAAAACGTTTTTGGATGAAAAGGATGGATAAAAGGCTAGTTAGGAGGTTCTTCTCCACACATGACACACTTGCAAACAAAATGATTTCCAGTTGTTCTTTCAATAAATTATGAAACTCAACACCCCAAGTTAATTAGATACGCTTAAATTAACCTTCAAGTTCTCCTTAAGTTAATGAATTGGATGGAAAAGCGCATACAACAATTCAAAGCATTCCTCAAAGGTTCCTTACGTGATGAGCACAATAAAGATACAATCAAGAATCATGAAGCACAATGAGAACTATAAGTGTTGACGAGGCATTCGTTACTATGATGAGCATGAAACTAGTGCCAAGAATTCATTCAACGCGATCGTTTTCAAGCGACCTTCACTACTTGTGATTATAAGATTGTAACTATTAGGTGAAACTCCCTCATAATCTAGCATCATATTCATGCATGAAAACTAAGCGTGCACTCTCAATCAACATACACAAATAAGTTATCAATCAAGTAGATGAACGAATTGAATCCGCAACTTATGAAATAACAACTGAATGTAATCAAATCATATTGCAAGCATGTACATGGTTTCAAATCACCCCCCAACTAAGGGGGTTTAGTTCCTCATTCTTGCAATACAAAGATACATAAAATTAGACATTAAAATCAAAGGAAAGAAAACACCTAAAATGCTCCAACTTGGAAAGCAAGTGCATCAATGGATCTCCCTTCCTCCTTGTTGCGGCATGAAGCTTGTGGACAGATTTTTGGGTGGATTTATGGTGTAGAATGGATGGGGAATGATATGGAGGGGTTTAGGGTGAGTGTGGAAGAGTGTTTGATGGTTGGAAGGTGGTGGAAAACTAGGCAAAGAGGGTGGAAGAAGGTGGAGTGGTTGTTATGTTTTCTAGGCACTAGAATGGTGTTTTTGGGGTGTTTTGCTTCCTAGGGTGTGTAAGGACGAATTTCTGTGATAAAATGATGAATATGGGGGATTGTTCTTTGGCCAAGGGGTGTAAACATGTATTTATAGGCCCCAAAAACCTTAGAAAATAAGGTTAGGTTAAGGATGAAATGCATGGCAATTTGTGTGTGTGGTGTGCAATGGTCCAAGGGTGAAAATGAAGTAATGATGCAAAGTGTGAAGGGTAAAATGGAGTGGTGTTGTAGCTAGGGAGCATGAATGATTGTGTACATTGCATAGAGATGGAAAGGGAGGTGAAATGTGTCAACAAATGGGTCAAAGGTGCAACAACATGTGTTGCACATGGCATTGGATTCCAAATGTGAATGATGGAGCATCAATTGGTGCATGTAATGGATGTAAAGGTTGTCTAAAATCTAATGGGTGAAGGGAACAAGAGGTATCAAGCAATTGAGTGAAATAATTAAATGAATTAAAGCATGAAATCAGAAATTATGTAGGGGACAAGAGTGATCAAGCATGACATGGAATCCAAAGGGAATTCTATGTGGTTTGCATGGCAAGGAATGCAAGTTGGGGTGACAGATTTTTGGGCTGTTTTCTTCATCTTTTGGACCATAATTCTTCATATTCTTGGCCTCTTTAGTTCTCAAATTCGTCCATCCACTTGGCCCATGCATTTGCTATCCATTCCAAGCCCGAAACATGCTCCAAAGGCCTCCAAAATGCATCTTCTTGCATACTTTGTACTTAGAGTCTTTCACTTTGCATGTGGGCTTCTTTGCATGTGTATGAGTTGTCATTATTTATCCTTGCAATTACACACACACACTTGCACACACATATGCCCAAAACGTCCATCCTCATGCATGCAATCCATTTGAGCCCAATATTGATCCAACATGCACCAAAATGCACTTTTCTTGCCAAGGTTGTTATTAAGACCTACAAACAAAAGAAAATGGCTTTAAACACTAAAATAACTAAAGAAACACAACGTAAACGCACAAGAACAAGCCAATTAAGTCGCATAAATATGCTCCTATCAAGGTTCTGGTTCAGTGCAATAGGAATAAGGTAGAAGCTAGTTGAGAGAATTTCTGGCATTTTTGTATAAGATTTGTGAAGTAAGATTCTTCCCCTTTTTTCTACTTCAAAGTTTGAATTTTGTGAGAGGTTCAAATATTGCACATGTTATCTTCATTAATTTGTTTCTGGAGCAGCAAAGGTTTGATGAAGTGCAAGGCTTGTTGGGGAAGATGCATATGTCCAAAATTGTTTGTTTTCAAGTCTTTTTGTAGTGGAGATCACACTACTACAATATTAGCTTTAGGTGTCGGACGATCCTGACGGTTAATAAGTCATTCTGACAGATAAAAGATTTTCGACACATAATTTATTTACTGTCGGATTAAAGTTACTTTCTGTCGGATATAGCCGACATAAATTCCTGACGGATTTTTCCTGGCGGATTTAACCGCCATAAAATTATTATAACCCTCAGTATTTTTGAATTCTTTTTTTTTAATATTTTAAAATTAATCTGATGGTTTCTAAGTTAATTGTGGCGGTTATAACCAACATAAATTGACTATTTTATTATTTTAGATTCTGGTGGTTATTATTTTAGAATTCTGCCGGTTATAACCGACAGAAATTGACTATTTTATTATTTTAAAATGTTACATTGATTAAAAATAAATAAACAAATGGTGTGAATATTTTTTTTTCACTCACGGTCCCATTACCTAATCTCTGAATGTTTTTTTTTTTTTTGCGATTTTTTACACATGCTATCTCGGAGTATATACAAACATATTTGGCAGTTGAATCGTTGAAACTAGTTTCGTAGAATGCATATCCTATCAAATTGATAGATTTAACAAACACTTAAGAGTTAATGTTAGAGTTCCATTAAGTATAAAAAATTATCCACTAGTGCAAATATTTTAAATTGAAGATTGAGGAGTGTAGCTGTAAAAAATCATCAAAATCGAAGCTAAAATAACTGTTAAATTGTGATTTTTTGTTTATAACCATCGAAATTTTTTGTTTCGTTACCTAATCTCTGAATGTTTGTTTTTTACAACTTTTTACGTATGCAATCTCGGAGTGTGTAAAAATAAGTTTGACGTTTGGATCGTTGAAAAAAGTTTCATAGAATGCATATTGCATCAAAACTATAAATTAAACAAACTTTAGTTAATATTATACTTCTATTAAGTATAAAATAAGATTTTGTGGTATCTACTAGTGTAGATATTTTAAATTGAAGATCAAATTTATTCATTACATTCTTATAGGGTTCTGGAGTGTAGCTGTAAAAACTCATCAAAATCGGAGCTAAAATAACTGTTAAATTGTGATTTTTCTTTTATAACCGTCGAAAACTTTTGTTCCGTTACGTAATCTTTGAATGTTTGTTTTTTACGATTTTTGACGTATGCAATCTTGGAGTGTGTATAAATAAGTTTGATGGTTGGATCGTTGAAAAAAGTTTTGTAGAATGCATATTGCGTCAAAACGGTAGATTAAACAAACACTTAGTTAATATTATACTTCTATTAAGTATAAAATAAGATTTTGTGGTATCCACTAGTGTAAATATTTTAAATTAAAGATCAAATTTATTCATTACATTCTTATAGGGTCGAGGAGTGTAGCTGTAAAAATCATCAAAATCGGAGCTAAAATAACCGTTAAATTGTGATTTTTTGTTTATAACCGTCGAAAACTTTTGTTCCGTTACGTAATCTCTGAATGTTTGTTTTTTACGATTTTTTACGTATGCAATCTCAGAGTGTGTACAAATAAGTTTGACGGTTGGATCGTTGAAAAAAGCTTCTTAGAATGCGTATCACATCAAAACAGTAGATTAAACAAACACTTAGAGTTAATGTTATACTTCCATTAAGAATAAAATAAGATTTTGTGGTATCCACTAGTGTAAATATTTTAAATTAAAGATCAAATTTATTCATTATATTCTTATAGGGTCGAGGAGTGTAGCTGTAAAAAAATCATCAAAATCGGAGCTAAAATAACCGTTAAATTGTGAATTTACTTTTATAACCGTCGAAAACTTTTGTTCCGTTACCTAATATCTGAATGTTTGTTTTTTACGATTTTTTACGTATAAAATCTCGGAGTGTGTACAAATAAGTTTGACGGTTGGATCGTTGAAAAAAGCTTCTTAGAATGCGTATCACATCAAAACAATAGATTAAACAAACACTTAGAGTTAATGTTATACTTCCATTAAGAATGAAATAAGATTTTGTGGTATCCACTAGTGTAAATATTTTAAATTGAAGATCTAATTCATTCATTACATTCTTATAGGGTCGAAGAGTGTAGTTGTAAAAAATCATTAAAATCAAAGCTAAAATAACCGTTAAATTGTGAATTTTCGTTTATAACCGTCGAAAACTTTTGTTCCGTTACGTAATCTTTGAATGTTTTTTTTTTACGATTTTTTACATATGCGATCTTGTAGTGACGGTTAGATCATGGAAACTAATTTCGTAGAATGCATAAATTTGCCAAAATTTTGTGCTAAATTTGTGCTGAATTGAAGTGGGAAAAGTAATTTGTGCTAAATTTTTATTTATGTTTTTCAAGTATTAATTAGACAATATTTAGTTCGTGTGAAGACATTTTCATTGTACAATTCTCTTTTTGTTTATTTATCGCATATTTTACATGGATTATTATGACACACCCCGATCCTAAAATCAAGGCGCTCACGTGACGGCCAGCATGCCTTGATTTTAGGATCGGGGTGTGTCATATTATCTATTAAACTAAAAATGTAAAAATTATCTATTAAACCAAAGAATTATTTATTTAATTTTGAAAAACATATTCTATTTAAATACATATTATTTATTTATTTATTAAACCAAACAATTATTATTTTATTTTTTAAAATTGTAACAAAATTTGGGGGTGGGGGGGGGGGGAATTTAAAATTTGGGGGAAAGTTTAAAATTTTTGCCGCCATTTTGTTTCTGTCGGTTATAACCGACATTAATGAAAGTTTCTGTCGGTTTTTATTAAAAAAATTTTTGTCGGTTTTTATTAAAAACACTTCTGTCGGTTTTAACCGACAGTAATGAAACATTTCCACGTTATAACCCCTCCATCTCTCCCTGCAGTCGGTGCTTCTCCCTTCCCTATTTTCTCCCTTCCCTATATGTGACATTATTGAGACTTAAACTTTACAAATTTTGGAATTATCTTAAGTTGGATTGTTTGTGTGGTTAAGGATCTAAGATGTTAATGGATGGTGAGGATTTGGTGTTGGACCACACATACACTCCCTGCTTTCTCCCTCTCCCTCGTATCTCTCTCTCTCTCCTCCCTCACGACTCTCTCACTCTCTCTCACCCTCGGACGTACGGACATCACCAAAACCCTCCAAAACTTTGTGGATCGAAGCAAATAAGGTATGATTCTTCATCCTTGTGATGTTCTGAGTCGATTGGTGCTAGTTTTAGGAAGTGAAACCCTCGGAATCGTCGTGAAACCCTAACCCCGAAAATATGCACTGTTCATGCACACGTGAAATCTTGCATTTCAGGGAATTTCAAGCTCACAGTGAGCTTAAGGACATCCTCACGAGCTTCGGGGTGATTCGTTGGTGATATTTGGACGTCGGAGGACCGAGAACGGAGGTTCTCAAAATTCCCGAACTATCGTGCTTCCCCAGGTAAAATCTAGTGAATTTTAGACCTTGAAACTTGTCTATCGTGATTCTACATGTTGAGGGCTTCAAATTGATATAAAATTCGAAGAAAACGGTTAAGAAACGAAGGAGAACAAGGAAGTACAAAACTCGCCGGAATCTGGCCACCGGAAAAACCAGTCCGGCGACTGGCTGAGGAAGATGGTGCGCGTGGGGGTGCGTAGACCCGTGCCACCCACGGCGCGTGGGGGCGCGTGGCAAGCCTAAAAATTTTTCTAAAAATTTCTCGACGTCCGTGACGTCGAGTGGGTCGCTGTGGTATATTTATTTACCCAAATTGAGCACCGTATGAGAAGTTGTTACGAATTGTTGGTGATGTGCTTTAAATAATGTTATTTTAGTTGTTTCGCATATAGGTGACACCTATCCCAAGGACAAGCGTATCCAGGGACGTCACGGGGGTTACGACCCATCGACTTACCAGAGAGTGGGCAGTTTTGTTTTCGTATTACCTATATACTACTGTTTTTCCCAGAAAATGCATTTATATGAAAATATGTTTTTAAATGCCATGCATGCAATTGATGAGATATTTGAATTGATAATTGATACATATATATGTGAATTGACGCGGTGGACGCACAGGTGAGTTTTTACATTATTCATACGATTTATTTATGTGAATTGCATTGAAAGCTCATAACCTGCACCCTAGGTGTTAGTGCTTATATTATTCACCACACCGCACGCTCGTCTTGGATCCAAGTAGGTGGATGTCGTACATACCATGTGAGGGTTCCGACATGCTAGTCGCATAGATCACTAGATGTGATTCCGACTAGTGGGTGACCTTAGTTATGCGCGCTGATGATTGATGAAAGAAGCACTAGAGCGTATTTTTACACCTTTCATCGTACAGACTACCTTACGTAGTTCCGAGTGATGTGCAGAGTAGGGCCGTATAAGTCACTGTGGTGACTCCGGCTGAGTGGGATATTGAGCTATAGAATTAACCGTACAGGACCAACTGCAGGGTCTCCGGTTGATTCATTATGTCACCTGTTATATTGATGCATCCATATTCTGTTATTGACATTTATGGCATGGCATATTTTCTGGTTTTGATAAAGATGGATGATTTGAGATATTTGAGGATTTATATACTATTATGTTATTTTCTGGGAAAGTATACAGGTTTTACGGTGAGGGGTTAGAAATGTTTTAAATGAAATGTTTTGGAAAATCTTTGGTTTTACTGACCCACTCATCTTTGTTTTGCGCCCCTCCAGGTTCTAGTTAGCAGTTGGTGGCTCACGAGGTCTTTTTCGGCATTCTGACAGACGTACTGCATGTAGGACTCACCTGCGGGTGTTGTACTTTTAATTATGGTCCTACTTGACTGCATTTATACCTACGCTCTGAATTCGTGTGTTTTACTTTATAACTCTCTTTTTTATGCTAGTAGGTTATTACTGCTAGTAGTTGGTTCGAATTCATTCGTATTTCTGTTGTATCTTGCTTCCGTGTCGCACTTTTGGCTACGTCACGTTCACGTGATGGTCAGCACGCCTTGATTCTAGGATCGGGGTGTGTCATTTTTATAATAAATTCTCTGTCGGATATAACCGACAGAATTCCTGGCGGTTTTAGTATTTTCTGTCAGTTTTATGCGACAGAAATTATAATAAATAAATATATATCCTGTCGGTTATAACCGACGGAATTTCTATCGGATAAAACCAACAGTAGTTCTGTCGGTTTTATAGTATTTTCTGTCGGAAAATTTATTTCCTGACACGAGCAATGCTGTCGCTTATTATATCCGCCACTGCAACCATTTTCTGTCGGATTTTGCTTAAAATCCCTCAGTAATAACCTTTTCTTGTCGTTTTTATTTGTGCCAATAATGGGTAGTTTTGTAGTAGTGTCAAATATGTAACATTATAATATATGTTTGTGAGATTGGGAAAGTGAAAGTTGGTTTCATGGTTGTAGGCTGTTTTCATTTTATGAAAATTTAAATTTTTGCATTTCCTCAATTCAGTTTCAGTTTTTTAAATTTTGATTTTTTTTATATTTAATTCTTGTTGGCACAATTATAATATAAGTGTCAATATGGTTGGAAAAGGTCATCAAATAAAGTTGTCAAAAACAGGCACAAAAAGTGGTCCATTTGTGCCTGCCTCTTTGAGCACCAAACAGTGTATTGTGCCATTTTAGCAATGGTGATGCCCATAGAGGGTACAAACACAAAGATAGTAGCCGCATTGTTACTATTGGTCTATGAGCACAATTGTTGGTGCTCTTTGGCCTCAAAGGGCATAGATAATTTATTGTGCGCAGTGGCCATTTTTGTTGTAGTGAGTGTTCTGGCTAGTCATTCCTTGAGAATAGCCTAACTACTCTGATCAAACTAGCTTACTCTTATCTAAACTAAGTATTCTGACTACTCCGATCAGAGTAGCTTACTCCGACCAGACTAAGTTCATTAGAGTAGCTTACTCCAATATGAATTCAATCAAGGATAATGTAATATTACACAGATAATACACATTGGCTAGCAGCTACTAATAAAATGTGTATGACATGTTCGAGAAATGTATAATATTTCGTTAATACAAATATTATATAGATAAAAGTTGACATGTAAGTTTATGAGCACGTACGACACAATAATTGTACGAGTGATATGTAAGTTCATTGTGCGAGTGATATGTAAGTTCAATTAAAAATCGATTCTAGTAAATACATAGACTGTTCATAATACTTTTATCAATTCCGTTCATTTGTTTTCTTTACTGTTCGATGACTAAACGACCTTACTTTTAATTGACTTTTTGCAAATAAGATCTTTATAGGGTGATTTATAATATGAACGGTTCTGATTACAAAACCAAAATTCTATAAAGTAACAACAAATGATTTTGAGTAAGAATTTCTACTCATTATTTGAGTAGCCAAGAATTGTTCATATTTAAATTGTAGTGAAATAGTAACATGATTTACCTATTTAGGGTGTGTTTACATATAGGGAATGGATATGGTAGAATGGGAGTCATTCCCCATTCCTGATTATTGCTCCGTTTACCAACTTCAGCGGAATGAACAGTTATGCGGGCCCCACGTAAAATCAGGAATTCAATTTCTAATATTGTCGGAATTGGATTACCTAGAAGAAGGTAGTATTTGGATTTAGGGGAAAAGGCTCCATCCGGAATCAAATTTTCCTTCCCAAAATACCCTGCACCTTCAGTACTCATTTCCATCTTCTTGTTGTCCTCCGTCATCCGATCTCCAGCAGCTCTCTGATAGGAGCATATTTATGCGACTTAGTTAGCTTGTTCTTGTGCATTTACGTTGTATTTCCTTAGTTATTTTAGTGTTTAAAGTTATTTTTGTGTGTTTTCAGACTCTAAGAACAAAGTATGCAAGAAGATGCATTTTGGAGGCCTTTGGAGCAATTTCGGGCTTGGAATGGATAGCAAATGCATGGGCCAAAGTGGATGGACGAATTTGAGAACTAAAGAGGCCAAGAATATGAAGAATTATGGTCCAAAAGATGAAGAAATCAGCTCAAAAATCTATCACCCCAACTTGCATTCCTTGCCATGCAAACCACATAGAATTCCCTTTGGATTCCATGCCATGCTTGATCACTCTTGTCCCCTACATAATTTCTAATTTCATGCTTCAATTCATTTAATTATTACACTCAATTGCTTGATACCTCTTGTTCCCTTCACTCATTAGATTTTAGACAACATTTACATCCATTACATGCACCAATTGATGCTCCATCATTCACATTTGGAATCCAATGCCATGTGCAACACATGTTGTTGCACCTTTGACCCATTTGTTGACACATTTCACCTTCCTTTCCATCTCTATGCAATGTACACAATCATTCATGCTCCCTAGCTACAACACCACTCCATTTTACCCTTCACACTTTGCATCATTACTTCATTTTCACCATTGGACCATTGCACACCACACACACAAATTGCCATGCATTTCATCCTTAACCTAACATGATTTTCTAAGGTTTTTGGGGCCTATAAATACATGTTTACACCCCTTGGCCAAAGAACACAATCCACCCATCCACCCTTCACCATAACTCACCTATATCCATCCACCACCATAATTTACCACTCATCCATCAAACCACACCTTGTGCCGCTACAAAGAGAAGAAGGAGGACCCTTGGACGTGCTTGCCATTCAAATTGGATTGTTGGAGCGTTTTTAGGTGTTTTCTTTCTTTTGTTTTCAATGTTTAAATTTGTTTATCTTTGCTTTGTAAGTATGAGTGGCTAAACCCCTATTTAGTTAGGGGGAAGTTTGAAGCCATGAACATGCTTGAGATTTAAATTGATTTCTTCCAATTGTGATTTGATAAGTTGTGATTGCAATTCAATTATCTATTTTATTCATAACTGATTCTTGTATGTTTATTAAGGATGCATACTTAGTTTTCATGCATGAATTAGATGCTAGAATATAAATGAGTTTCACCTAATCGTTGCAAGTTTATATTCATGAGTAGTGAAGGTTGTTTATCACAATCGCGTTAATTGAATTCTTGGCATAAGTTTCATGCAATTCATAGTTACAAGTGTTTCGTCAATGCTTATGATTTTCATAGAACTTAATGATTCTTGCTTGTATCTCTATTATGCAATTCATGTAGGGAACTTGTGGGGAATGCTTTGGGTTGTTGTATGCAATCATCCAATTCAATGAAATTAGGAAAATCTGAGGATTAATTTAAGCGTACCTAATTAATCTGGGGTGTTGAGCATCATAGTTTATTGAAAAGCAATTGGAAATCAATTCATATATAAGTGTCATGTGTGAAGAACGGACCTCTAACTAATCCATCCATCATCTTATTTCTTAAATTTGTTTTACAATCTGCCTAGTTTTATAACTTGTTTGTTTGTTTCAAATTCATCAAAACTAAAATCCCCCTTTTACTTTCTTGTTTCAAAGTGTTTAAAATCTGTTTGTTTGTGTTTTAGAGTGTTTTGAGTCAAGTCAAAACCCAAATTTCGTCCAAAGTTGTTTTAGAGTTAGAAACTGCATAGTTTGTGTTTTTAGGCAGTTTTGAGTGTCTTTAAGTTATTTTGAGTCTTGTGAACCTGTTTTAAGTTCTCTAAGTCTATTCAAACGTTTTTAACTTTGTTTTTTTATGTTTTTGAGTTAGTTTAGAGGTTTTAGCAAGCCCTCCTAATCCCCGGCCTAGAACGATCCCTACTTACATACTTTACTACAATTGATAAAAAGAGGGTTAATTTGTGTGCTTATATATTTCGCATCACTCTCTGCTCCTCCGCCACCTCCTCTCGCTCCACCACCTCAAAGTCTTCCACACATTTTGTGCTTCCCACATTTTTCTCAGCAACCGAACAACAGAAATCCAAACCAATTCATGAAATGCCAACACCCAAGTCAATCATCGAATAGTTTCATGATTCAGAGCTCGGATTACTACCCAAACTACATTATTCAGCAATCCAAACAGAGTCGAAGTAAGAAAATCCAGAAGCAATCAAAGCTACAGATTGCAGATTACCTCTCATTCTGTTCCTGAATGTTCTTCATCTGAGCTCGTCAAGCTCGACCCCAACACCTCCTCCTCCTGCTCCTCCCGACCCTCCATTTTTTCTTACTCTTCACTTTCACGGTATCGTCTCTTTCGATTTGGGGCTCGGCTGCTATTCAACCCAACAAACCCATCGCTCCCTGCGCTTCATCTTCATCGTTTGCGCCACACCTTTCACCTCCCAGTGTAGCCATGCCTTACTCCCCTGCCACTGCCTCACAAAACCCAACTACATATCCCCAAATCGGATTCAAGAATTTATCACCCAAATCCCAGATAATAAACCCACAAATCCGTTGAAGAAATCACTCAAAACCTAGAAAATCTTGAAATTGAAATACTTGGCAGGGAGGAGGGGTGGTGATTATGGGGTAGGGTGAGTGGGAAATATGAAAGCGAGGGGGAAAAGGGGAGGGAGAAGTTCTTATTTTCTGCTAGGGAAGTCTGATAGATGAAGGTTTACAATAATGACATTTTGTAAAAATGTTATTAAAAAAATATGGGAAAGAAATAAAACAAAAATAATAAGGGCATTTTAGTAATCATATTGATTTTTATTCTAATTCAGGTAAATTAGTAAACAATTTATATGAATTTCGTTTCATTTTCACTCTGATTCCAGAACATTTAAGTAAACAACTTCAACAGGAAACCAATTATGATTCCTCCTCAATCGAATTCCTCTATTTTGATTACGGTTACGTAAACGAGCCCTTAATGGAATAAAGTTTCATTGGTGTTATTGTGACGTCACCTTTGACATAACTGTTTTCGCCTATACAAAAAATTGATAAAGAAATAGAGAAGTCGTTGTTTATAATGGGCACCGGCTACTGGCATTTGTATTGTACGGAATGGACACGTATCGGTTGGCATGATTCTCTGCTTGGTTTCCGAATTTCTTTCACCAAATCTATCAAGTCAATCAATTCGGACTTTTAAAATTTGATCAAACTGTTAAAAACAGAAAATCTTCTTAAAAATTATAATAACTTAAGTCATTTAATCAAATTTAAATAATCTAGATTGATTGATTGGATGAATTTAGTAGAAATGTTTCATTCCCTCGGCTTGGTACGTGGTGCTCTGTAGGGACCCATGTGTTTTGCATCTTCGAACTCTCAACGAAAATTGGCCCGATCCCCTCATATATAATATATGGTTCTCACACAGTGTCCAACTGTCGGTGCTGAGACTTCTGAGCCTGCCATGTCACCCTTCAAAAGTTTGAGTGTCAATCTACAAGTCCAGCACAGTACCAGATAGACTTTGTATATTCAAGGGCCAGTTTTGAATTTTCAATTCAAGGCAGAAATTTGTGTACTCTACGTTAAGCCAAAAGATGGTCATTTACGAAAGTATTGTGTTTGGATTTTTGAGGTTGAGAACGAGCAGGAAAAATGCATTCAGTCAATGTTAGAGTATTATATGGAATCTTTTAATATAGATGTCTCAGTTTTGAATTCTCTACATCAAACATTTATGTTTTTTAATGATTTGATTAGACTTTTTTTTTGTCATAACTTTTGTGCTATATGAACATTATATTGTAACAAATTTCCTATAATCTAGCCTTTTGATTATACTCTCCTTCATTAGAGATAATTGTTCAAAAAAAAAGGTTGGTTAGATTCAATTTATTTTAACAATAATGCTACAATTTAGCAATAATTACCTACGATTTAAGATATTTTCTTTCCAAAATAGTTTAAAATATTTTTAAATCCCCCCAAAAACAAATGTCCGAAATAAGTTTTTCTTTTAGTACTTTAACAGAAAATAGGATTGAGAATAATATAAACGTGCCAATACACAATGTGTACAAAATAAAATAATGTACCAATATTAACAATATGTATCAAATCAAACGTACCAAAATTGCAAATAAACGTATCAATTAATGATTTTTTTTAAATTCAAACGTACCCGCAGATAATATATACGTAATGTATTGTACCTAATAATAATTTGTCAACAACTATACTTAAAAAAACAGCAAAAAAATGTAATTTCACAAAAAAATTGAAAACAATTACACGCAGCTTTTATGTTGATCACCAACTATTTGAAAAAGAAAAAACCATTTGGAAAAAGAAATCATATTAAATGTTTGCATTTAAAAAAAAAAAACTGATCGAAAAAACATATTTGGAAAAAGAGAAAATATAGTTTAATTACTAATATGTCCACTAAATAAAGAAAAGTGCATCATGCAGATAAAAGGATAAATTCAAAAATTATTTTAATTTTAAAAAATAGAGATGACTATTGGTCAAAGCACTTTAATCAAAATTTAAAAAGGCACAGATGTTTAATCTAAATTATATAGAAAAACTGTAGGGAATTCTAATTTTGATATTGTCTTGAATACGGGTCAGCAACTATCACTATATCACTTCGATTTCTTAAAGAAAGGAAATTGGGTAAATTATCTAGAGTTTAACTTTTGGTCTCAAATTTTGATTAACCAACAACATTTTTCAAATACTCAACCAATATGCTGATAGAGATCGGTGATGACGTAAAAAGTTAACAGCAAGTTAATGGAATTATGATTCAGCATTTGGACGAGTGTTACTTGAGCAAATTGTATGTCTTGTGATGTCCCAATCAAAATGTGTAACTTTGACTCATTTTTTCAGAAGCTCATAGGTAAAGAATTTTTTTATTGTGATAAGAATACGGATGCTACATCACGTGATTTTACGTAAGTGGTGAAAAATTTTATTTTTTAAGTTTGTTGATGCACAAAACCGGAGAGGTCTTGGAACAACATAAATCCGACTATGAATCTGCAAGAAAGTAAATAACACAAGATGTATCATGGTTCACCCCAATGTTTGGGCTACGTCCACACTGATGTTGATTGTATTTCTCTGTATGAATGTATGGATCACAAGTGTGAGGGGGAGTCCCCCAGAGAAAGAGAGAATTTGAGAGTGTTTCTCTGTTTGTGAGAGGATTGTGAGGGTGAGAGCTTGAGGATTGTGAGGGTGAGGAGGCCCTTTTATAGACTAAGGGCTCCTCCTCTTTTTACATATTTGCCCATTCATTTATTACATAATTACACTCGAATCCCCCGAGTATTTGTACGAGATCTAAATATGGAGGTCCTAAGTATGGTACAAACAGTAGTCCCCCAAGTATTCAGTTAAGAGAGTCTTTTGGCTGGAGACTTGAAATTCAGTCCATGTGTGGGCCGAAGTAACTAGATGTCGTCTAGAACTGATGCTCGATATGAGGCGGTGCCCAATCTGAAATGATGCTCAACTAGAAGTAGCACATGTTGCGAGGCTGCTCTGTTTGTGGCTTATGTTGCCTTGGTTGGCTCGGCTTGTGTCGTTTAAGGTGAGGGAGTCCTTTTTATAGAATAAGGGCTCACGCCTCAATACATAAATGATGGGCTAGAGTTGTTACTTTAGAAGCTTGGCTACTAGCAAGACACCTCATTCGTCAACTCCCTCGACCGGAGACTTGGGGGACTCCTACCATATGCTACTGCACCTTGATACTCGGAAGTCTCACGACCACTTAGTGACTTAAATTTTTCAAGTCTCCAACCGAGAAGTTTTCCTCACTCGGGAAATTAAGGGAACACTACCTCAACCTACATGCTTCACTCATAAAGCTTCAACATACAAGCTTCAACAAAAGAAAAAATTCAAAGAACTTAGTGAAGAAGGCTTTGGTGTATTTAACACAATACGTTGAAATGAAGCAAAACTTATTTATTGATATCTCCGATAAGTTACAAATATGTACATATACATGAGTCAAAATAAACAAACAAGAGGGAGCCTTCACAAAGGTTGCTTAGGAGAAGTCTCAGCAGTCGGTAGAGCCCCAGAAAGAGAAGGCACCGGAGGGTGATCATTCGGAGCCTCAGTACTGGACAGAACCCCAGAAGGAGGAGGCATTGGAGGTTGATCATTTAGAGCTTCATTACGCAGTACAGCCCCAGAAGACGAAGGCAATAAATGCCTTTGGAACAAACCCATAAACCTCTGATGATCAAGTAAAATCTGACCATCAGATTCCTGCATCTGGTCAAGCTTCCTCTTCATGTTTGTAGCATAATTATGTGCGAGCCTGTGTAACTGTTTATTCTCATGCTTGAGCCCTCTAATCTCCTGTTTGAGACTTATCACTTCAGCCGCCAATGATTCAACTTGGTGGTTCAAGCAAATAGGCGTTGGGCCATATTAGACACAGAACCTGCACACTGAACACTGAAAGCCAGGGAATCCTTAACAACCAACTCATCAGACCGTTTGGAAAGTAGTCTGTTATCTTTGGGAGTGAGAAGGTTCCTGGCCACCACCGCAGCGGTCATATCATTTTTCATCACAGAGTCTCCAACGGTAAAGGGACCAGTAGGGGATAAGAAGGATGGGCGCCATATGTTGTCTTGAGAAGACATAGCTGCTTCTTCACCAAAGTTCAAGTCAAAACGACGGTCGGATGGGCCAAACATTTTCAGAAATGATGAAGGAGAAATGAGGTCCAATAAATCTCTGAAGTACAAAAATAAGGGGAAAATTCCTACAAGCAATAACTCTCTGAATGTACTTCTTGCACACAATTGGTGCCCTTATAAAAGAAAGGGCAACATGGCCGTTGGTTCAAAAATCGAAGAGGCACCACTTTCCACACGCAACATCAGCTCATCGGGTACCACAGATAACTTTGCCAAAGATCTCTGACAAAGTTTAGACACATAAATTTTGAAGGTCCAGTTACCTTACTATTACCCACAAGGGTAAAGGAACAGCACCACTCTCCAGATTTCGAAGAGGCACCATTTTCCACATGCAACATCAGCTCCTCGGGTATCACAGATAACTTTGCCAAAGATCTCTGACAAAGTTTAGACACATAAATTTTGAAGGTCCAGCTACCCTACTATTACCCATAAGGGTAAAGGAACATCATCACTGCTTGATAACTGGAAAGTCCCTATGTGTGTCAACCTCCGTGCTCCGTAGCAAGGCAGACTGGCAAAAATGCCCAACCTTTACTCACATTCGAGAAAACACTCCCAACAAGATTGCTTGCTTAAAAATCGAAGAGGCACTGCTCTCCGATTCTCGAGAGCCAGACTCCCAACATGATTACTTGCTCAAAAATCGAAGAGGCACCGCCCTCCGAATCTCGAGAGCCAGACTCCCAACATGATTACTTTCTAAAAAATCAAAGAAACACCGCTATCTGAATCTCAAGAGCCAGACTCCCAACAGGATTGCTTTCTCAAAAATTGAAGAGGCACCGTTCTCCGAATCTCGAGAGCCAGATCCCCGACAGGATTGCTTGTTCGAAAACCGAAGAGGCACTGCCCTCAGAACTTCGAGAACCAGATTTCCTTGGATAAAGTTGTTTGCAATCTTCACATGCAACATCAGCTTTCCAGATACCACAGACCACTTTTTCAAAGTGCTCTGACAAAGTTAAAACACGTGAAGCTTGCAGTTTCCACTACATTGCTATGACTAAGAAGGGTAAAGGAATAGCATTACTACTTGTTGTTAGGGATATTCCTATATATGTCAACCTCAATCCTCCACGGATAGACAGACCTGCAAAAATGCTCAACCCTTCCTCATATCTGAGAGGGCACTCCCAACGAAGCCTCTCGAAATACTCAGCTTTCTTCCCCCCCCAATAATACCTATGCAAACCAGCCACACCAGAGCAAGAGTATCTCATATCATCAGGGTCAAAAGCAAGAGTATCCCATATCATGTTTTTTCCCTGTCTTTTCCTTTGCCCTTATTCTTACCTGCAAGACAAGGAGAAAGAGAGCAATCAGTCAGCACTTGGAATCAAGCTTCCAGTCAGGAACTGACTGCCTGGAACCTCTTGCCTGATTACTTACCTGGCATTGCTCTCGAGTACTCGTCTTCAACATAGATACCACATCTGCCTGAGGAACAGATAGGGCAAGTGAGAAGGATACAAGGAAGCATGTGGAGACAAGCGTAACAGAACACATGCCGATACATCCACTACTTTGTCAACAACAAAAGTATCCCATATCATCAGGGTTGAACGTACTCTAGATTTGATGGACTTGTTTTGACCCTCAAATTCTTGAGTCGGCCTTATACTCTGGAGGAAACCAGAAAACCCTCCAGCTCAGTTCAAGAATAAGCCTGTGGAAAGTTACTTATTCAAAAGAAAAAGTATCTCATATCATCTATTCTCCTTTTTCTTCTCTTTATCCTTCATGCTGCCTGCAAGATAGGGAGAATGAGAACAATCAGCCGGAACTCGAAATCAAACTTCTGATCTAGGACTGATTGCTTACCTTGTCTATCACCTCTTTCGGCAGATCTCCTAGCTCGAAGACTTGAGGGACTACTGTTTGTACCATACTTACGGCCCCCGTATTTAGATCTCGTATAAATACTCGGGGGACTCAAATGTAATTATGTAATAAATGAAGGGGAAAATATGTAAAAAGGGGAGGAGCCCTTAGTCTATAAAAGGGCCTCCTCACCCTAACAATCCTCAAGCTCTCACCTCACAACTCAAATTCTCTCTTTCCCTGGGGGACTCCCCCTCACACTTGTGATCCATACATTCATACAGAGAAATACAATCAACATCAGTGTGGACATAACCTAAACATTGGGGTGAACCACGATACATCTTGTGTTATTTACTTTCTTGCAGTTCACGGTCGAATTTACGTTGTTCCAAGACCCCTCCGGTTTTGTGCATCAACAAAGTTATTAACTTTTTTACAAACATATCTTATCATTTGTATAATGACAAATTCTGTACCATTCCATGTATCGGTCACATTGAAAAATCTCTCATAGTTGAGATGTGAAGTCACCAAACCTGAAGACAAATGTGATGCGACTCAAGCACATATTTGTTGCATTGGAAAATTAAAAGAGAATGCATGTGAAGGAATAGAAACACGAATCTCTCTAGGTTTGACTTTGACGAATGGTTCGCATGGAACTCCATTCCACACACCTTTCCTTGTACAAACACGTTAGGCCCAAAGGTTTGAGTGCATGTGTACATGAAGATTAGGCAAGCAATGATAGGTGCAATTGTAGTCAAAACTGAGAAATAACAAGTTACCTTAACCAATGAGTTATTGTATAAGACAATAAAACTACGTGACATGCTGATTTGACGTTGCAAGTTACATATGCATGCACATTTTCTTCGTTCGTTGGATCTTTATGTCATGTTGCTTGAGCTATTATTTGGTTAATTGCAAGAGAAATCAAAAGCTGAAAGATTTACTATTAGCTCTACGACATACAAAAGTATTGTGTGTGAGACCTCTCGTGACATTCACTGCACCAATATACAATGTTCTGTATATGATTGGAAATCGCCATGCCCAAAATCAGTCAAAAAAGGGGAAAAGAAAATTGAAAGACAATTACATCACCAAAACAATAATCATTGTGGTCTAGTTTTCCTGCGGATGTTAATAATGTGAGAGAGGCAGCAAAGTGCATATCTAATTTAGTCGCAACTAAATCTACAGATCATGTAAGCAGATATTTATTATAATACTTTAGATTGTTTGGTAATATTCATATATGCACCTCACATACATTTTAATATATTATATATCTATATACACACACACACTAGTATATATATAACCCTAGAATATATTATATGTGTGACATTCATATATGCATGATAATGTTTTGCTTTAGAATATTATGCAGCAGTTTTATAGTTTCTGTGTGGGGTGAGAGAGACCTGGGAAATAAGGCAACGCATTAATATCTTATTTCTTACGTTTTGTGTTCAGAAAAAATGGGAGTTTAAAAAATAGAATTGTGTACCAACTAGTAATATTGGATAATATATTTTTCTCTATCTGAGTCAGATATCTTATTTTCGACTCTCAAGAATGATTTTTCATAGTTCGTGTTGTGTTTGATATATTAATTTAGTTATATAACTGTCATTTGTGGTTTAAAACAGTCTTCCACTCTTCAGAATAAAAAATGGAATCGCGTTTCAAGTGAGACTGTATATTATAATCTGATATGCTGCTTCCAATTACGACTATGCATTAAAAAACGAGGATGGCTAGTTGGGCACACAAAGTGTCATTTTCCCCAAACTCTCAAGACCAATTGGGTTGCATGTAATCTGATCTCTCCCTCTATCTGTTTCTGGGGATCATTAACCAAATTAGCCCACGCGTATTAGGCATGCGAAGCACCACTTAGAGGCAATGATCATCTTTTCTCTGTAACAAAGTGGAGTGAAGGCTCTATTACAGCACTATAAACACACTAATCCATGTCCATCCCCAGCTCCCAAGCCAATGGCAATCTTTTCATGTTGCTAACTTGTTATACATTCCTCACCTTAGAAATGAAAGCCAATGGCAAGCTTTTGTACGAGTTGTGGTTGAACTCCTTTGATGAAGCTCTTGTTGGCACCATAAATTGGTTTTGCTTCACACCGTCTTGATCAAGAGTGTGTGAAGCTTTCTACGAATTGTAGTGTTTGCATTGTTACACAGGAGAAATGTCTGAAGCAGATGCAAGAGAACTGAATAGCTTGATCTTCGTATGCCATGCACTGAAGTTGTTGTTGGCTTGCAATAAGACTTTGTTGGTGACTATAACTCTTGTTGGGCATAAGTGCTCCCCTAGTTGAGTTGTCAAGCTTGAGGGTTTTTGATTATTTGTGAATGCTAGGAGTTCACATGTACAAGTTGTACCACTTGTCTTCTGGTAGGTGGAATGAATGGTGAGTTGCTTTTTGTTGATGCACAAAACCGGAGGGGTCTTGGAACAACGTAAATCCAACCGTGAATCTGCAAGAAAGTAAATAACACAAAATGTATCGTGGTTCACCTCAAGGTTTGGGCTACGTCCACACTGATATTGTATTTCTTTGTTTGTGAGGGAGAGAGAGCTCTGAATATAAGAGTGAGAGCTTTGAGAGGATGAGGGGCTTAAGAAATGGCTTTTGAGGGTGAGAGTGATGCCCTATCCAATTGTGAGGGTAAGGGGTCATTTTATAGAATAAGGACTCATCACTTATTACATATTTGCCCCTTCCTTTATTACATAATTACATTTGAGTCCCCCGAGTATTTATACGAGATCTAAATATGGACGCCCAAAGTATGGTATAAACAGTTGTTCCCCAAGTCTTCAATCAAGAGAGTCTTTTGGTTCGAGACTTGAAATTCAGTCCATGTGTGGGTGATAGGAGCATATTTATGCGACTTAATTGGCTTGTTCTCGTGCATTTAAGTTGTGCTTACTTAGCTATTTTAGTGTTTAAAGTCACTTTTGTGTGTTTTCAGATTCTAAGGCCAAAGTGTGCAAAAAGAAGCAAATTGGAGCCTTTTGGAGCAAAAGGAATGGATAAATTGAAGTCTTGAAGAAAGTTGGTTTCCTAATCCAAGAAGGATTCCTAATCAACAAAGGATTCCTACTCATTTGAGGATTCCTAGAAGAACAAGGATTCCTACTCCAACAAGGATTCCTACTTGAAGTAGGAAAGTTAAGCCAAAGTTTCGTATTTTGGTTGACCTTCCCTATTCCTAAATGTCCTTAATTTCCAGCCACTTTGAATACCTTTTAAGCACTTTGGGACACCGAACAAAGGCCCTAAACCACTCTAGGACCTTTGCCGCACCTCCCTCATCCTTTCCTCTTCCTTGCCGTGCAAGGGAGAGGGTTTCTTTCCCAAAATCTGACTTAAAACACATTCCTTTTGTGTTTGAAGTAATTGCCGCATATCCTTGCCTATTTCCTTTAAGTTTCTGATTTTATTTCCTAATTCTAGAATCCTTAGACTTAATTTCTGATTTCCTAATCAACCTAGGGTTTTAATTTCTGTTTTCCTTTAAATAATCTTCCTTGTTGCAGCCACAAAACATACCACACACACCCATTCACATCCATTCACGCCAGAAATCTTTCCCCTACCTTTGCCGTGCCCAACCTTCACCCAAATCCATATTTTCTGACCCCAAACCTTCCTAGCGTGCCATACACCCATCCTAGACACCTTCCCACCATTCTCCATCATCCAAAACCCATCCAAACCATCTCCATACCTTGTGCCGCAGCAAGAAGGAACAAGGAGTGCTCTTGAATGTGCTTGCTAGTCTATTGCAGATTGCTGGAACTTTTAGGTGTAATCTTTCTTATGTTTTCAATGTTTCAATTCAATAAACTTTGTGTTGTGAGTATGAGGAACTAAACCCCCTTAGTTGGGGGGTGATTCGAAACCATGTACATGCTTGCAATATGATTTGATTACATTCAGTTGTTATTTCATAAGTTGTGGATTCAATTCGTTCATCTACTTGATTGATAACTTATTTGTGTATGTTGATTGAGAGTGCACGCTTAGTTTTCATGCATGAATATGATGCTAGATTATGAGGGAGTTTCACCTAATAGTTACAATCTTATAATCACAAGTAGTGAAGGTCGCTTGAAAAAGATCGCGTTGAATGAATTCTTGGCACTAGTTTCATGCTCATCATAGTAACGAATGCCTCGTCAACACTTATAGTTCTCATTGTGCTTCATGATTCTTGATTGTATCTTTATTGTGCTCATCACGTAAGGAACCTTTGAGGAATGCTTTGAATTGTTGTATGCGCTTTCCCATCCAATTCATTAACTTAAGGAGAACTTGAAGGTTAATTTAAGCGTATCTAATTAACTTGGGGTGTTGAGTT
The DNA here is from genome assembly GCF_916048215.2 of Malus sylvestris. Taxonomy (NCBI): domain Eukaryota; kingdom Viridiplantae; phylum Streptophyta; class Magnoliopsida; order Rosales; family Rosaceae; genus Malus; species Malus sylvestris. Next base: position 23,116,150 of record NC_062271.1, read on the forward strand.
TCATAATTCAGTGGAAGAACAACTGAAAATCGTTTTGTTTGCAAGTGTGTCATGTGTGGAGAAGAACCTCCTAACTAGCCTTTTATCCATCCTTTTCATCTGAAACGTTTTACAATCTGTTTGTTTTAAAGTTGCTGTTTTGTTTTCAATTTTCGTCCAAAACAAATCCCTCTTTATTTTGAAGTCTTAGATTAGTTAGAAAGTGTTTTGATTTGTGTTTTTAAGTGTTTTGAGTCAAGTTATAACATATATTCGTCCAAATTTGTGTTAGTACTCAAAACTGCCCAGATTGTGCTTCTAAGGCAGTTTTGAGTGTTTATTTGCTGTTTTGGTTCCTTTGCTTTGTTTTGGTGTTTTAACTTTTAATTTTACATTCTTTGAGTCTAGTTTAGTGTTTTAAACTTTGTTTTTACATTATTGAGTTAGTTTTCAAGAGTTTAGCAATCCCTCCTAATCCCCGGTTTAGAACGATCCCTACTTACATCTTTACTACAATTTGACAAAAGAGGGTTTAATTTGTGTGCTTATATTTTACGCATCAAATTTTTGGCGCCGTTGCCGGGGATTAGCAACTTTGCTAATCCCTTGTTTGTTTTGTTTGTTTCTTTTATTTCACTTTGTTTCTGATTTTGTTTAAGTTTCTGACCTAATTTTGTTTCTTGTTTCTTAGGTACTAGTTTATGACTAGAAGTTCTCAAACGGTTCGTGCGAACATCTTGGACTTTGACGACGACTTTGAGCGGACTTTGAGAAGGGCAAGGAACCAGCAAGAACACAACCCACCTAGCCCAGAACCTGACCTTGAAGAACAAGTCCTAGAAAATGAGGATCCCACGGCACAAGTGGGTGAAGAAGATCAAGGCATGGCGGTGGACAACCGTACACTCAAAGAGCTCTCGGCCTCGGGATTGGATAATGCCGCACCCTTGTGCATCCAATACCCCACGGCTGCCCAAGGTAAGACGGAAGAGTTTGAATTAAAGTCAAGTTTGCTTCATCATATTCCTAAATACCATGGCTTGTCCATGGAAGATCCTAACAAACATTTGAAAGAATTTGAAGTAGTTTGCTCTAGTATGACTCCCGTCAATGTTGACGGAAGTATTTTGAAGATGAAGGCTTTTCCATTCTCTTTGGTGGATAAAGCCAAGGATTGGTTATACGAGTTAGCTCCTGGCACTGTCACATCTTGGGAGAGTATGAAGAGAGCATTCTTGGAGAAGTTCTTTCCAACTTCTCGCATCATCCTCCTACGCAAAAAGATAAGCGGAATCCAGCAAGAAGAAGGTGAGTCTTTTCCTACATATTATGAACGATTTAAATCACTTGTTGCTTCTTGTCCACAGCATCAGATGAAGGAGGAGTTGCTTTTGCAATACTTCTACGAGGGTCTCCTACCTCTAGAACGTCAAATGCTTGATGCTTCAGCGGGGGGAGCATTGGTGGACAAAACACCCATGGCTGCCAAGATCTTGATCTCTAATCGAGCGTTGAACGCTCAACAATACGAAGGAGTAGGCCAAAGGGGACCCCCACGGCATCAAGTCCATGAGGTAAGTTCGACTCCCGACATTCATTCACAATTGGCTAATCTTACTTCTATTGTGTCTCAGATGGCCGAGGGCATAAAGATGCAAGGACCAATTGTATGTGGCGTATGTTCCATCCAAGGACATGTCTCCGAAAAGTGTCCACAATTGATTGAAAATGATGGATGGGAAAGCGCCCATGCAATTGGGTTTCAAGGTCAAAACCAACCAAGGAACGATCCATATTCAAACACATATAACCCCGGTTGGAGAGACCACCCAAATTTCAAGTGGAGGGAGCCCCAACAACCTCAAAACCAAGGAGGTTTTAGGCAACAACCCCCGGGGTTCTTCACCAAGCCGTACACACCCAATCAAAACCAACCACAATCTGACCCAAATGCTTCAGGTACGTCCCTAGACAATGATGCACTTCTTAAGATACTAACCAAGTTGACTCATGGGCAGGAAAAGCAAACCCAAGCAATGCAAAGCACGAACATTAGGGTAGATCAATTGGAGAAGCAAATTGGGCAGATTGCGGAGTTTGTTGGGCAGTTTAGAGAACAAGGAAAGCTTCCTAGTTCAACCATTGCAAATCCAAAAGGAGGCTTTGAAACCGCAAATGCAATCATGCTAAGGAGTGGAAAAGAAGTTGGGGCAGGTCCTACACCACCAAAATCAGGTCCCAAAGAGGATGAAATGTTGAAATCTGAAGAGGAGACACCAAGTCCACTCACGGCAAAGGTAGCACCACCTTTGCCGCAAGCACCCATGGCCACTAAGCCATCCAATTCGTCCACCCTAGGTAAGATGAGTCCAAGTTTGGTTAAGTCTAACATTATTCCACCCAATGTGCCCTTTCCTAGCAGATTTTTGCAATTCAAGAATGAAGAGGAGGAAAAAGATGTTCTAGAGACATTTAGGAAGGTTCAAGTTAACATACCTCTCTTGGATGCAATCAAGCAAATCCCGAAGTACGCCAAGTGTTTGAAGAAGCTTTGTACAACAAAGAAACGTTTTCGGGAGAAAGAAGTGGTACAGGTAAGTGAGAATGTGTCTGCCATGATACAACGTAAACTACCTCCTAAATGCAAAGATCCGGGTAGTTTCACCATTCCTTGTGTCATTGGTAATACTAGGTTCAAATCTGCCATGTTAGACTTAGGTGCATCCATAAATGTTATGCCATATTCAATTTATGCATCTATGAACCTAGGCAAGTTAAAAAATGATGGTGTAATCATACAATTGGCCGATAGATCTAATGCCTATCCAAAGGGAGTTGTGGAAGATGTTTTGGTGCAGGTTAATCATTTGATCTTTCTGGCGAATTTCTATGTTCTTGAGATGGATGAATCAGATCATGCTCCTTCATTGCCCATTCTCCTTGGACGGCCTTTCATGAAAACGGCTCAAACCAAGATTGATGTAGCCAAAGGAGAAGTAACTATGGCATTTGGTGGTGATATGATTTGTTTTAAAATTTCTGAATCCATTGAGATTCCTAACGTTGTTCGTTCTTGTTGTGTTATTGATACAATAGAAAAGATAGGGACGAACCATTCAGCCCCTAACACAAAGGTTGCATCAAGAGCCATGCAAGACGAGGGAATTGGAGTAGAGCATAAGGACCCCACAGCCACTGCCCTTAAGATAACCAATGTGGCCGAGAACACCATGAGGAAAAAAGTTCATGTTGCTGCCACTTCATCACAACACCAAGGTAAGACACCTAGTCCAAATCCAATTCCCATTAAAATTAAGAGGTGGTTTCCTTCTTGGGTGCAGGTACCCGTGCAGATCCCCGATGGTGGCCTAAGTCACATGGATTGTAGGATGCTCAACGCCCCAATCAAGGAGGATTACTATCCTCTTCCATTCATAGAGTTAGAGGATGAGATCCCACTAGATGCCGTGGGCTCCAATGGGGCATGATTGTGTCATTCGCGCTTCGTGGGAGGCAACCCATGCCTTCACCTTAGGAACGATGGAATATGCATTCCCTACTCAGATTTGCGTTCTTAAACCCTTTTCTTTGTTGTTTCTTTCAAATCTGCCTATTTAGTTGTTTTAATTGCTGTTTGTGTGTTTCCTTTTGTTTGGTGTGATTTTATGTTTGAAACATTGAAGACAATGTTTGATTTAAGTGTGGGGGGGTAACTAAGTGTTTTTTATGCAAATTCGTGGGATTTGATCACCCATTACTTATAGACTTGTTCCTTGCTGTTTTTAAGTGTTTTTAAGCAGTTTTGGTGTGTTTTAGTATGTTTTGAAGTAAAAATCCGAAAATCACATAAAAATTTGAAAAAAGTGTTTTGAAAAGCTTAAAAAGAGTGTTTTGAGTCATTTTTGTGTGTTTGTGTCTAGGATACCTTCCAACACAATGATGAGGATTCGGTTTGTAATTGCATGGCTGTTAAAATGAGTTATAAACATGGAGGACAGTTTGATTTACTTTTGGTATATGCTTGGTTGTGGTTATAGCTTATGAATTCACATGCAATCATAAAGGAAAAAATCAGTTTTTGTAACATGCTTGAAGGAAGGAACTCAAACTAACGCTACAACCTTGTGAGACTTGAGCCTAAACGTTTATTTAGAGAGTTAAAATCTGTGCATTCTTGTTTTCTAATGTCGTTGCATGATCTCATTATTCTTTGCTTGGTTACTACTTAGAAGGCGTCTCATCACTTAGTTCCAAATGCTAGAACTCATGTCAAATTCATTCAAAGCATGTTATTGATTTGCATAACACATATTCAAGATGAAGTTGTGTAGTTACCACCACCTTAGCCAAATGCCGTGTGCCCTCTCTCATTTTATGTTTAAGTTTAACCCCGTTGAGCCTTGTTAACCCATGTTATCCTCACCTAGCCTAGTTTAGGACCATTCTTACCCTTGTTCTTGAAGCATAGTAAAGCATGATTCAAATTGAATTCCTTTTGATTATTGTTTGGCAGAAAATAAGTGTGGGGGAAGGATTCTAATTGGGTAATAAGTGTGCCATAGGCACGGCAAGGAAAGAAAAAAAAAAGAAAAAAATGAAATTCGTGGAAAAAGAAAAAGAAAAAGAAAAAGTGTGTGAAAAGAATGAAAAAAGAGTTGAAGGATGTGAAAAAGAGTTCTAAAGTAGAGTTTGTTGAAGAAAGGGTCCAAAAAGTTGTATTTGACCCTAAGTGTGCTTGAATCTTCCCTTTGTGTTAAAAGTTGATTTCTGCATTCTAAAGTGAATTCTAAGTCTCAATTTCATTACTTTGCTTGCTTATGCTTTAAGAATGTTTGTTATCCTTATCCATCCTTTGTTAACCAATACCCCAAGCCCCATTACAACCCTTGACTTCAATCTTGAGTGTTGTGCATTTCAATTTGTGGAGTTTGAATTTGGTATGAGCATATGGTGTCACTGGTTCTCGCATCTAAGTAATAGCATTCCATTCATGAGATCATACCTTAACATGATTATTAACTCCAGAAATTGCGTTCTTTGTTATACATATATGTGAGCATTCGTTTTCATATCTACATCAATCTTCTCACATATAACTAGTATAGGGTGTGTAGTTAGAAAATCTGAGTGAAAATTGAGTGTATATCTTGTAAGGAATTGAGGGAATTCTCTAAGGCATGTTACTACATTCAAAATCATGTTTTAATTGGTTAAATGTGAACTCGTACGTGGTGACTATGATAAAGTATGTGTTTAAGTGTGAAGAGGATTAAAATCTGTGGAGATAATGATCTTTAACATGTCATGTGCATTGGAAATCCCTGAGGCAAACGTTGGAAGGTTTAGGTTGTGTTTTGTTTGTTTTGTTTCGTTTTGTTTTCTTTAGTTTGTTTGTTTTGCTCGAGGACTAGCAAAAGCCAAGTGTGGGGGAATTTGATAGGAGCATATTTATGCGACTTAATTGGCTTGTTCTCGTGCATTTAAGTTGTGTTTACTTAGCTATTTTAGTGTTTAAAGTCACTTTTGTGTGTTTTTAGGTTCTAAGGCCAAAGTGTGCAAAAAGAAGCAAATTGGAGCCTTTTGGAGCAAAATGAATGGATAAATTGAAGTCTTGAAGAAAGTTGGTTTCCTAATCCAAGAAGGATTCCTAATCAACAAAGGATTCCTACTCATTTGAGGATTCCTAGAAGAACAAGGATTCCTACTCCAACAAGGTTTCCTACCTGAAGTAGGAAAGTTAAGCCAAAGTTTCCTATTTTGGTTGACCTTCCCTATTCCTAAATGTCCTTAATTTCCAGCCACTTTGAATACCTTTTAAGCACTTTGGGACACCAAACAAAGGCCCTAAACCACTCTAGGACCTTTGCCGCACCTCCCTCATCCTTTCCTCTTCCTTGCCGTGCAAGGGAGAGGGTTTCTTTCCCACAATCTGACTTAAAACACATTCCGTTTGTGTTTTAAGTAATTGCCGCATATCCTTGCCTATTTCCTTTAAGTTTCTGATTTTATTTCCTAATTCTAGAATCCTTAGACTTAATTTCTGATTTCCTAATCAACCTAGGGTTTTAATTTCTGTTTTCCTTTAAATAATCCTCCTTGTTGTAGCCACAAAACATACCACACACACCCATTCACATCCATTCACGCCAGAAATCTTTCCCCTACCTTTGCCGTGCCCAACCTTCACCCAAATCCATATTTTCTGACCCCAAACCTTCCTAGCGTGCCATACACCCATCCTAGACACCTTCCCACCATTCTCCATCATCCAAAACCCATCCAAACCATCTCCATACCTTGTGCCGCAGCAAGAAGGAACAAGGAGTGCTCTTGAATGTGCTTGCTAGTCTATTGCAGATTGCTGGAACTTTTAGGTGTAATCTTTCTTATGTTTTCAATGTTTCAATTCAATAAACTTTGTGTTGTGAGTATGAGGAACTAAACCCCCTTAGTTGGGGGGTGATTCGAAACCATGTACATGCTTGCAATATGATTTGATTACATTCAGTTGTTATTTCATAAGTTGTGGATTCAATTCGTTCATCTACTTGATTGATAACTTATTTGTGTATGTTGATTGAGAGTGCACGCTTAGTTTTCATGCATGAATATGATGCTAGATTATGAGGGAGTTTCACCTAATAGTTACAATCTTATAATCACAAGTAGTGAAGGTCGCTTGAAAACGATCGCGTTGAATGAATTCTTGGCACTAGTTTCATGCTCATCATAGTAACGAATGCCTCGTCAACACTTATAGTTCTCATTGTGCTTCATGATTCTTGATTGTATCTTTATTGTGCTCGTCACGTAAGGAACCTTTGAGGAATGCTTTGAATTGTTGTATGCGCTTTCCCATCCAATTCATTAACTTAAGGAGAACTTGAAGGTTAATTTAAGCGTATCTAATTAACTTGGGGTGTTGAGTTTCATAATTCAGTGGAAGAACAACTGAAAATCGTTTTGTTTGCAAGTGTGTCATGTGTGGAGAAGAACCTCCTAACTAGCCTTTTATCCATCCTTTTCATCTGAAACGTTTTACAATCTGTTTGTTTTAAAGTTACTGTTTTGTTTTCAATTTTCGTCCAAAACAAATCCCTCTTTATTTTGAAGTCTTAGATTAGTTAGAAAGTGTTTTGATTTGTATTTTTAAGTGTTTTGAGTCAAGTTATAACATATATTCGTCCAAATTTGTGTTAGTACTCAAAACTGCCCAGATTGTGCTTCTAAGGCAGTTTTGAGTGTTTATTTGCTGTTTTGGTTCCTTTGCTTTGTTTTGGTGTTTTAACTTTTAATTTTACATTGTTTGAGTCTAGTTTAGTGTTTTAAACTTTGTTTTTACATTATTGAGTTAGTTTTCAAGAGTTTAGCAATCCCTCCTAATCCCCGGTTTAGAACGATCCCTACTTACATCTTTACTACAATTTAACAAAAGAGAGTTTAATTTGTGTGCTTATATTTTACGCATCAGTGGGCCGAAGTAACTAGATGTCGTCTTGAACTGATACTTGATATGAGGCGGTGCTCAATCTGAAATGATGCTCAACTAGAAGTAGCACATGTTGCGAGGCTGCTCTGCTTATGGCTTATGTTGCCTTAGTTAGCTCGGTTTGTGGCGTTGAAGGTGAGGGAGTCCTTTTTATAGAATAAGGGCTCGATCTTCAATACATGAATGATGGGCTAGAGTGGATGCTCTCTAATAATAGTGAAGGAGTCCCTTTTATAGAATAAGGGCTCGCTCCTCAATACATAAGTGATGGGTTAAGAGTGATGCTCACGGCGAGGCGGTTGCTTAGCTGGCGGTGATGCTCTCTAATGATGGTGAGGGAGTCCCTTTTATAAAATAAGGGCTCGCTCCTCAATACATAAGTGATGAGTTAAGAGTGATGCTCGAGGCGAGGCGGTTGCTCAGTTGGCGGCGATGCTCTCTAATGAAGGTGAGGGGGTCCCTTTTATAGAATAAGGGCTCGCTCCTCAATACATGAATAATGGGTGTTCTCTAATGAAAGTGAGGGAGTCCCTTTTATAGAATAAGGGCTCGCTCCTCAGTACATAAATAATGGGCTAAGTCCCCCAAGTATTTTTTATGAGGCCTAGTTGAAGCCCAATATATGGTGTATAGTGTAATCCCCCAAGTCTTCGGTTAATAGAGTCTATTGGCTGGAGACTTCAAATTGAATCCATGTATGGGCCGAAGTGGCGGTTGTTCGGAGGCGGTATTTGTATACCCTGCACTGAAGCTTTGTAGGTGAAGTTTTACAAGTGAAACTTTGAAGCTGGAGCTCTGTAAATGAAGCTTTTGAAGCTAGAGCTTTTGTAAATGATGCTTTGAAGCTAGAGCTCTGTAAATGAAGCTTTTGAAGCTAGAGCTTTTGTAAATGATGCTTTTGAAGCTAGAGCTCTGTAAATGAAGCTTTTGAAGCTAGAGCTTTTGTAAATGAAGCTTTCGAAGCTGGAGCTTTTGTAAATGAAGCTTTTGAAGCTGAAGCTCTGTAAATGACGTTTCTGAAGCTAGAGCTTTTGTAAATGAAGTTTTTGAAGCTAGAGCTCTGTAAATGAAGCTTTTGAAGAATGAAGCTTTTGAAGCTAGAACTTTTGTAAATGAAGCTTTCGAAGCTAGAGCTCTGTAAATGAAGCTTTTGAAGCTGATTGACATGAGTGATGCTCATGAATGTTTATGTTGATTGACATGAGTGATGCTCATGAATGTTTATGTATGATTGACATGAGTAATGCTCATGTATAATTTGAAATACTAAGCGTACTTTTGATCACCTGGTTGGTGATAATATGTATGGGCCGAAGTGGCGGTTGTTCGGATGCGGTATTTGTATACCCTGCACTGAAGCTTTGTAGGTGAAGTTTTGCAAGTGAAGCTTTGAAGCTGGAGCTCTGTAAATGAAGCTTTTGAAGCTAGAGCTTTTGTAAATGATGCTTTTGAAGCTAGAGCTCTGTAAATGAAGCTTTTGAAGCTAGAGCTTTTGTAAATGAAGCTTTTGAAGCTGGAGCTCTGTAAATGAAGCTTGTGAAGCTAGAGCTTTTGTAAATGAAGCTTTTGAAGCTAGAGCTTTTGTAAATGAAGCTTTTGAAGCTGAAGCTCTGTAAATGACGCTTCTGAAGCTAGAGCTTTTGTAAATGAAGCTTTTGAAGCTAGAGCTCTGTAAATGAAGCTTTTGAAGAATGAAGCTTTTGAAGCTAGAACTTTTGTAAATGAAGCTTTCGAAGCTAGAGCTCTGTAAATGAAGTTTTTGAAGCTAGAGCTCTGTAAATGAAGCTTTTGAAGCTGATTGACATGAGTGATGCTCATGAATGTTTATGTTGATTGACATGAGTGATGCTCATGAATGTTTATGTATGATTGATATAAGTAATGCTCATGAATGTTTATGTATGATTGACATGAGTAATGCTCATGTATAATTTGAAATACTAAGCGTACTTTTGATCACCTGGTTGGTGATAATAGCGGCAGGCTGCCGAATAAATTTGGGGTACTGGGCGTACTTTTGATCACCTGGTTGGTGATAATAGCGGCAGGGTGCCGAATAAATTTGGAGCCATAGGGCCTGGCTTTTTTGGGCATATGGGCCTTCGCCCTCCACATAACATTTCAGCCTATTACTTTGGGTTTGCCGTTTTTTTTTTTATTACCCTCCGATGAGGTTTATACAGATGTCTCCGAAAGATAAGAAAAATAAATTACATCATTAAAAAAAAAATTGCTGCAGATATTAGGGGTGGGTTCAAAAAACCGAAAACTGAAAAAAACCGAAAACCAAATCGAACCAAAACCGAAAAAACCGAACCGAATGAAAAAACCGAACCGAATTGAAAAAACCGAACTGAACCGAATTCTTTTGGTTCGGTTTGGTTTTAGTGATCTAGAAACTGAACCAAACCGAACCGAATCCATTTGAGTCCCCCGAGTATTTATACGAGATCTAAATACAAAGGCCCTAAGTATGATATAAACACTTTCATCACTTGGTTGGTGGTACAAAGGTGAGTTCCTTCATCACCTTTCATCACATTTCATCACCTGGTTGGTGGCACGAAGATGAGTTCTTTCTTCACCTGGTTGGTGGCATGAATGGCAAGTTGCCAAATGATATTAGAGTACAGGTTGTCATTTCATTACCTGGTTGGTAGCTTGAAGGAGAGTAGGGGTTGTACATTTCATCACCTGGTTGGTAGCATGAAGATGACTTCATTCTTCACATTTCATCACCTGGTTGGTGAGAATAAGGGCAAGGTGTCGAGGCACATTGTAGCAAGTGTCGAATGACACAAAGTATGTTGAACCCTTTCGAAGCACAGTTGACTTATGTATGGGATGTGTTGGAATGTATGACTGAACGAACATACTGTGAAGTTGTTCGTTTATTTGTATAGTCTTGTTGATATATACTTAGACTTTGTTTCATGTTGGAAGCATTCATGTTGAAGCTATGAACCTGAGTGTTTCATTGCTAGGAATGTAAGAGGATTAGGACCGAGTTGTCTAAATCACCTCTTTATTAAATTCATGCCAAATAGTCTTTGTTACATAGGATGCCGAACGGCTGAAGCTTAACACTTGTACAATGTGAGTTTACTTGTAATAGTACTTCAAGTGATCAGTGTTCCATGGATGGTCAAAGGTCTTGCCATCGAAGCTTCTAAGCTTGTAGGAGCCAGAACGACTAATGCCAACAACTTCAAACTGTTCATCTCAGTTTGGACTAAGTGTTCCTTCACTTGGGACTTTGTCGCAGAGTAATATTTTCTTCAATACCCAGTCCCCCACTTTGAAAGAACGAGGTTTGACCCTTGAGTCATAGTTGTTTGAGATGTGCTGCTTGTAAGCGACATTCCTCAAGTGAGCCTGGTTTCTGTGTTCCTTAACTAGATCTAAGTTGAGGGTAAGTTGTTTGTCATTTTTGCTTTGTACGTAGTTCTGGACTCAGAATGTTGCTTGCTCAAGCTCAACTGGGACAACTGCCTCTGTACCAAATGCAAGTGAGAATGGGGTTTCTCCTGTTGATGTCCGATACGAAGTGCGGTATGACCAAAGAACTTGGGGTACAAATTCTGGCCAACAACCTTTAGCCTTGTCCAAGCTGGTTTTCAAAGTTCGCTTGATTATTTTGTTGATGGCTTTAACTTGTCCATTAGACTGGGGATGAACTGGGAGGCAAAACATAAGTTGATGTTGAACTTAGAACAGAACATCCTGAACTTATTGTTGTCGAACTGTCGCCCGTTATCAGTGACTATCGCATTGGGAATGCCGAATCTGCAAAGGATGTTCTTCCATACGAAGTGTTCTATTTTTGCCTCGGTAATGGTTACCAAGGGTTATACTTCAGCCCACTTTGTGAAGTAGTCAACTGCAACGATTGCATAGCGGACCTTGCCCTTCCCTGCAGGCATTGGGCTGATCAAATCAAGTCCCCATTGGGCCAAAGGCCAATGGCTGATCATAGGAGTGAGCGGCTCGGGAAGGGAGTGAGGAATAGTTGCGTAGCGTTGACACTTATCACATGAGCGAGATATTCTGATGGTATCTTGGTGGAGCGTTGGCCAATAATATCCTTGGCCAAAAGTCTTGTGTGCTAAGGATCGAGATCCAACATGATCTCCGCAGACTCCTTCATGTATTTTTCAAAGGACAATTTCTGCCTCCGCGAACATAAGGCATCTTAGGTATGGTAGGTTAAAACCCCATTTGTAGAGTTGGTCATTAAAGATAAAGTAACGGGTAGCCTTGTATCGAATCTGCTTAGCTTAGACTTTATCATTTATGAGGGTACCATGTGCAAGGAATTTATAAATCGAGGTAATCCAACTATCCTCCTGTTGTAAGTTGCACACTTCTGCGGCCATGGTGTTTGGTGCTGCCAACAATTCGACCTGAATTTTTTGTCCCTATTTTGTCTTCCACTGCTGAGGCGAGGCGAGCCAAAACGGCTGCATGACTGTTTACCACTCGAGGAATTTGGGTGATCTGGTAGTGGAAGTGCTTGAGCAACAATTGTGTTTGTGCCAGATATGCTGCCATTGAGCTATCCTTAGCGTCAAAGTTGTTGGTGACCTGGTTAACCATCAATTGGGAGTCACTAAAGATATCAATTCGTTTAACCCAAGGTGTTTGGCCAAACGTAAGCCTGCTCGAAGAGCTTTATATTCGGCCTCATTATTCAATGCCTTGAATTTGAAACGAAGAACATACTCCATTGCCACTTTGTCAGGGGTCGTAAGGACTAGTCCTACTCCACAACCCTGTTGGTTGGACGAGCCATCAACATATAGACTCCATGCTGGAGCTGTTGGTTCTATTTTCTGAGCTTCTTAGGGTAATGAAACCACTTCTTTAGGCATAGAAACAATGTCAACATGATATGTGAAGTCGGCGATGAAGTTTGCCACTGCTTGGCCCTTCTCAGCTGGCTTTGGTTGGTAGGAGATGTCAAACTCACCCAATGCTATCTCCCATTTGAGCATTCATCCCGAAATGTCAGGCCTTTGGAGTATCTGCCGAAGAGGATGATTGGTAAACACGATGATGGAGTATGCTTGGAAGTAAGGGCGAAGTTTTCGAGCAGACATGACCAATGCTAGAGCCAATTTCTCAATGTTGGAGTATCGTGTCTTCGCATCTTGTAAGGCCTTGCTAGCGTAGTAGACAGGCCGTTCGACATTACCATCATTTCGAATGAGAAGGGAACTTACTGCTGAAGTTAATACCGATAGATAGATAATGAGAGTGTCACCAACCTCAAGTTTGGAGAGCATAGAGGCCTTACTCATGTAGTCCTTGAGGTTTTTGAATGCCTTGGCACATTCATCAGTCCATGTAATGTATTTCTTACTTCCCTTAAGTGCTTTGCAGAAAGGAGCACATCTGTCTGTGGCCTTAGAGATGAACCTAGTTAATGCCACCACCTTACCAGTAAGGCTCTGGATGTCTTTTGAAGTTACCGGTTCCTTCATGTCGAGGATTGATTTGATTTTCTTGGGATTAGCCTCAATGCCTCGTTCGCTTATCATAAAGCCTAAGAATGTGCCAGAGCTTATGCCAAAGGCACATTTGTTGGGGTTCAACCTCATTTGATACCTCTTCAGAATGGTGAAAGTTTCAGATAGGTTAGTGATGTGTTGGTCAGCATGTTTGCTCTTGACTAGAATATCATCAACGTAAACTTCCATGCTCTTCCTAATCTGTTTGGCGAACATTGAATTGACTAGTCTCTGATAAGTCGCTCCTGCATTCTTTAGGCCGAAGGGCATGACTTTATAGCAATATAGTCCCCTGTCAGTAGTGAAAGCTGTGTGTTCTTGGTCCGAATGGTTCATGAGGATTTGGTTGTATCCTGAGTAAGCATCCATGAAGCTCAAGAGTTCACACCCTGCCGTAGAGTCTATAAGTCTGTCAATGAAAGGAAGAGGAAAGTTATCCTTCGAGCATCATTTGTTTAGGTCGGTGTTGTCGACACACATTCTCCACAAGACCTTTTAGAGCGGGAGACTTTCTTTGGTCGAATTTTTCTTAACAAGGACCACATCTGCTACCCATGTTGGGTAATTGACTTCGCGGACGAAGCCTATGCCTTTGAGTTTTTCAACTTCTGCCTTCATTGCTTCGTATTGTTCAACATCATAAGATCTTTACTTTTGTCTCACCGGCTTGGCATTGGGGTCAATACTCCAGCGATGACATATGATATCGGGAAAGATGCCTGGCATGTCCTTGTATGACCAGGCGAAGACCTCAGTGTTCTCTTGCAAAAAAGAGATCAATGTCAACCGAATGGGTGGTGACAAGGTGGTGCTAATCTTCACTATGCGATCTGGATAATCTTTTGAGATAGAAACCTTTTCCAACTCTTCTGCGGGTTGTGCTTGCTGGGTGAAAAAGTCATCTCGAGGATCGTCAAGTTGACTATTGCCACTGTGAAGATCCAAGTTGGCTTCATCTGGGCTGGTCTTTATGACTTGGTCATGTATAGAAAGGGTTTCCTTGGGCACAGACAGGTGATGTTGCTTGACCGAAGTGTTGTAACATGATCGTGCACTAAGTTGATTTCCTCTGATGTAACCATTGCCATAGAGGGTTGGAAATTTCATCAACAACATATGTGTGGATACCATGGCCTTGAGATCATTGATGCATGTGCATCCGAAGATGACATTGTATGTTGTTGGGCAATCAACCACCAGGAAGTTAGTGGTAATGGTAGTTGTGTAAGGGCTTGTACCAATGGCGAAAGGTAAGTGTATGCTCCCCAAAGGTTGCACGATATCACTGGAGAAGCTTATCAGAGGAGAAATCGAGCTATCGAGCAAGTGTTCAGCTACATTAAGTGCCTTGAAAGCTTCAGCAAACATGATATTGACCGAAACCCCCGTGTCTACCAGGATTCGTCGTACTTCAAAGTTGGCTATGTGAGCTTCCACGATCAGTGGGTCATTGTGAGGGTAGATGATACCTCTTTCTTCCTCAGGGTAGAAACATATTGGATCCCAGTTAGGCTTTTGATACTTGCCTTCCCTGATGTCTTCCCCGTGAAACACTTGGTGACCAGGCCTTAAAGCTCGTTCGCTGTATTTCATGGCTCTATTGGAAGATTCAGATATGGGTGTGCCGCCGCTTATGGAATATATCACATTCACTTGCCATTGGTTACAGTTATCCCTTGAAAGGTGAAGGAGGAATTGATCAATTTTTCCTTCAAGCGCCAAAGCTTCAATATAATCACGAAGGTTGATACACTTCTCGCCGTCATGGCCGTTATGCTCGTGGTAGCAGCAAAACGTGCCCCTGTTCTTCGTGGGCTTGTAACCCAAATGCCTCGGCACTGGCTTAGGTATCAGGTGTGCTATGCTGGGGTAAATGGCCACGCATGTGGCGTTCAAAGGTGTGTATGTCTCATACCTCGGGGTAGGGCCTGTCCTGACACATGCTTGGCCCACTGTGTTGACTGCCTGGGGGCAGGCATTATCGTGGCGATACCCTTGGTTATCGGGATAGTGTCCCTTACTCTTTTTACTAAAATGAGACTGGTGAGGATGTAAATCTTTCCTTTTGCCCAGAGGTTGATATGTCTATTGTCTTGGCGAAGTATTAAGTAAGGTAGGGGGAGGCATCGCTGCCGTTTGGAAGGTCGAGGTCTTCTCATTTGGTTGGATCTGGCTTCCACTCCCTACTTGCTGATAAAGGGTGGCTATGGGGGGTTTCCCTTGATATGTCATTGCCTCGGCGGAGACATGGTTGTAAGCCTGTGCCATCACCTCAGAGTAAGTCTTCCAAGTGTTTGCATTGATCATGTACTTAAAGAAACAGTCACGTAGGCATGCCGTGAAGGCTTTGAGGGCAGTTTTGTCGTCTGCCTCGGCACAACGGGAATACTCATGGCTGAAGTGGCCAGCATATATACGTAATGACTCGTCTGGCTTCTGGCAAATAGTGTACAAGTCATCCGCAGAGTGCAAGCGATCGGTTTGGAAAATGTGTTGAGAAACAAACAGTTTCCTCAATTCCTCAAATGAGTCTACCATCTCAAGTGGAAGATGACAATACCAGTTTAGAGCTCCGCCAGAGAGGGTGGAAGGGAAGAGAAGACATCGCTCTTCGTCGGTGTGCATCCGGTATGCCATGGTAGACTCAAAGAGGTTAAGGTGTTCAATCGGGTCCTCATTTCCAGTATAGAGTTGCAATGTAAGCTTCTGCTTTGTCTTTGCTTAGAGGGGGTGTCGAGGATCCTCCTTGTAAGAGGGCCAGGCCTAGGTTGGTTCCAATCAGGTATCTCAGCTTGTCGTTTGGCCTTCAACTTGTTTACTTCCTTAAGGAGCTGTAGAACAAGAGGGTCCTGAGTAGAGTCGTGTAGGAAGCTTTCTTTTATAAATCTCCATCTCCTATTGGAAGTAGAAAGGTTTGATCAAGAGCATGTGATTTTTCCCTGGACTCGCCGTACTGACTTCCAAGGTATGTCTGTCGGAACATCTCAGAGTCCCCTATACCTTCGTGTTTCTCTAAGACTTGTTGCTCCTTTCCCAAATTGGTAGCCGGCTTCGGACATGGGAGGGGACCGAGTCTTTCAGAGACCCTTGGGTCATTGATTTCGAGCTTACATGGATGGGATTGTCTCGACGTTGCTTTAGGAAGTCTCGACAGTCGCGAAAGACAGCTTTTGATCCTTCCACTCCTTCTGTAAGGAGGTGGCTTCCTCCACTCCTCCTACTTCGGGTCGAAGCAGCTGGGTTGAGAGAAGTCTTATGTTGGTAGCCATTTCGATAAATAGCTCGCTCCTCAACAGGAATACCCATGTCGAGGGCAAATGACCCTCTGTGTTGGGGGGCACCCAGTTGATGGTTGACTTCCACAAGGGTGATAAGCTCGTGTGTTTTAGTATATCTAGCCTCGTTGAGCATCTCGAAGACCTTCTCATACTGCTCTTGGAGGATCTCATTCTTCATCTCTATCTTGTTGTTCTGAGCCTCCAGCTCATTGACTTTAGCCTGAAGAGCAAACTTCTTTTGTTCCTTCTTTCGTTGCTTCGCATCAGGTGCAAGAGGGGTGTCATTCTGTGTGTTGTGGCTTCCTTCGCTCCCCATGTTGGAAAGGGATGCCTGGTCAAAAGAGAGTGTACGAATGGTGGAAACCAACTTGACAAAGCTGAAGAGAGTAGGTATAAGTGTCGTTCCCACAGACGGCACCAAATGTTGATGCACAAAATCAGTGAGGACTTTGGTACAACAGAAAGTGTTAAGTTTGTGACCTTCGCTAGATTGATCCGGTCACTAGTGTTGATAAGTATGTAAATGGATAGAGACAGGGAAGCAAACACAAGATGTACGTGGTGCACCCAGATTGGCTACGTCTACGAAGTAGAGGAGTTTTCATTAATTGTGAAGGGTTTACACAAGTAAATAAGTTCAAGCTTTCCCTTAGTGAGTACTAGTGAATGATTTAGTACAAATGACATTAGGAAATATTGTGGGAGAATGATCCCGTTTTATAGAAGAGTTTCTAGCTTTGTTCTGACATTGACACGTGTCGTGTTGTGATTGACTTCTGATGTTGACACGTGTTGCGCTGTGATTGGCTTATGATGTCGACACGTGTCGCACTGTGATTGGCCTCCTGGTTAGAGGGAAACTCTTCTGGATCCTTGACGGTATAACGTTGACCGGTGCTCAGTAGTTTTGGGATTGGTCAAGTATGGTAGAAACAAAACTTTTAAGCATAATGGACCTTAAAGCCTTATTCAAGAAAAGGAAAAATAAACAGAAATAATAAAAATTAGAAATTAATTCCCTCCTAAAGTCCATTGAATAGCATTCTCATGTCCATTTGATCTTCAAATCCGTTGTAGTTTCATCTTCTTGTTGTAACTCATATGTCTTTGTGCAGTTAATTAGCCTCTTACTCCACTGGAATTACTCTAGACACTTAAAAAACTCATTTTTCATTTCATTTTTGCAAAACTCAATATTTAATGCCTATAAATTAAAACAATATAAATTAATGTATTTAACCCATTTATATATACAAAATCCAAAGAAAATATATGATTAAAGCCCTTGGACAAATTTCTGGTCTCTCTTCTCTCTATAGCTTTCCACAAATCTGGGGGTTTTTTTTCAGTCAAAGTCGTAGTCTTTAGGGCAAAATATAAAACTTTGTGTCACCATCCAATTTTTAGATGGACAAAAAATTGCCATGGACCGAAAGCAAACATCTTTTAACCGAATTGTGTTAGCATCATCACAAGTTTTCAAAGATTAGGATTGGAATTTGGTGTAGCCAATTTTTCTGCTTTGTAACAAAGTAGCAGTTACAAAGGAGACTTTGACCCCCACAGAGTTTTAGGTGGACACTTGTGAAGCCACACTAGTAAGACTACTAAAATTGTCCGGAGGGTACATGTGAATTTGTGATCATGCAGCTAAGATTTTTTTTTTTTTGTTTAACCTTTTCTCGTCGACTAATTGACATTTTTATCTTGCAAGATGAAAGGAATCGTTGCTCAGCCTTTTTAAATGATTGTTATTTGTTGATTGATAAGATTTCATTGTGTGTACTGTATGATCAATTAAAAGCCGATTAAAAGGCTAACGTCATCTGGATATTTGCAAATTCGGGAAGTCATTTCCAGACTCCACTTTCTTCCCTGGCACTACTTCCTTTCTACTCTTACAATTTGTTTTTAGTACAATGATATATTTTACATTAAGGAGAGGGGGAGTTCGACTAAGCCACACAATTGGCCACCTAATTTGGTGTCATATTCGTCATGGACAGGATTTGAATCTAAGACCTCTCATTTAGTACTGAGTGACATTTCTACTCTTACAATTGTATTGAACATTTGTACTGAATAAATCAAAAGTAAATCGATAATAGAAACAAAGGAATGAGTGCACCAAAATAACGAAAATGTGAAATTACCATCCTACAAATAATTATCTATTCTTGGCCCAATCTACTGCATTGGACCCCCTCTTTACGTAAGAAGAATCAGGGTCCAATACACATTCTAAAGCCTAAAGCCCGAAGTGATGATTTTTCAACTAGGCTCAAAGGCATGACATTTTAAACTTTGAAATTTCAACAAGGGCTAAAAACCCTAGCATGTGTCTGTTCATTCATCTGTACCACCTGAGATCCATGAAGCGCCAACATTGTCATTCACTCAGGTTCTAATGCGTGGATTCGTAACATCATATAATTGCATACTTGAAATTTTCCTCCGTTGTCCATGCGCATACAATGTGTTCGTCTGGAGGAATTTTCGATGGGGACGTTTCCTGGCCGACGAGCACACAACTTCCCGAGAGGTTGGCGCCGGTTGATATTGTATGTCGGGCTTCTGCTTATTAGCGGGCTGTAAGAGAATGACAGAGTTAATTCTGAAAAGTGCCTTTGTGGGGCCTTAGGTGTAGGCCTTGAGGCTCATAATCAAAAATAATTTTGGGTGTTCAGGCGTGCCACTGCCATCTTTAACATGACAGATGTAAAACAAATGTTTAGTTTAATTGTATATGCCCGAGAGACCAAGTTAGCTATGAAAGGTGCCTTTGTAGGGCCTTAGGTGTAATCCTTGAGGCTCGCAATCAAAACTAACCAAGTACTCGAACATATAGTGGTTGTTTCATTGTTGCAGAAGTATTACAACTGTTATACTTTAATCACCCGAGCCCGCAGAGCAGAACGAACCCAGATAGGTGCCTTTGTAGGGCCTTAGGTATAGGCCTTGAGGCTTCCCATCAGAATTAATTCTATACTCAAACGTTTTGTGGCAATCATAATATAACAGAAGTAAAACTAAGAAATAGGTTGATTACTTGCGCCCCAAGTAACTTCGGACTTCTTGTTATCGAGGATTGTCATGGATGGGTTAAGTCCACATAAAGTTCCTTTTTATGCCTTGAGACCAAGGACTTTTGATTGATCAATCTTGTATGCCCAAAATGTTAGAACTTAGATCTAGTCAAGCTATGAGTGTGGGTTCCAACTTTATCTTTTGCATGGTTGGGCACCATTAAACTGGCCAGATCCAAGAACCAAGAAGCCTTTTAATCATAAACTTGCTAGAAATAACTTGGATACAGATGGAAGTATACATCATATTACTAGATCTATGACTGAAAAGACAGAACAAAGAGGGTCGGGCAAGGTTGATCGTCTTGCAACTTCCTCTCTTTGTGATTTACAAAGGGTTTGAGTGCTAGAAGGGGAGATTGGGAGATGAGTTTATAGGAGGGAATCGATACTACGGCAAGATTCAGACAAGGTAGCAGAGCTTTTACAAAGGCTTTTTGGTGAAGGTTGATCCTGAAAAGGATGAAGGCTTGGTGCTGACTACAGCTTCGTATGCAAATCTGACTTGAGCAGAGTTTGTGTATTTGTTTGTTTGATTGAGTGTATTTGTTTGTTTGATTGAGTGTCGTTATCTCTGATTTCTCTTTCCCTTTTTATAGATGATTTGGCTTGGCTGCCTGCAGCACTGATCTTGCCCGAATGCAGCTGAAAGGTAGTGACTCATCAGCTTTTTACTTGTACTGCCATTATAAAGTACTTTTAGGCTGATTAGTTGGCTGGTCTACACCACTTGACCTCTAGGTAGGTGAGCAAGTAGCTTAAGTGATCTGCACTTAGTCGGGAAAAGGGCTTCTTCCGCCTTCTGGGCTTAGGCTGAGCCTTGGGCTTCCTTCCTTATAGACCTTCTTCTGGCTAACTTCCCTTTGAACCCAAAGTTTAAGTTTTAACCCAAACACAATGTTTTAGCCAAACAGCACGCGAAAAAGGGAATTTGATGGAAACATGCTAAAAAAAGAAGAAACTGCAGTAAGAGAAGAAGGCCGAGTGCATGAAAAGCTTTTTCAGCCGAACAGCACGCGAAAAAGGGAATTTGATGGAAACGTGCTAAATAAAGAAGAAACTGCAGTAAGAGTAAGAAGGCCAAGTGCATGAAAAGCTTTTAATGACTGGTGTTGCATGCTTGTTTGTACACACTGCAAATGGGTCCTCATTTTCTGCCTTTATTGTTTTCAGTTTTGTTATTTTGTGCGGGTTTAAAGGATCGTAACAGATTGCCCATGGGAACCTTTGTTTACTTATGGCTCAATTCTAGGACCACCCTCCACTTTCATTTCATGTCTGCATTTTCTATTTTGCAGAGAGTTGAAAGCCTCACTACTTGTTCTTAGTCACTAGGATTCAAAATCTAAGTTGTTGGTTTGTTTCCATTCTAGTATCTTGGGAAGGAGATGGAAGACCGACAGTAGAATTGTTGTTAAATTGATAATGGTAAGCACTCTATCATTAAAGCTACGATTTGTATGAGTTGTCGAAGTTAAAGCAGATGATGTTAATTTACCGTAGTGGTGGAAAACATTCATACATATGCACCCTGGTGCGAATCTGATCCCCACCGATCTCCCTACCCCCTAACAACTAACAATTAAAACATTCTTTTGAAAATATGACCTTAGCCCATAAAACTCAATTTTTTTTACAAACAATCCAACATAATTTTTTTTTACATGAATAAAATTCGGCAACTAGGCTCCACATAAACAAATTAATTAATTTTATTTGACTTTACACATTTTGTATCTTTCGGATGCTTAAAATATCCCTAATTACAATTTTAACGTAAATAGTTAATTGTAGGGTAAATTACATAGTAATCCCTCAAGTTTGAGGTCTATTACAATCCCATACAACATCTTTTAAACATTTCACTTTCATACCTCAAGTACTATTTTGTTTCAATATAATACATCCGTTAGATTTTTCATCCATTAATCCGTTAAATGCTGACGTGGCTGCCACATTGGCTGCCAAATGTGTGCCACGTGGCAAAAAAAAATTTAATTTTTTTTTAAATTGAATCTTCAACCCAAAAAAAAAAAAACCAAAACCCCACTTCGTCTTCCCTCCCTCCCTCCCCCTCCCCCTCCCCACACCCCCAAAAAAAAAAACCGAACCTGCAACCCAGATGAAAAAGAAGAAAGAAAAAAAAAAAAAAAAAAAAAAACCCATCTTCATCTTCCCCGACCCTCCTTCCTTGCAACCCACTCATTTCTTCCCCCCCCCCCTCCCGTCTTTCCCAAACCCACCGCACCCATCCTCCACGTCCTCCTCTGCACCCACCCTCGCACCCACCCCTGCACCCACCCTAGCACCCACCCCCTGCACCCACCCCCTGCACCCACCCTCCTCCTCTACACATCTCACTCCTTAAATCCATACCCATTGGGGAAGATGGGATTTGAGTTGCAGGGAAAGGGAGATGGGTTTTTTTTTTTTCTTCTTTCTTTTCTGGGTTGCAGGTAGTGTGGAGGGGGGTTTGAGTGAGGTGGGTCGCGAGGTTGGGGGGTGCTACAGAGGTTGGTCGCATAGGGGGGTGGGATGGGGGATATGGGGAAGGGATAATCGTTTTGGGGGGGAAGATGGGATCTGGATTTGGGTTTTTTTTTTTTTTTTTTGGGTTGAAGATTCAGTTTAAAAAAAATTAAAAAAAAAAAATTTGCCACGTGGCACAAATGTGTCAACCACGTCAGCATTTAACAGATTAATGAATGGAAAATCTAACGGATATATTATATTGAAATAAAATAGTACTTGAGGTATGAAAGTGAAATGTTTTAAAGATGTTGTATGAGGTTGTAATAGACCTCAAACCTGAGGGGTTACTATTTAAAGTGGATTTGAAAGGATATATTAATGATTCTCCAAAGAAAAATACATTACTTATTGGGAAATTTTATTTGAACTCATCCTACATCCAATGTAAATTTTAAATGTGATTTGTCTTTTTACCCTATTGCATAGCGGATTTGAGTTTTTGTTGAAAGTTTAAACATAGTGAATTTTTATCTGAAAAATATAAATTGTAAGGGTCTATATCTAAAGAACTTGATTTTTTTTTTTTTCAAAATCCCATAGCGTGAGGAGAATATAAAGTGAGAGTTTTAGTGATATATAACATGGTAACTTAAATTTACTTGTGGCATCAACAAATGGGAAACACAAAACATGAACCAAGAAATGGAAAGCAAAATTACGTGTTCCTATTCTCCCAGATACTTTTGGCATCATATAGAATGTGAGCTTCTAACTCAAAATTAATTGCCAGTAAGTTGAGATGCGCAAGATAATTTAATTTTTCATGTTAAAGCTTTAATTTTCCGACGTAGAGATACACACTCTCACTGGTGGAGCCAATGAAAGTCCAGGAGGATCACTTGACCCTTCTCACTTCCAAGTTTTAATTACATGATTGTTTGTATTTGGTTGTTTTATTTTATTTTATTTTTTTATATCAAAGTTTTTAAAGCTTTGACCCTTCTGGTCTATTGAAAAGTATGACACTTTAATTCTTTGACCTGTGTCCTTAGAGATGTAACTCGTGAATGAAATTTACCATTTTCTATTTTTTTTCTCTAATGTGTTAACTTAGCTAATCACATAACCCTGGTTATACAATTTATGTCTAATCATGTCACATTGGAAATGTAGAAGCTAATATACATAATACATTTAAAATTGTCATCAACGAGCTTTCAAACTATGATTTTGTGTTATTATATAAACTTTCGTAATTTTTTTTCTTTTTCACTTTATGCTTCTAGATATTAGTTAAGGTTGACCCCGCATTGTAGAATTTCAAGTTTCGACAATGCACACTCAACATCTCTGAGTTCTGAATTTGCCAAATAGTAAAGAGAGAAATACAGTGGAAAATACATGACTTGGTAAACAAAAAATTGATGCACTTCATTAAAAAAACCAGAGTAGATAACAACAGCCAATTTAGGACAACCCCATTGAACTTAATTCTGCTACACCAGCAAAAATGGGATTTTTTTTCCTTAAAAGATTGGAAATTTTGGATTCTGATACACGATTGAATCTAAATTTGAAACAAAGTCCCTACTCATCTCTCAAACCCACAAATGTGAATTACTAATATTTTACCTATGACAAACACATCTGTAGTGGTATGCACTATGGATGGGGTCATTTCCCTCCACAGGGACTTGCTCAGCTCTGCACTTGTACTTGCACCCTCTGCATTCATTGTAAGTGCATGTTGGTGCTGTTGATCCAATCATCAGTCTCCTTGCATAGTTCATCCTTTCCTTGCTTCTCTATATCCTCAAAATTATAAAGAATCATTGTCAGCAAAATATATCAGAAAAATTATGGTCCTTTTATTTTGATTTATTTATTTATTTTATATGCCTGTCTATATTCATCACCTGCTTTGGTTTTTCTCCTTGTGATGTAGAGAAATCATTGACCCTTTGATTGTGTGGAAGTTCTGCTACTTGAGTTCTGGACCCTGCAGCAACAATGAAACCATAAAATCAAAATGATGAAAACAAAAAACAAACTTTCAAACTATCAATGCTTGGAAATTTGGTGACTGGGAGCCTGGGAGCAAGGAAGAAAAAAAGGAGGAGAATTTTGGGCAACTAACACCCATTTAGAAGAGGTGGCTAGGTCAGTGTGCCCGCCCATGTACCTAAGTTGAAATCCTCGTTCCAGTATTACAATAGTTTAGACTATCGTTTTTATAAAAATACGATATTTGAAAAAACCAAGAAGCTGGAATCAAACATTGGGCAACAACCAATTTGGAAAAGGCAGAATTTTTAATTTTAATTTTGTGAAAGAATGAATTTAGATAACAAAAGGGAAAGAAGGAAAGAGTTTAATTTGCAATGGATAACCTTGTACAACATAAGCTGCAAAGAGTAAAAGTGTTGTGAAGAATGGTAAGAGTAGTTTAAGCCCTGATTTGGTACTGAGATGATTCTAAAAAAAGCTGGCAGCTTATTTGTGTTTGGTAAACATTCAGCTTCAGCTTTTTTTCACAGTTTTAGGTGAAAAAAAGCCAAAAACAGGAAGCTGCAAAACTCAGCTTTGAAAAACCGGTTTTTTTTCATATCTGTTTTACATAAAAGTTTACTACACACTATAATACTGTTTTTTTTTTTCAAAAGCACTTTTATAAAAAAGTTTACCAAACACTCTACTGCTTTATTTCACAGCTGTTTATTCTCACAGTACAGCAGAAGCAGCTTTTTTCCAAAGTACAGCAATACCAAATCCGCCCTAAGTCTTGTGGATTTGGCCATCTTTTTCTTTTTCCCTATAAATGAGAGATGAATTATTTGTGGTCAATATACTGGAAGGATAAGAAGTGAAGGAGAAGGAGAGGGTGAGGTGTGTCGCAATGAGCTATGCTACTGAACCAGTGAAGAGATAGGGTGGCAAAAATCTGTGCAGTGACTCAGACTCGGAGGGAGGCACACATGCACCTACAATTTAAGGACCCCTTGGGACTATATAATCTAGAAATTATGCCTCTTCGCCAGAACCCGTGGGACTATATAAGGGAATCTTTGGTGTGAATTGACTGTAATTCCCATTCCTACTCAAATATTGCAAACATAAAACATGCACAATCACAAATGCACGCGCATCCATAGATTTCCACTAAAACTTGAATTTGAAATGTTACGTAAGATTTTTTGTGCTACAACAAAATTGTTAAATGCATTTTTAAATTTCTCTAGATTTAGAGAGTCCCTATCCCACTCTTCAAACATTTTTTTTTCGATTATTAAAAGATGTGCTTGGCAAGGTTTACTAAAAATGAAATACTCAAAAAAGGTCAGATGATGAAAAGTTATTCTAATTCATTTTTTAGAACAAACCACATGACTCTTATTTGGGAAACGCAGTTTGGATTGCGAGTGATCGACTGAATACTCTTCATGTTTGCTTATTGTTTTATTCTTCTTAGTTAGATGCGTCGAGTATTGTGGCGGTGAGACTTCAGCTCATGTTGGCATAGTTTCATGATTGAGGCTTAGGTCATCTCCAACCCAAGGTTCAAGAGAGTTAGAGGGCCGAAAATAGCTTGAAAACCATCTCCAACCGAGAGCCAGGTCAAAAGGCTTGTGGGCCCCATTGGACAAAAAAAGGCCAAAAGGTCAACTGGCTGGCCCAGCCAGCCCCGTGGCGGCCACATGCTGATGTCATGATGACATCATATTTGATTTTTTTTTTTGCAAATTTTTTTTTTTAAAAAAAGAATTAAAAATTCTATTTTTTCCCCTATAACTGCCTAAGTCATCATACAACATAAGTAACATGAAACAACATTAAACAATATTAAACAACATTAAATAACATTAAGTAACATTAAACAACATAAAAAAATTTAACAACATGAAAATTATTAACAATTTATAACATAAAATTACTGAGGTAATTTAATTTAAGTAACCATAGTAATTCAATTAAAATAATAAATTATGTTTGGTCCTTTGGTCCTCGGCTGGAGATGATTTTTTTTTCACAATGCTATGTTTGGCCTATGGCCCTCTAGCCCCTCGTTGGAGATGGTAAGAAATATAGCAGTCCAATGTTCATTAAAATATTAATTTTTTGGAGGATTAAAGGACTCGTTTGGATATGTCCTTATTGTTTAGACAGAAGCCTTGGTTGTTTTCAGTTTCGTGGACTCAAATAATATATTATAATCGGTTATGTGAGTTTCTTGATTGTTTTCGCCGCTTTTTTCCGTTTTAGTTTTTGTCCTTTTAATGTGAAGCATGGCGCACGTTAACCACACACTCTTTTAATTTTAAATTATTGAATCAAATAAATTAAAGAAAAATAAAGGATAAAAATTAATAAAAATTTGTAGTTATCACCGTCTTATTATTTTTACAGTCATATTGAAATTCGTACTTCGTTGATTAAGATTGAACAAGTTATAGTGCTTCCAGTGCTTACCTCATTTAATGATAGAGTCCAAGTCTTGTTAAATAAAGAAGAGTTACATTTAATTGTGGAAAATTGAAATGGGGAAAAGGTGTGCTCATGATTACAAAGGGAAATGCAAAACGACAATCTAATTGAGTTCTCCATTACCCCCACACTCATACGCACACCTAGGCCTGGCAAACGGGTCGTGTCTGTCGTGTTCGTATCATTTTCGTGTAACACATGTTATCTTAACAAGTTGTGTCGTGTCACACCTGTTATCTTAACGGGTCCTTAACAGGTCGGGTCAACGGGTAAAGTGACCTAACCCGATATGACCCGTTACGACCAGTTAAGAAAAATATATTTTTTTCTTAAATTTGCACATACCACACATTGCCACATAAATATTACTTCAAAAACACATTTATCGTTTAAGTACTACATCTACACTCGAAAATAAGAGCTTAATAAAAAAACATTTATACACTACTAATCAAAATTTTAAATTTAATTTAATATATAGATTCACTTAGGGGTGGGTTCGGTACGGTTACCGTACCAAAACCCTTGTACCAATTACCGTACCAAACTTTCGGTTTGGTAAAATCTATTACAATTACCGTACCAAACTTTCGGTATACCAAAGTTCGGTATTGCCAAAAGTTTGGTTGGCATGGTATGGCAATGGTAATTGCCATTTTGTTTTGGGACAAAATATGTTTTTGTTTTTTTAACCCAATTCAAGGGCAAAACTTTTTTTTTTGTACCTTTATCTCATACATTATAGATTAAATTCATTTATTATTCATCATTCACAATTCACACACATAATAATTCAAATGAAGCATCAAGATTCATCATGAAAATTAAGCTTACAATCCAAATAGAAGTTACGAACCAAAACAAATAGAAGTTAACAATCCAAATAGAAATTAAAGTTTCAAACCAAATGAAAATTGGAAGTAAACTTCAAGAAGGAGAATTCATTGATCAGTTATTCAAGCTTGAGATGTCGAAGCTTTTGGAGGAGGCATTGAACTTGTAGAAGATTGAGTTTGTATCAAGCTTACATTACAAACAAAGAAAACATATTAATTAGTAGCAAGAATAATTAAAGTTGAAAACCATTTAATAACAAATTTACTAAAAAAATTAAAGCATATCTTTCTTGTTTTCTCTTCTTCTATTTCCTTGTAAAATTGAAGCATATCTTCCGTTGGTCCTTGTAGAAGTTTACTTCACCTGCCCTCAGCCAACCAGTAGTACACACTAGTGCCTCAATTATTTTAGGAGTCAAGAATACCCTAAAAGGGTTCACAACCCTCCTCCCTAGACTAAATGCATTTTCACTAGCAACAGTAGAAGTGGGGGTTACAAAGATATTTTGGCTATTTTTGAAAGAATTAGGAACTCTTTTGTGTTTGATTTCCACAATTTTAAGAGATCAAAGTCACCAACAACAATGCTAATATAAGTAGGGTTTTATTTTCAAATTATTGGAATATTATAAATATGTGTTATATAATTATGTATTATATAAATTATAAATTATAAATTATATTGTATTTTCGGTATGGTACGGTAATACCGTGGTAATGATATCCATTACCAATACCGTACCATGAAATTTCGGTACGGTACAATACTGTACCATTACCGATTGGTACAAAAAATTTGGCACAAAATCGGTATGGCACGGTTGGCAATTCGGTTGGCATGGCAATTTGGCAAAAAAATCCACCCCTAGATTCACTAACACTTAAGTGCTTATTCATACTTTCATAAAGTATAACATAAGATTTTGTGGTATCCACTATTGTAAATATTTTAAATTGAAGATCGAGTTCATTCATTGTATTCATATAGGGTCAAGGAGTGTAGCTATAAAAAAATCATCAAAATCGAAGTTAAAATAACCGTTAAATCGTGATTTTTCATTTTATAACCGTCGAAAAGTTTTGTCCCGTTACTTGATCTCTTAATGTTTGTTTTTTGCAATTTTTGGCGTATGTGATCTCGAAGTATATACAAACATGTTTGACAATTGGATCGTTGAAACTAGTTTCGTAGAATGCATATCCCATAAAAACAAGAGATTCACTAATACTTAAGAGTTTATTCATACTTTCATTAAGTATAACATAAGATTTTGTAGTATCCACTATTGTAAATATTTAAATTGAAGATCGAGTTCATTCATTGTATTCATATAGGGTCAAGGAGTGTAGCTGTAAAAAATCATCAAAATCGGAGTTAAAATAACCGTTAAATAGTGATTTTTCGTTTTATAACCGTCGAAAATTTTGTCCCGTTACTTGATCCCTTAATGTTTGTTTTTTGCAATTTTTGGCGTATGTGATCTCGAAGTATATACAAACATGTTTGACGGTTGGATCGTTGAAACTGGTTTCGTAGAATGCGTATCCCATAAAAACAATAGATTCACTAATACTTTAGAGTTTATTCATACTTTCATTAAGTACAACATAAGATTTTGTGGTATCCACTATTGTAAATATTTTAAATTGAAGATCGAGTTCATTCTTTGTATTCATATAGGGTCAAGGAGTGTAGCTGTAAAAAATCATCAAAATCGAAGTTAAAATAACCGTTAAATCGTGATTTTTCGTTTATAACCGTCGAAAAGTTTTATCCCGTTACTTGATCTCTTAATATTTGTTTTTTGCAATTTTTATCGTATGTAATCTCGAAGTATATACAAACATGTTTGACGGTTGATCGTTGAAACTAGTTTCGTAGGATGCGTATCCCATAAAAACAATAGATTCACTAATACTTAAGAGTTTATTCATACTTTCATAAGTATAACATAAGATTTTGTGGTATCCACTATTGTAAATATTTTAAATTGAAGATCGAGTTCATTCATTGTATTCATATAGGGTCAAGGAGTGTAGCTGTAAAAAATCATCAAAATCGGAGTTAAAATAACCGTTAAATCGTGATTTTTCGTTTATAACCGTCGAAAAGTTTTATCCCGTTACTTGATCTCTTAATGTTTGTTTTTTGCAATTTTTGGCGTATACGATTTCTAAACATATACAAACATGTTTGACGGTTGGATCGTTTAAATTAGTTTTGTAGGATGCGTATCTCATCTTTTCCTCTCTTTTTTGTTTCCTTTTCTTATCATTTTCTTTTTTCCCTCCCTTTTTTTTTTGTTTGAAAACTTTTTCCCCCCATTTTTCTTCAAAGGGCGGACACCTCACCTCACCTACACTACCCGGTACAGTGGTACTGGTACACCCATCTTTCCCTCTCTTTTTTGTTTCCTTTTCTTATCATTTTCTTTTTTCCCTCCCTTTTTCTTTCAAAGGGCAGATGGCAGATGCATATTAATTGTTATTGTTTTTAGGGGTATAAAATTTAATATATATATATATATATATATAATTATTATAGTTAATATTTTGGGGGTATAATTATTATAGTATATATAATTATTATAGTTTTTAGGGGTATAAAATTGTTAAATTAATATATATATATATATATATATATAATTATTATAGTATTTGTTTAGGGTTATAAAATTATTAAATTAATATTCTGCTTATCGTGTATCATGTTACCCACGTGTATACCCGAACCAACCCGTTATCTTAACATGTGCTTATCGGGTTACCCAATAACGACCCGATTCGTTATCATGTCGACCCGAACACCTGTTAATTTTGTATCGTGTCGTGTCGGGTTATCGGGTCGTGTCAAGAATTGCCAGGCGTACGCACACCACAGACAAATCAGGCGCTTTTGATTTCCCCCATTTTTTATAAAGAAAATTAATGAAAAGAGTTTGAAAATTTTGAGTTTTAACGATAAAGAAAAAAAAGAAATATAGTTTGTCTGACTCTGATCATCCACCTTAAAGAAACCAGAGGATTATCGTTGGATTTTCTTTGTGAGGATTCTGAGAATTTTTCAATCATATATGTTTATCGTATATCGTGTGATCAGAAATCATTGTAAATTTTTTAATTAAAATTGAAAATAAACAATACTTGATAAAAACTAATCATACGATATACAACGAACGAATGTAATTAGAAGATCCTCGAAATCCTCACAAAGAGGATCCAGCAAGGATCCTCACAAGGAAAATCCAGCAAGCGAGGATACTCTCACTTAAACAAAGCCTCCATCTTGGACCCAACATGCCTGCCTGCCTGCCTCCCTCCCTCCTCATACTTCATTCACATTTTTGCTCCACATAATCATGGATTATTATACAAACATAATTACATATATTCTCAAAATATTTGCATGATCAATATCTCCATTTGTGCCGCTAATCACTCCACATGGCATCTTTCCGACCGAAAGATCGCAAACCAACGGTACACTACTCGTTTTATTTTTATTTTCGGGCATGTCGTAAATAAATTTTTTTGAAGATTTATGTCTCTATGGACTCTAAAATTGCCATCATCAGGATAATTTGAGGCAATTAGGGTTAGAAATGAGGTGGGTAGGTCTAATGATGGTGCAATTGGTATTGGAATTGGACTCCCTATCATAGCCATGGAAAGAAGTATATGATTATACAAGTTTTATTGTGAAGATCCCAAGACACGAGTGCAATTTCTAGGCATACCTACATAAGTAAGGTGGCAGGGATTTACTGAAAGTGAGACTCTTTATGAATTTTCTGTCACTTAATATAACCATAATTTTGTGACAACGTTATAAAATATTATGTCAAAACATAATGCGACAGAGAATCCATGAAGAATCCCACTTTTGAGAAAGTTTCCTTAGCATTTCTCTACATACACTACCACCTCTTCTCTTAGGACTTTACAAATAATCCAAAGAAAAATGTATAGGAGAGTCAAAAGTGAGACTCTCTACTATCTCAATTTTTTGACACAATATATAATATTCACACGAAAATTAACGTTAAACTGTAAAGTGACATTCTATAAAAAAACCATAAGAGTCTCTATAACATTTCTCTATTCCAAAATATAGATCTTTGGTGTGTGCAAAGTCTTGAAATTTACACTTCAAAAAAAAAAAAAAAAACTTGTAGTAGATTTATTATATAAATTGCATGAAAAAGAAAAGAAGGCCTTTGCTTTTTTACCCCTTGTCTTTTTTAGTGGTAAAAGTAGAGAGAGGCTGAGGAATTGTGATTAAATGGAAAGGATGTGCTTAAAAGACAGAGGTCAAACAGGACAGATCCCCAATTCTCCATATTTCTTTTAGGGATAGAACAATGTAGATCATGTGTAACACACGTATCTTCAAGTCTTTAAATTAATTTGTTAAATTGGGCTATAAGGGACCTAATACATGATTTTGGAGGCTGGGCTTTCATTGTTCCAAACTTCCAAGGCTCCAAGCTTAAGAATTTTGTTGATACTTTGATGATATGTTTACTTACCCGGAATGGTATTGGATATATTCTACTTCTCGACCTCTCATATGTCCCATGTTACAATTCGTCATCCAATATCTAAACAACTGGGAATTAGATTGAACGAGAAAATATGTCCGCGCGTTGTTGCGAGAACCTGTTGTTTCAGGTATAATCGGATGAATAAAACACATTTAAATTGAATAAATTCAACACAATCATGAACAAACAGAGGGATACATAAGTGAATTGAGGTCGATAAGATAAGCTGTTTTGCTTTTATATACATTCAAGTGAGCTGGCATATAAACACATTGCACAACATCTTTGATTAGAAAGAGATGGTTTCCAAAAAAGGTCTGTTTCCTTAAGAAACAAAAGAAACATATAGTTCACACATAAAATTTCAGTTACCAAATCCAAAAACAAAACAAAAAAACAAAAATGTGACTCTCTCTCTCTATGGCTTATATGAAGTGAATTCCCCAGTGGCAAGTAATATACTCTCATTAGCCCAAGAGGATATGAAATTGGTCGAGTACATTGTTCTAGCCATTTGGATCAAAAGCTCAAGTTTGCATTTTGCAAAACCCTAAATACTCAGACATATGAAATCCAATCTTCCACTTTACAAATCATATATGGGTAAAATAATAGCTCTAAAGAAACCGGAAGAAGTAAAAGCCTTTAGAACACAAATATACCTGAGGTTCCAAAATATGGAGTTGAGGAAGCGTTTTCTTCTTATTTTGAGGGAAGACGAATGCAGCTCTGAATTTGACCCATTTTCTTAACCCGCAATTCCTATAACCCATAAATTTTTTTAGTGTCATTCAAAATCACAAATACCCCAGATGAATTGAAAAACTGCATATATTAGTTAAAAACACCTGAACGGCATCATATTGCCTGTACTAAATATAACAATACCCCAAATTTATGGTGCTATCAAATTTATGTATATAACAACAACAACAACAACAAAAAAGCCTTTTCCCACTAAGTGGGGTCGGCTATGTGAATCCTAGAACACCATTGCGCTCGGTTTTATGTCATGTCCTCTGTTAGATCCAAGTACTCTAAGTCTTTTCTTAGGGTCTCTTCCAAAGTTTTCCTATATCTTCCTCTACCTCTTCGGCCCTGAACCTCTGCCCCGTAGTCACATCTTCGAATTGGAGCGTCAGTAGGCCTTCTTTGCACATGTCCAACCCACTCATTCCTAATCTTATCCTTTCTCGTGAGCCCACACCTCTAACGAAGCATCCTCATCTCCGCTACACCCATTTTGTGTACGTGTTGATGCTTCACCGCCCAACATTATGTGCCATACAGCATCGCCGACCTTATTGTCGTCCTATAAAATTTTCCCTTGAGCTTCAGTGGCATACGACGGTCACACAACACGCTGGATGCACTCTTCCACTTCATCCATCCCGCTTGTATTCCATATATTCTGTCTTTGATCGGCTTAGGCGAAGACCTTTAGATTCCAACACTTCTCCCCAAAGGTTAAGCTTCGCATTTACCCTTTCCTGAGTTTCATCTATCAACCCTATATCGTCTGCGTAAAGCATACACCGAGGAATAACATCTTGAATATGTCCTGTTAACTCATCTATTACCAATGCAAAAAGGTAAGGACTTAAGGATTGTTGATGCACAAAATCAGTGAGGACTTTGGTACAACAGAAAGTATTAAGTTTGTGACCTTCGCTAGATTGCTCCGGTCATTAGTGTGGATAAGTATGTAACATGATAGAGACAAAAGAGCAAACACAAGATGTACATGGTTCACCCAGATTGGCTACGTCCACGAAGTAGAGGAGTTCTCATTAATTGTGAAGAGTTTACACAAATACATAGGCTCAAGCTCTCCTTTAGTGGGTACAAGTGAATGATTTAGTACAAATGGCATTAGGAAATATTTTGGGAGAAGAAGAGAGTTTCTAGCCTTATTCTGACATTGACACGTGGCGTGTTGTGATTGGCTTCCGATGTTAACACGTGTCGCGCTATGATTGGCTTCTGATGTCAACATGTGTCGCTCTGTATTGGCCTCCTGGTTGGAGGGGAAGCTCCTTGGTTGGGGACTTGCAAGATCCAAGCCGCTGAGTAATCACGAAACTTCTAAGTATCGAAGTGTGGTATCGTCTACACTTGCCTTATCTGTCTCATAGGTAGATGTGGCATCTTCTCTGGAAGTACTCTTCCTCCGTCTAGGGGTGGTATCTTTAACTGGTGGAGATGCACAAGGTAATGTATCAATTTCACTTGAAGCTTACTTGTAGTTTCAGGTGTGGTCAAGCGCGATACAAACCATATAGTAGGAGTCCCCCAAGTCGCCGAGCTAGGGGATCTGCTGAAAGAGGTAACAAACAAGGTAAGCAATCAGAGCTCCAAGCAATCAGTCCTAGATCAGAAGTTTGATTTCGAGTTCCGGCTGATTGTTCTCATTCTCCTTATCTTGCAGGCAGCATGAAGGATAAAGAGAAGAAAAGGAAAAAAGATGATATGAGATACTTTTGCTTTTGAAGAAGTAACTTTCCACAGGCTTATTCTTGAACTGGGCTGGAGGGTTTTCTGGTTACCTCCAGAGTATAAGGCCGACTGAAGAATTTGAGGGTCAAAACAAGTCCATCAAATCTAGAGTACGTTCGACCCTGCTGATATGGGATACTTTTTCTATTGACAAAGTAGTGGAAGTATCGACACATGTTCTGTTACGCTTGTCTCCACACGCTTCCTTGTATCCTTCTCACTTGCCCTATCTGTTCCTCAGGCAGATGTGGTATCTTCTCTGGAAGCATAAGATGTTGAAGATGAGTACTCGAGAGCAATGCTAGGTAAGTAATCAGGTAAGGGGTTCCAGGCAGTCAATTCCTGACTGGAAGCTTGATTCCAAGTGCTGACTGATTGCTCTCTTTCTCCTTGTCTTGCATGTAAGAACAAGGCCAAAGGAAAAGACTGGGAAAAAGCATGATATGGGATACTTTTGCTTTTAACCCTGATGATATGAGATATTCTTGCTCTGGTGTAGCTTGTTTGTAGAGGTATTATCGGGGGGAAAGAAAGCTGAGTATTTCGAGAGGCTTCGTTGGGAGTGCCTCTCAGATATGAGGAATGGTTGAGCATTTTTGCAGGTCTGCCTGTCCGTTGAGGATGGAGGTCGACATATATAGAAGTCTCCCTAACAACAAGTAGTAATGCTATTCTTTTACCCTTCTTGTTCATAGCACTGTAGTGGGAGCTGCCAGCTTCACGTGTTTTAACTCTGTCAGAGCACTTTGAAAAAGTGGTCTGTGGTATCTGGAAAGCTGATGTTGCGTGTGAAGATTATAGACAAGCTTTATCCAAGGAGATCTAGCTCTCGAAGTTGAGAAAGCGATGCCTCTTCGGTTTTCGAACAAGCGATTCTGTTGAGGATCTGGCTCTCAGGATTCTGAGAACGGTGCCTCTTCGATTTTTGAGAAAGCACTTCTGCTGGGAGTCTGGCTCTTGAAATTCGAAGAGCGGTGTCTCTTCGATTTTTGAGAAAGTAATCCTGTTGGGAGTTTGACTCTTGAGATTCGGAGGGTGGTGCCTCTTCGAATTTGGAGCAAGCAATCTTGTTGGGAGTGTTTTCTCGAATGTGAGTAAAGGTTGGGCATTTTCGCTAGTCTACCTTGCCAAGGAGCACAGAGGTTGACACACAGGGACTTTCCAATTATCCAGCAGTGGTGCTGTTCCTTTACCCTTATAGGTAATAATATGGTAGCTAAACCTTCAAAATTTATGTGTCTAAACTTTGTTAGTGATGTTTCTTTGCTTTTCTTTACCCTTCTTGGTCATAGCGATGTAGTGGAAGCTGCAAGCTTCACGTGTCTAAACTTTGTCAGAGATCTTTGGCAAAGTTATCTGTGGTACCCATGAGTTGATGTTGCGTGTGGAAAGTGGATGATTGAACAGTAAGATTCACGTGCTTTCTACTTCACCAGAAATCTTCGACAGATTGCCCGTAATTTCCGCAAAGCTGAGTGTGCATGTGACAGGTACTGACAAAGCTAAGAAAGCAGATGCCTCTTCGATTTCTGAGATCGGCCCTCGTGATCTCTGAGCAGCCCAGCTTTTGAGAAAGCAAACACCTCTTCGGTCTCTGAGATCGGCCCTCGTGGTCTCTGAGCAGCCCAACTTTTGAGAAAGCAAATGCCTCTTCGATTTCTGAAGCTCCGTCGAGTGCAGATTTTTATAGAGGCTGGCATTAAGTTCCAAAGCACACTTGAATCTCCACCAGTAGAAGCTCTCTTCTTGCACTTCTAAGATCTTGATTTGTCCGACCTCTTCTCTCTTCAACACCTTTGAAAATGTCTGGCCCTTCCGACTGTCGTTTTGACTTGAACCTTGGTGAAGAGGCAACCGCGCCTTCTCCAGACAACATATGGCGCCCATCCTTCTTATCCCCTACTGGTCCTCTTACCATTGGAGATTTTGTGATGAAGAATGATATGACCGTTGCGTTGGTGGCCAGGAACATTCTCACTCCCAAAGATAACAGACTTCTTTCCAGACGGTTTGATGAGTTGGCTGTTAAGGATTCTCTGGCTCTCAGTGTTCAATGTGCAGGTTCTGTGTCTAATATGGCCCAACGCCTATTTGCTCGAACCCGCCAAGTTGAATCATTGGCAGCTGAAGTGATGAGTCTCAAGCAGGAGATTAGAAGGCTCAAGCATGAGAATAAACAGTTGCACATGCTCGCACATGACTATGCTACAAACATGAAGAGGAAGCTTGACCAGGTGAAGGAATCTGATGGTCAGATTTTACTTGATCATCAGAGGTTTGTGGGTTTGTTCCAAAGGCATTTATTGCCTTCGTCTTCTGGGGCTGTACCGCGTAATGAAACTCCAAATGATCAGCCTCCGATGCCTCTTCCTTCTAGGGTTCTGTCCAGTACTGAGGCTCCAAGTGATCACCCTCTGGTGCATTCTCTTTCTGGGGCTCTACCGACTGCTGAGACTTCTCCTAAGCAACCTTTGTGAAGGCCCCCTCTTGTTTGTTTATTTTGATTCATGTATATGTACATATGTGTAACTTATCGGAGATATCAATAAGTAAGTTTTGCTTCATTTCAACGTATTGTGTTAAATATACTTTGCTTCATTTCAACGTATTGTGTTAAATATACCAAAGCCTTCTTCACTAAGTTCTTTGAATTTTTCTTTTGTTGAAGCTTGTATGTTGAAGCTTTGTGAGTGAATCATGTAGGTTGAGGTAGTATTCCCTTAATTTCTCGAGTGAGGAAAACTTCTCAGTTGGAGACTTGAAAAATCCAAGTCACTGAGTAGGGTCGGCTATATGAATCTTAGAACACCATTGTGCTCGGTCCTGTGTCATGTCCTCCGTTAGATCCAAGTACTCTAAGTCTTTTCTTAGAGTCTCTTCCAAAGTTTTCCTAGGTCTTCCTCTACCCCTTCTGCCCTGAACCTCTATCCTGTAGTCGCATCTTCTAACCGGAGCGTCAGTAAGCCTTCTTTGCACATGTCCAAACCACCGTAACCAATTTTCTCTCAACTTTCCTACAATTTCGGCTACTCCTACTTTACCTCGGATATTCTCATTCCTAATCTTATCCTTTCTCGTGTGCCCACACATCCAACGAAGCATCCTCATCTCCGCTACACCCATTTTGTGTAAGTGTTGGTGCTTCACCGCCCAACATTCTGTGCCATACAGCATCGTTGGCCTTATTGCCGTCCTATAAAATTTTCCCTTGAGCTTCAGTGGCATACGGCGGTCACACAACACGCCGGATGCACTCTTCCACTTTATCCATCCAGCTTGTATTCTATGGTTGAGATCTCCATCTAATTCTCCATTCTTTTGCAAGATAGATCCTAGGTAGCGAAAGTAGTCGCTCTTTGGTATTTCCTGATCTCCGATCCTCACCCCTAACTCATTTTGGCCTCCATTTGCACTGAACTTGCACTCCATATATTCTGTCTTTGATCGGCTTAGGTGAAGACCTTTAGATTCCAACACAAATTTATGTATATAAATTGAGATATATTTTTTAATGACACTAAAGATTAATTCTGAACTTATGGTACTATCAAAGTTATGTATACAGCATACCTATATAGTATGATTCTAATTTACATATGTTTCTTATCAAAAAATTTATAACATAAATTTCAATATGTATGCTTACAACGCAAAAATTTTCTTTCGTTTCGTAAAATTACAAATAATTCACTAATACTTCATACATGGAGCGGCGAACCACTTTAGTTGGGTTCTCTTGGCACATATTTGAGTTAGAAAGTCAGGAGAATTCTAAAACCAGCATGAGATACTTTAGAACAATGACAAAATAGGGTGTGGATGTGTTTTAATATTCCTTCCAACAAACAACAAAACGTTATCCCCTAGATGAAAAAAATACAACAGAAAAAAAAAAAAGCACATGCACTTTACCCCAATGGCGCATGAGTACGAATGGATCCTAAATTTGACCTGAGTAAAAGTTGATAAAAGGATAGTACTTCTTATATATATTTGTACCAGCTAAGGGCAGCAAAAAAATTAATGAGCAATCAAAAAGTAGCCAAAACCGCTTCAGCCATATGCATCATGAAACACAATCTAAGCTATCTGGACAGACTATCTAGAATCATTATCTGATATACTGTTGCAAATATGCCTCTATAACAAACACAAAACATTGAATTCCATTACCTTCTTGTTATTGACCTCTTTCTCAGTCAAAATCGCCAGAGCTTCCGAACTGTCGACCAGGACCATGTCGCCTTCGTGCACCTGTGGCCAAAGCTGAAGAGGAGATTCAGAATTATAATATATCATACTGACAGATTCTCAGACACATTTCATTGAACACCTAATGTGCCACGTTCTCATATGCTTTCTTGTAAGATTGATTGAAGAACAGTAAGTTTTTGAACAAAATTAACTTCTAAATGAGTAATTTAACAGAAAAGAAGCAATAAAAAGACCCATAAATCTTTAATTGAAGAACAATACTTGGTATTTGAACAAAATTTAACTTCCAGATGAGTAATTTAACAGAGAAGCAGCAAAAAGAAACCTAGAAATCTTGAAAAAAAATTGTCTATAAGAAATGAAATTGAGCTCAAAAAATGGAAATATCACTTCAATTAAGCAGCTTTTCAGATGTTTACAACTTAAATATGCATGATAACAAAAAGAAGCATCATTTCTTCACTAATTGTACACTAACAGAAAAACCCTAATTCATATTATTCAGATTACAAATACACAAGACCAAATAGCTAAGAAAGCTGAAGGGATTTACCTTTGGATTCTTTGGCTTTCAAATGGAGTTTGCTTGTGTATAGGCCTGTAACTTCGTTTGCAGGCGTGATGTTTCCATGGAATTTCTCTCGGGTTTACATAGAGAGCAAAGCGAGAGAGCTCTCCAGATTTTGAGCAAAACCCCCCTAAACTACGACGTATATAGCTTCAGCTGGGATACAGGTAAACAAATTCAAAGGTCAAAACCTAAAACTGAGCTCAAAAACTGGAAATCTCACTTCAATTAAGCAGTTTTTCAGATGTTTACAGCTTAAATATGCATGATAACAAAAAAGAAGCATCCTTTCTTGACCAATTGGACACTAACAGAAAAACCCTAATTCATATTATTCAGATTACAAATACAAAGGCGACCAAATAGCTAATAAAGCTGGACAATTTGACCCCAATCCAACCCAAAAATTGTTGTGGTTATACATGCAATACCCGCCTAAAATATCAACAATTCCAAATTAAAATGGAAAAATGAAATGAAGCAACATAGATTGAATACAATTTGGGGAAAATTATCTCACCTGGAGCTCCGAATCTCCAAGAAGTCTCGATCCGAGCAGGCTTCGAATTGGGATGAAGCCATTAGGTCTGGGGGGAGAGGAACACGGAGCTACTTTGAGAGAGAGAGCATGCGTTGTCCTTTTGTTTTATACAACCACTGGACCGCAATTCCTTCACAACAAATTATATGCATGTGTTAGTTTTACAAGTTCTAGTCTTGCAATCGACTAAAGAACACCATAATCGAAGAGTTTGAAGGGGTTTACCTTTGGATTGTTCCGCTTTCAGATGGAGTTGTTTGGTGTATCAGACTTCTGAGCTTCTTTTTCTTCTATAAGACCTTTTGGTTTGGTCCTCCACCTCTGTCATTTCCTCCTCATCGCCTACTTCCACATCATCTACATGCGAACACTGCCTCTAGAAGAGCCTTACCAATAACCAAGTTAATAAGCATAAGTTCAAACATTAAACGAATATAAAATGATATATGTACAAAAAAAAAATGTTCCATTTTTACATGAACAACTAAGCAAAAGCATTATTACAACTAAGCATAAATTTTGAGGACAAACCTAAACCAGATGCTTTCATCGTTAACACGAATAACCATCTATATGAATACTAATTGCATACTCCCTCAAGGTCCTATGGATAACTATGAATGTTTACAAATTCACCTGCCAATGACAAACACAAAAATAATACAAAAAGTTTTAACATGAATAAAAAACATATGTATACGAAATGGTAAGCATATTAATCCATAAGATATTGATGATTCACATACAGCCAATAAGAAAGGTATCAGATAAGTGTTGCATAAATAAAATGACACAGTAATCCGAACAACCACTACAAACGGCAATGCCATTACGAAATAATGCAACTTTTTTTGGATCAAGAACTTAAAACACCAAGCAACTTCACATTGTTCAACAAAAATAAGAACCAATAATTCATACACATTCACAGATCTTCATAACAATTGAACAACAACAAATTAAACTAAAGGTCGTACCCAGTGCACAAGGCTCCCGCTTTACGCAGGGTCTGGGAGAGGTAAATGTCGGCTAACCTTACCCCCATTTATGGAGAGGCTGCTCCCAAGGGAGAGGCTGCTCCCAAGTAGCTCTACTTTATTACCCTCAATATTCGACATTGGAATGCAATGCAACACTACAAATTACGAACAATAAACATGAAAAAAATAAAACCCCGAAAAGAT
This sequence comes from Malus sylvestris, assembly GCF_916048215.2. Taxonomy (NCBI): domain Eukaryota; kingdom Viridiplantae; phylum Streptophyta; class Magnoliopsida; order Rosales; family Rosaceae; genus Malus; species Malus sylvestris. The sequence goes on from NC_062271.1 coordinate 23,156,830, forward strand.
ACAGCAATGCATCGGCTGCATGATCCAAATTTACCACAAAAACTTTCCTGCACACCAAAACAACAAATTGCCACTGTAAATATTTCAGATGTATTCAAAAACCAAAATTGAAGCCATGGAAAAACTTGAAAACCCAGAATTCAGAGTGAAAATTTTTACCTTCGGATGAGCTAGATATACTCAGACATGCCATTGCAGTAAGTGGTATTTCTTAACCCAGGCGGGCCAATCACCACTTGCCAAAAAAAAACCATTTTTGGGTTTTAACATTGAGCAGTAATAAACCCAACAAAGAAATCAGTCAGGTAAAACTAACATCTCATTTCAATTTTTCAATTGACTATTTAATTATGTAAATCTCACATCCAAGTGTTTTAAAATCACAGAAGTTGTTAACCATGTCATCTGATAATCATAAATTTAAGAAAATTTAAAATGAATTTGATTCACTCCAAATGTTGATATTATATGTTGACATATATATTCACACCAACAAAAAATTCAATTTTGAGCAGCTGAGATCAAAATAAAAACAAAAGACACTAATTCCAGTGCCTACACATATAAACATCGCATAAAAACACTCATTTTCAAATGGGGGGCAATCTCATATAAAGTTATATGTTTATATGGGTAGCAAATAAGCAGTATAGATGCAGGCACATTTATAAAGCTAAACCACATATCGATTTCATAAGCATATTTTGCTTAAGCTTTTATCAAGGGAGACATGCAAAATCATACAGAAACATCCATGAGCAAACTGGACAATTTCAATATATATGGAAGCACGCATGAAATCATAATGAATTACCAGAAGCTCACACTCAACATATCCTAGTACATTAATGAAGCCGCCCATTTACAATCAGGCACAAAACTATACAATGCTTGCAAACATTTAGCCATAAACCAAACATCAGAACTGAATCTAAGATTTGAGGATCGATCACATACCAGCTTAACAGCGACCTCCTCCCCACTGTGTACATTTACACCTAACACCAGAAGAGCAATTTCATTACAAAACACATTAAATTAACACAAAGAATAATTTTCTAAGGAAAAAAGGATATTAAGCACTGATTACCATACCTAAATAGAGTTCTTCGAAAGACCCACTCCCAATCTTCCTCCCCAGCTTAAACTTCCCAGCAATCACATGCTCCATGATGCAACAATGTCCAATAGGATTCGACCCACAGGCTCAAAATGGCTTTATTTGACAGCAATTCGTGCAAAATTCTGCCTTCCCAGTCAAATCCAGTTGCACGACATGCTCAACCGGCGAAAATATGCATATCCCCTTCTGATTCATCCATTCTGAAATCTGCAACCTAAAACACATTATTACGAAAGCAGAGGAAATTCCGATTACTTATGATACAAACAAACACATAAACTAACAAAAATCCTAATTCCCTCTTTCACTCACTTTCTTTAACTAAAATTTAATTACTTTGATTCTTCTTTCAATTTTCTTTCATTTTCTGAGCAACCAAACAGGGGATAACACAAATTGCAAGGTAAGAAAGAAAAATGGAAACCTGGAGGGCTTGGGAGAAGTGTTTCCATTTTCAGAGGTCGTGAATGATGCGCTGAAGCTCGGTGACTCGGAGTCGTCGAGCTCTGGAACCACATTCAAGCTAGGGTTTCCGAGCAAGCTGATTTTGTTGTAGAAGGTTAGCTACTTGGTCCTGCTCGTGTAGTAGGTCCTGCTATTGTACTGGGAACGATTATAATAGCAAATACTAAATATACGCACAATCAAGAAAATCAAAGGTAGTTTTTGGATAGGAAGGAAAAAAAAAACAACAGCAATGTTTTAAAAAACTCGCCTCGGGGCGCGCCTAGGGCGCCCTTGAGGCTGGGCGCCATGGATAACGCCTCAGTTTTGCTGGAGTGGGCGAAAGGCTTCGCCGGAGCCGCCTAGGCGTCGCCGGAGCCGCCTAGGCGCCGCCTCAGTGGTTTTTTTTTTTTTTTTTTTAACTCCCAAACCCAAATTTTGGGTAGGATTTTAACTGCCTCACGCCTCTTCCTTGCACTTTCATCTCTATGCCTTTTTTCTAATTTTTATTTTTTATATAATGGATGTGTATGCGGTCTACGTGCATTGTTATATGTGTGCTCATTGTGCTTTTCATTCTCTATTTTATACATATGTAATATAATATATTGTTTTATCCAAATACTTAAAAATGTCACAAAAACTGGGTGGCTGTCTCCACTGACCAGCCACCGAACAATAATTATTAAACTAACTTACACTTATCCAAATGCAACGAAATTTTATACACATAAACTAGACACACAGTACGACAGTCTCACAAATTTTTGGGATTTTTGGAGTTGATTTGCTATTTAAATTAAATCGTACAAAAATAGTACAGAAACCTATTTTAAATAATACCAATAAATTTTAATTCACAAGTTAAGAAAACGAGTTAGGGGACATGCTATCCACCACCAAATAATCATGTAAGTATGTTATGTTTCATTCAAATCCCTTTTATTTCCGGATGAAGATGCTCAAGTTGGCTCAATGTTAGAACACAACCTATTACTCTTTCTTACGTAGTATGTTAAGAGAATGGCGTTTTCAACTTAACTTAGTCCCTAGCATGCAATCTAGAATGGTGTGTTCATAGATTTAACAAGTAGAAATCATTAAGAATAAAAAGAGTTTGAGTCATCACAAGGCATTGTAAGTACTGGTGTTGTCTTACTTATCCTAGAAATCGTTTCACATGTTAACCACAATTAACAAGTGTTACTCTAGAACATATATAGGTCCTCATTCAACAAGGGCAGGCATACATATACTCATAGCATTAAAATCCTAGATATGCTCACTATGTATGCATCCATAGAAACACATAAAGAATTTATCAATGACATAAGTAGTGAAACAATTTTCATCATTTCATAAAAGTCATTCAAACAAAATATCACAACAAACTTACAATCATATTCGGGGCTTCAAAACAGCCCCTAACTACTTAAAATTTAGTTACACATAATTATGTGATTAAACCAAAAGTAAAATATAAGTTTGGAAAGATTTAACCGAGAGAGAAAAGAGTGCTTCAGTGCTTTGTCTGCCCAGCGTCCTCTACGAGCTGCTCTCTGTTTTTCTCTAAAAGTCGCTGCACCTCAAGGCAGCTTTTCTTTTTTTTTTTCTTGTTTTTCTTCTCTGCGCAAGGCTGCTTCTGTTTGTCTTCCTCAAGCTGCCAAGGGGCAGCTTTTTTTCTTCTCTTCCTGCTCACTGCCTTCTCTCTTCTTCAGTTTTTATTCTTTTCTTTACTCACCAAAAGCAGCTGTTATGCTTCTCCTCTTCGATTAGAATATTGCCATCCCACTCACAGCTCTCCCTTTTGTTCTTTCAAGCCGCCTCCACCATCTGTGAGTCTCCCACTTTGGATTAATTAATCAAAAAAATGAATGCTAGCTGGACTCGATCACCATAAAAAAAAAAAACTCTGATCCTTTCTTTTCTTTTCTTTTTTTAGTGGAAGATGATGAGCTGCCAATTCCTCTATCATTTTGCTCCTAGAAACATAATATGGCAAAAGTATCACAAATCCTATAATACGTAAAAACAAGGTAAATAGCTAAAAAATATAAGGAACTAACTAAGAAAAGACGAGTGAATTTGAAGTAAAAATATATATAAATATGATCCGATCAAATACCCCCACACTTAGCTTTTGCTAGTCCTCGAGCAAAACAAAGAAAACAAGAACAAGTAGTAACAAGAAAAACATTAGCTTTCCCCTATGTGACCCTCATAGAATTTCATTTGAGAACACAAATCAACAAGAACCATAGCTAGCACCAAACAAGCTAATCCAAGTTCATCTTCCTTATTCAAATATTAGCAGTAATCTTTAAATCATCCTTGAAGTGTAGTGTGTGAGATAGCCATGCTAATGCAATTTCAAGTTTTTATTTTTAAAATCATCATATGCAAACTAGCGACATTCTCACGGGATATGCACTCAATCACACATGTGTTTAGTTTTAATGTGTTTCGCTAAAAAAATCAAATGTGAAATTTCTACCATAAGCTTGCATAAAGATCTCATCTCCACAATCATAATTGCAAAACTTAAATCAAGAGGACTTTTATTGGATATAATGAGGTTTAGGGATAGGGTTATTGAAACGAAAGAATAGGAAAACACAAGTTCCAAGCTATATTGCAAGCAATTCTTTTCTTTAGATTTATAAGAACTCAAGCTCTCCAGCAATTCTTCTAGCACCTCCAACCACACCCTTAAACTGAAACTTTAAAAACTTTTTATTTTCTTTGTATACAATCTTTCTTTTTCTTTTTCTTTTCTTCTCTTTTCTATTTTTTTTATTTTTTTTATTTTTTATTTTTTAAATACAAACATGAAATACCCCCACACTTATTATTTTGCCAAACACCTTCATAGTACTTCACAAACGTTTCTCATAAGACAATTGATAGGAGCATATTTATGCGACTTAGTTAGCTTGTTCTTGTGCATTTACGTTGTATTTCCTTAGTTATTTTAGTGTTTAAAGTTATTTTTGTGTGTTTTCAGACTCTAAGTACAAAGTATGCAAGAAGATGCATTTTGGAGGCCTTTGGAGCAATTTCGGGCTTGGAATGGATAGCAAATGCATGGGCCAAAGTGGATGGACGAATTTGAGAACTAAAGAGGCCAAGAATGTGAAGAATTATGGTCCAAAAGATGAAGAATTCAGCCCAAAAATCTGCACTCCAAGTTGCACACTCCTTGCCATGCAAAACACATAGAATTCCCTTTGGATTCCATGCCATACTTGATCACTCTTGTCCCCTACATAATTTCTAATTTCATGCTTCAATTCATTTAATTATTACACTCAATTGCTTGATACCTCTTGTTCCCTTCACTCATTAGATTTTAGACAACATTTACATCCATTACATGCACCAATTGATGCTCCATCATTCACATTTGGAATCCAATGCCATGTGCAACACATGTTGTTGCACCTTTGACCCATTTGTTGACACATTTCACCTCCCTTTCCATCTCTATGCAATGTACACAATCATTCATGCTCCCTAGCTACAAGACCACTCCATTTTACCCTTCACACTTTGCATCATCACTTCATTTTCACCCTTGGACCATTGCACACCACACACACAAACTTGCCATGCACTTCATCCCTAGCCTAACCTAATTCTCTAAGGTTTTTGGGGCCTATAAATACATGTTTACACCCCTTGGCCAAAGAACAATCCCCCATATTCATCATTCTATCACAGAAATTCGTCCATACACACCCTAGGAAGCAAAACACCCCAAAAACACCATTCTAGTGCCTAGAAAACAAAACAGCCACTCCACCTTCTTCCACCCTCTTTGCCTAGTTCTCCACCACCCTCCAACCCTCAAACACTCCTCCACACTCACCCTAAACCTTTCCATACCATTCCCCATCCATTCTATATCATAAAACTACCAAAAATCCGTCCACAAAGCAATCTGCCGCAAGCAAGCAAGGGAGAATTCTTGGATGCACTTGTTGCCAAGTTGGAGCATTTTAGGTGTTTTCTTTCTTTGGATTTTAATGTCTAATTCATGTAATCTTTGTTTTTCTTTAAGTATGATTGGCTAATTTCGTTTTGGCTAAGGGTGTATTCAAAACCATGATTATATATGTGAAATAAGTTGATCAATTCCAGTTATCGTTGCACAAGTCGTGAATACAATTTGCTTAACCGTTTGATTTAGAACTTATTCTTGTATGTTGATTGAGAGTGCACGCTTAATTTGCATGCTTGAATTTGATGCTAGGATATAAGTTTGTTTCACCTAATCGTTATGAACTTATATTCGCAAGTAGTGAAGGTCGCTAGTCACGATCATGTTAAGTAGATTCCTGGCAAGAGTATCATGCTTTTCATAGTTACAAATGCCTTGTCGATGCTTATGATTTCCAAAGAACGTAATGATTCTAACTTGTGTCTTTATCATGCTGTTCATATAGAGAACTTGTTAGGAATAATTTGTTTGCGATGCATATTCATCCAATTCAATGATTCCAGGGACATCTGAAGGTTAATTTAAGCGGACCTAATTAACTTGGAGTGTTGAGGTTCATAACTTATTAAATTGATAACTGGAATTTGATTTACGTTGCATATATTTCATGTGTGGAGAAGAACCCCTTAGCTATTCCATCCATCCATTTAAACCAATTTCGTTCTAAAACCTATTTTGTTTTACAAAGTTTTTGTTTTATTTTTAAATTCATCAAAACCAATTCCCCCTTTACTTTATCGAGTCATATTAGTTAGAACTTGTTTTAGATTGTATTTTTAAGTGTTTTGAGTGCTGTTTGAGTCTTCTTGTTTATCTTAATATTTTAAAATATAGTTTTGCATTCTTTGAGTCTAGTTTAGTGTTTTAAACTTTGTTTTTACGTTTTCAAGTCAGTTTCCAAGTGATTTAGCAATCCCTCCTAATCCCCGGCCTAGAACGATCCCTACTTACATACTTTACTACAATTGATAAAAGAGGGTTTAATTTGTGTGTTTAGTTATTTTAAGCATCAACAATCTCGCATTGCTCGCTTGGAAAGGGTAAGGAAAAATGTTTCAGGTATAAGGGTAGACATCTCTGGTGATAAGAAATAAAAGGCTCAACATACACGGCTCAAATTGGCAATCTAATGATATCATTTTTTTTTTCTTTGGGAAACATGGTTATTTGGGCCATAGTGGTAAACCTAATGCCTCTATCATTTCCAAGTTCATGCAATCAATGACAAACATTTCGAAAGATCGTTACGCAAGTTCTAGAGATGTATCTCACATAAGTTCATCACACATGAAAAGAATAGGAGTGTATGAAAAATGCACACACTTTCAATAGGCTCAAAAACTCACATAGGATATATATGGTCACTAAATTCACATATGAAGCTTTAAGTCATGCTTTATTTCACATCAACAAGGCTATGTCCATTTGGTTTTTCAAAGATGATCAAACATGTACAAAACTAACAAGAGAATTAGGAATTTCACAAAACACATGTTAACTAAGTTCTTGATGATCATGGTTCAAATTTTATTCAATTATATCATCGGATCGGGAAACTAACAAAAATCTAATTCAAAACAATAAGGAAAACAAGACAATATTTTTTGATTTTTAAATTTTCCGATTTTTTTTTAATTTAAATTTTTTTTTTTAAAGAAAACAAAACTAATTAAGAAAACAAAAAGCAACAACACGGAAACAAATGAAACCAGTTCGTAGTTGAAGGTACAAAAAATTTCAATTTGCTCTTTACCCCCATCCTTAAATTTGACATTGTCCCCAATGTCAATGAAAGGAATTTTTGAACAATAAAACATAAAAATGGAAGGAAAGAAATATAAAATGAAATAAAGACACATAAAGAAAAGGAAAGAACACACCAATTTGTGTAGGCGAATCTCTGAGTTGGATTTGAAACCAAGGAACTCTGAATTTTGCAGTCTGCATTCTTCTCTGCTTGTTTCTTCTGCACGGCAGGTAGGCACGAGGTAGAGGTGGTGGTCTGTTTCTTTACTCAATCTTTCCAAGTGCCCACCTCTTGTTTGCTTTCTCCCTTATCCTTAGTTGAGGATGAATCAGCACGTTGCTTTCCAAGTGCCCAACTTCCCTTATTGTTCCCCAGGCAGATGTGGTAGAGACGAAGAGGAAACATAAGATGTTGAAGATGAGTACTCGAGAGCAATTTCTCCATGTCCTGCAGGTTAGAACAAAGACAAGGAAAAGGACATGGAGAGTGCATGATATGGGATACTCTTGCTCTCAACCGTTATGATATGAAATACTTTTGCTCTGGATGGGTTGTTTGCAGGGGTATCCCAAGGGATGAGAAATACAGAGTGACTCGAGAGGCTTCTTCGGGAATACATTCTCAGAGAGGAAGAAAGGTTAGTGAGGCTGAAAGTTGAGTGAGGTTACCTTTAACATTTAAAGAATTTTTCTTAATGGCTGGGAATGCATTGTTCTAGTACTCGTGTCAGCAAGCCTGGGGTAATTTAACAGTAAACTTCACGTGCATTCCGCTTCTCCAGAAATCTTCGACAGATTGCGCGTGATTTACGCAACGCAGATGTGCAATTGACAGATGCTGACACGTCTGATAAAGCAAAGGCTTCTTTAATATCCGGAATTAGCGCTTCGAGTTCTGAGCTTCGTTGAGTGCAGAGGTTGCATGTGACAAGTGCGGACAAATTTAGAACAGGAAGATTGGCCCGTGATTTCAAGCCCAACTTTTGAGAAAGCGAGTGCCAACGAGGCTGAGAGAGACAGGCGCTTGGAATCGGCGCTTCGACAAACTTTCCATGATTTTTGCAAAGCTGAGTTTGCGTGTGACGGGTGCTGACGAGTGCTGACAAAGCTGACACTTCTTCGATTTCTGAGATCAGCCCGTGATTCCTGAGTAGGCCTAGCTTTGGAGAAAGCAGGCGCTTCATCGATCTCTGAACTCGCATCTTCGATCTTTGAAATCCCATCGCGTGCTGTTTTTATAGAGGTACGCAAGATGTTCAAAGCACACTTGAATTTCTGCCTGTAAAAACTCCCTCTTTGCATTTCTACGATCTTGACTTGTCCGACCTCTTCTTTCTTTAACATCTCTGAAAAATGTCTGGCCCTTCCGACCGTCGTTTTGACTTGAATATCGGAGAAGATATTGACCTGTCTTCTCCAGACAACATTTGGCAGCCGTCCTTCGTATCCTCCAACGGTCCTCTTACAGTTGGGGACACTGTGATGAAAAATGATGCAACGGCTACAGTGGTTGCCCGGAATCTTCTTACTCCGAGAGACAGTAGGATGCTATCTAAGCGGTCTGATGAGGAGGCTGTTCAGGATTCTTTAGCTTTCAGCGTCCAATGTGCCGGCTTAGTAGCAAACATGGGCCAACGCCTTATCGCCCGATCTCGTCAAGTTGAATCCTTAATGGCTGAGGTGGCGAATCTTCGGCAGGAGATCAGAGGGCTTAGGCACGAGAATAAAGAGTTGCATATGCTAGCAACTAGTTATTCAACAAGCATGAAGAGGAAGCTGGACCAGCTGCAGGAGTGTGAAGTTCGGGCTCGAAATGATCATCAAAGATTTATGGCATTACTCCCGAGGCAACTTCTGCCCTCATCTTCTGGCGCTTCTCCAAATGTTGAGGCTCCGGACAATCAAGCTCTGCTGCTTCGCCTTTCTGATGTTCCTACGACTGCTGCGACACCTCCTAACCAATGAAGACTCCTTCTTGTTTGTATGCTCATCTTTGAATTTTTCTACCGTATGTTCCTTTTCTCTTGTGAAGCGATTCATAGATCTTCCTTATTTGCATTTGCCTTCGTCTTCTGGGGCACCGCCGACTGCTGAAGCTCCCTCTTGTATTTATATGCTTAATGTTCCTTTCGTTTTTATGAATGTAAAACTAACTTGCAAGAAGTTGTGGTAGAGATTGCAAAATCATTACCTGCATAAAGGAACAAAAGTAGGACTTAAACACAAAAACCAGAAAACAAGAAAAAAACAGAACAAGAACATTTAAAATTATTCAAAATAAAGATGAAAGATAGAAAGCTTGGGTTGCCTCCCAAGAAGCGCTTTCTTTAACGTCTTGCAGCTGGACGATGCCAAGATTAATCATCCAAAGGGAACTGGTTCTTGGAGAGGTACAACCTCCACATCATGCTCCGCAAAAGACTTGTAATATGGCTTGAGTCTATGCCCCTTCTCCACCCACTTGTTATCCGAAATAGGATATATGATGCCAACATCAAGAAGTTTGATAACCTCTTTTTTTACGACTTCCATCATGAGTGGGTTTAAACGGCGTTGGGCTTCCCTGGTTGGTTTTGCACCTTCCTCCAACAGAATCCTATGCATACATGTAGCTGGATTTATACCTTTGATATCTGCAATGCTCCAGGCTATGGCAGTTTTGTGATCCTTCAGTACCCGGATCAGTTTTTCCCCTTCTTCTGTTGAAAGTTGTGACGATATGATAACTGGTAATGTTTCATCCTCTCCCAAAAATACATACTTCAAATGTTCAGGAATTGGTTTAAGCTCCAATTTAGGTGCCTGAATCACAGAAGGAAGAGTTTTTTCGTTAGAAGTAGGAAGAGAAATAAAATAGGAAGAACACTTACCACGAATTGGTGAAAGAGACTCAAGATCTGCCATAGTCTGAATTAATTCTTCTTCAATGTGCTCGAAAGTATTAAGCTTTTCATGTGTAATGCTATGCACTAACACCTTTTCTAAACTACCTTGTCCCACACTTTCATTAAAACAATCCTGCATAAAATAGTCAAACGCATCAATAGAAAAACAAGATTCAAAATCATTAGGGTACCTCATAGCATCGAAGATTCTGAATTTGACAATTTCTCCATCAATTTCCATGGTCAAGGTACCATCATAGACGTCAATCTTTGTACGTGCCGTTCTAAGGAATGGTCTTCCCAAAATAAGAGGAAGTGCAGTAGGCATAGGGTCATGTTCCATCTCAAGAACAAAAAAATCAGCGGGAAAAATGAGCTCATTCACTTGTACAAGTACATCCTTCAATATGCCTTTGGGATATCTATTTGAACGATCTGCCAACTGGATTACTACCTTTGTTTCCTTCAAGTCTCCAAGGTTCAATGACTCATACACTGAATATGGCATCAGATTGATGGATGCCCCCAAATCACACAATGCTTTCCCAAACTTTTTGCCTCCAATTACACATGGAATGGTAAAGCTACCGGCATCTTCCAACTTCGGTGGCAGCTTTCTCTGCAAAACAGCTGATACTTCCTCGCTTAATGCCACAGTTTCTTAATCATTGAATCTTCTCTTGTTCGTACAAAGCTCTTTAAGGAACTTTGCATACTTGGGCACTTGTTTTATGGCATCTAAAAGAGGTAAGTTCACTTGGACTTTCCGGAAAGTATCCAAGATTTCCTTATCAGTTTGCTCTTTCTTAGACTTCATAAACCTACGAGGAAAAGGAATAGACACATGAGTTAAATGAATTTTGAATTTCTTTACTTACCTTATCAGAATCTTTTTTGTTCAATTTTGTATCTTTAGGAGACTTTTCAGTTTTTGTTGAAGCCTCATCTTGCTCAAAAACTTCTTTTCCACTCCTTAAAGTCACAACATTCATCTGCTCCGCATTTGGATTCACTACAGTTTGGCTAGGCAACCTTCCGGGTTGGTGTTGTTGCCCCATCAAACTTGCTAACTGACTCATTTGGCGTTCAAGGTTTTCAATTGCTTTGTCTGTTTTCTGTTGATGAGATTGAGTAGAGTTAGCTAAATAAGCAATTAAATCCTCAAGAGACTTACTTGGAGCTTGTTGTTGTTGAGGCTGAAATGGTGCCTGCGGTCTTGCTTGAAAGAAGCCAGGTGGACGGTTATAATTGTTGGGAACAGATTGTTGTCCATTGTCTTGATTGTTCCACTTTAAGTGTGGATGATCGCGCCATCCTGCATTATAGTTGTTGGAATATGGATCATACTTTTGCCTTTGTTGCCCTAGAAATCCTCCTAATGCATTAGCTTGCTCAAAACCACCTTGATCCATCAACGAAGGGCACATGTCCGTGGCATGTCCCATCATTGAACATACACCACACACCTGTTTTGGAGCCACAATAACCTGTTGCACAAGATTAGTCAAGTTAGCTAATTGTAATTCAATACTAGAATTAGCACTTACCTCGTTAACTTTCTTAAAAGGTAGCTCATCTCTCCCTCCAAATTGTCGTGTGTTGCCAGCAATGTTCTTTAGCAATGCCTTAGCATTAGTAGGCGTCTTGTCCATGAATGCTCCTCCACTTGCTGCATCAAGCATTATACGATCAGTACCACATAATCCTTCATAAAAATACTGTATTAGTAAATGCTCTGAAATTTGATGATTAGGACAAGATGCAACCAAATGTGTGAATCGCTCATAATAATCTCCAAAGGGCTCTCCATGTTGTTGTCGGATTGCACATATGTCTTTCCTTATGCTTGCAGCTTTGGTGGCCGAAAAATATTGCTCCAAGAATGCTTGCTTCACCTGATTCCATGTGTTCATTGATCCCGGAGGTAAATTGTAAAGCCACTCCTTTGCCTTGGCTTCTAATGTAAATGGGAATGCCCTCAACTTGACTTGCTCCTCATCCACATTGGCTGGTCTCATTCCTGAGCATACCACATGAAACTCCATGAGATGCTTGTTGGCATCCTTTGTTGAGAAGCCATGGAACTTAGGCAAATAATGAATCATGCCGGACTTAAGCTCAAATCCTCCTCCTGCATTTGGATATGTGATGCACAATGGTTGTTGATTCGTATTTGGCATTGCCAACTCCCTCAATGTACGGTTATCAGCCATGCCTTCTTGTGGTTCCTCCTCTATTGAACTAAAATGTAAATAAAAAGTACCTGAAATAAACCCAAAACCAAAAACACTAGATAGACAAGAAATAGAAAATAATAAAAATAAAAATAATAAAAATAAAATATAAGCAATCAGAAATACAATCCCCGGCGACACGGCGCCAAAAATTTAATAGTAATTATAACGCACCACAAAGTAGCACACAATAATCCTATTAATTTTCCTTATTAACACTAAGATTTGTCAATTGTAGCATATGAAAATAAGGGTCTTTCCCGCAGAAGATTGTTTTATCCAAATACTTAAAAATGTCACAAAAACTGGGTGGCTGTCTCCACTGACCAGCCACCGAACAATAATTATTAAACTAACTTACACTTATCCAAATGCAACGAAATTTTATACACATAAACTAGACACACAGTACGACAGTCTCACAAATGTTTGGGATTTTTGGAGTTGATTTGCTATTTAAATTAAATCGTACAAAAACAGTACAGAAACCTATTTTAAATAATACCAATAAATTTTAATTCACAAGTTAAGAAAACGAGTTAGGGGACATGCTATCCACCACCAAATAATCATGTAAGTATGTTATGTTTCATTCAAATCCCTTTTATTTCCGGATGAAGATGCTCAAGTTGGCTCAATGTTAGAACACAACCTATTACTCTTTCTTACGTAGTATGTTAAGAGAATGGCGTTTTCAACTTAACTTAGTCCCTAGCATGCAATCTAGAATGGTGTGTTCATAGATTTAACAAGTAGAAATCATTAAGAATAAAAAGAGTTTGAGTCATCACAAGGCATCGTAAGTACTGGTGTTGTCTTACTTATCCTAGAAATCGTTTCACATGTTAACCACAATTAACAAGTGCTACTCTAGAACATATGTAGGTCCTCATTCAACAAGGGCAGACATACATATACTCATAGCATTAAAATCCTAGATATGCTCACTATGTATGCATCCATAGAAACACATAAAGAATTTATCAATGACATAAGTAGTGAAACAATTTTCATCATTTCATAAAAGTCATTCAAACAAAATATCACAACAAACTTACAATCATATTCGGGGCTTCAAAACAGCCCCTAACTACTTAAAATTTAGTTACACATAATTATATGATTAAACCAAAAGTAAAATATAAGTTTGGAAAGATTTAACCGAGAGAAAATAGTGCGTCAGTGCTTTGTCTGCCCAGCGTCCTCTGCGAGCTGCTCTCTGTTTTTCTCTAAAAGTCGCTGCACCTCAAGGCAGCTTTTCTTTTTTTTTTTCTTGTTTTTCTTCTCTGCGCAAGGCTGCTTCTGTTTGTCTTCCTCAAGCTGCCAAGGGGTAGCTTTTTTTCTTCTCTTCCTGCTCACTGCCTTCTCTCTTCTTCAGTTTTTATTCTTTTCTTTACTCACCAAAAGCAGCTGTTATGCTTCTCCTCTTCGATTAGAATATTGCCATCCCACTCACAGCTCTCCCTTTTGTTCTTTCAAGCCGCCTCCACCATCTGTGAGTCTCCCACTTTGGATTAATTAATCAAAAAAATGAATGCTAGCTGGACTCGATCACCATAAAAAAAAAAAAACTCTGATCCTTTCTTTTCTTTTCTTTTTTTAGTGGAAGATGCTGAGCTGCCAATTCCTCTATCCTTTTGCTCCTAGAAACACAATATGACAAAAGTATCACAAATCCTATAATACGTAAAAACAAGGTAAATAGCTCAAAAATATAAGGAATTAACTAAGAAAAGACGAGTGAATTTGAAGTAAAAATATATATAAATATGATCTGATCACTCGCCCACGCCTCACGCTTTTAATACATTGAACAACAGTAATCTGTCATCCTTTTCGACCATGAAATTTTTCAGAGCTTCAATTAACTTTATAGTCATAATTCATTTCGTTAAATATTTTTGTCCTAGAAAGAAAAAATTAAAAAGATTTAACATTCCCAAAACATGAATAACAAACACACTCATTTCAAAGCATAAATAAGCAGATTCAAAGATTCAACTTTTGTAAAGAAATGAGCCAAAAGCACATGCCGCTTTAATGTATGAGCCAAAAGAACTTTCTGCTTTAGCAGCCCATAACCGACACCCCAAATTTGAGATATATTTGAGACTCAAAAATGTTTACACAGAAATGTCAAACAACACAGATCTCTAACCTGATCCTAACAAAAAAAGAAAAAAAAACAAAACTTCACGAATTACCCAAATGAACATTCGCAGGCACACCAAAAGCTGCCTAACAAAAGAAGAAAAAAAAACAAAACTTCACGAATTACCCAAATGAAATTCAGCGCAAAATTCCAAAAAAAAAATGAAAATGAAAGCAGGAAAGAGTGAGAGTAGTGAACCGAGCCGATGTCCGATTCGTTATGGAGCTGGAGCATATCTTGGAATATGTCTAGGTCAGCGGAGTCGAGACTGGTTTTTCAGCTCCTCCAAAGGGCCTAAAGATTGTACTCCACTGACTCCTTCGAATTGGACCAGACCAGGAGCGGCAAAAGGCTCAACAACATGTGCTCCATGGATCGTCCAGCTTTGCCATTGAAAAAAGAATGAAGAAGAAGACGACAACTGAAGTGAATAGAGGGAAAAGAATCAATATTTGAACAAATTAAACGTGCTGCATCAGGAGTTTTTGGATCCATTTATAGATTAGATTTGCCTTAAAAACATGACATATGAGAAAACAAATGATACCCAAATCTCAACATTAGTGTAGTAGATGAGTGAATAATATATGACAAAAAAATTCAATGGTGCATACTAAAAATGAGTGAATAGAGTAAGACAGAGTACATGAGTGACTTTGAAATGAATGAATTAAATTCCAAAAGTGAGTGACAAAGAATAACTAAGGCAGAAGCTTAACTACCCTATCAATTTTAAATTCAATGTCTGTTAACTGCATATGCCTTCACTTATATATTAAATTTTGTTCTAATTCAATGTATGTTCACTGCATGCTAATCTGTGTTTCGGCATACTCTTATTGGGATTTGGTCACAAAACTACAACCATTTTTATAAATTCCATAAGCCAACAATGGTATTAAAAATCACGAAGCAACCTAGAAGGAGGCAGAAAACAGAAATCAAAGAACGGAACATTTGAGAACCAAAACGTTAAAAACAGCACATACCCATTTCAAAGACCAAAAATCATGCAAAGATAAAAAAAATCCCAAAAATTCAGTATCTTAGCACTCCCTGCAAAAGGCCAAAATCAAAAAATTAGAAAAATAGAATTTGATAACATTATACTTTAAAAACACTAAAATTTCCAGTCAAAGGAAAAGTAATACCTATGCAAAAAAATAAAAAATAAGCAGGAGATAAAAACTCAAAACGCAAAAATTAAAATCAGCAAAATAAATCCTATAGTTTGATAAAAATTTAGGAGAAGGGTAAGATTGGATACACAAAGAGAGGGTGGCCTTGTATTTCTGCTACTCTGAAATGCAATCCTCAATGTCCCAGGGCCCTTCAAACTTCTCCGAGTAACACCTGCATACAGAAACAATATCCATTTAGCATATTCAGAAATCGAAAAATGGATTTTAGAGAGAGGAGAGATAATTAGGGTTTAAGAGTAATCGTGGAAACTAATTGTGTTGAGAGGAAGCAATTGTGGTCCGCATCTTCACACAACAAATTGGAACGTGGGATTGCATACATTTGGGATTTTAACAGTAACCAGCAGTCATTCAAAATTGACCAGTCACAATTAGAGCTTAAGTGATACCAGTCATCAATACGCCTGCTCACACGCTAAGACCTAAACCCTAAATCATTCGGATCCTTCTCTTTCTCCTCATTGGAGACTCTGATTCAAGTAAAATCAAACATTCAAACAACTCATCTCTCACTTGATTGATTGGTACCAAATGAAGGTCAATAATACTTATTTGTAATTTAATTAAAAAAAAATTAAACGCTTGAATAAAAAAGTAAGAAATTAAGAGAGAAATGGAGAAATACCTGGAATGGAATAAGTGAATCGTAGATGAAGGAGTATATGTTTTAATTTCTGTTTCCAAACCAGAACCAAACCAATTTGGGACAAAAATGAACAATGCTTTCAATTTTTTTCAAGAATTTAACAATTGACCTAAATCAAAATATTAAGAGGCAAAGAGCTTACGTATGTATGAGCTGACGAATGAAACTCGAGAATTTTTTGTGCTTGAAATAGCTGGGAAACAGAACCCGAGCGAACTCGCAAGAAGAGAGACGGAGCAGGAGTAGCAGACAGGGAGGAGGTAGAGGGAGTTGATCCAAAAGTCGGGATCGATGTTCTTTCAGTCGACGACGGCCTCGGTTCGGCTCGAATCTGACGAATCCCCTCTAACATCATTCGTCGGAGGTGAGGTTGTTGGTTTTACAGAGTCACCTGATACTGGGCTTGCTGATTTGTCAACATCCTCACCCGATTTTTGAGCTTCTTCTTCTTCTCTGGTTTTTAGGGTTCCTCCGACTTGGCGTATCAGACTTCTGAGCTTCTTCTTCTATCATCGTAATTCTGCAAGCCGCAGACTCTCTCTCCCTCTCTGCTCGTTCTGTCTGCCTCCCCTCTCTCTCCCCAAGTAAAACCTGAGATGTAGCTGCTGAAAATCGAGTGGCATTTTTGTAAATAAAGCGAACGTTGGCTAAAAGCATCCGAGTGGCAGTCTTGTAAATAAACTAAAATGTGGTTCAAAACATTGTTCATTGATACAGTGCAATTGAAAAACCTTCTTTAGACTAAACTAGAAAATTTGCCCGCGCTTTACTGCGGGTTTTAAAACCTTTGTCCACAACAGGCATGAATAATTTGCACAGAAAGATGCATTACAAAGATGGTACGAATGGAGTCACGCCCTAAAATGCACCAATGCAGATAACACACATTTCACCAGAGTAAATCCAACAAAATCACAAATCAATATAGGCATCTCTAAAGAATTTGAATGACCAAAAGATAAGGGAATCGAGCTGATAAGTATTTAAATAACCAAGAGATGGGTGAACCACGGGAAGAAAAGCATGCTACCTTTTACTATAATTGGAACGAATTTAAAAATATCTCACCATCACACTGCCCAGAACTACAACTCTTAAGGAGAAAGTGAGAATTAAAGAGGTATTCTCCAAATGATTCTCAAAACATCATTTTACAATTTTTCACCCAATATCTCCCATGTTAATAGGTCAAATGCACAACAGTGAACTGGGTAAGGGGGAAAATCTACCTTAGGAGCCAATAACGAAAGGAAATACAGGCTAAAACACTCTTTGAATTGTTCTAACAATAGGATAATGGGATTCACTAAATCATTAGAGATTGCAACAGTGAGAGAGTATATAAGCCCACCAATGTTCCCCTCTACACGTAGAACAAAATATCTGCAAAACAAGTAACATTCGGTCACCCTAGATACAAATCAAAATGCACAATTAATACTTAAATAAGATTATACTGCTCAATAAACTTAATGTAAAGGAATCTTATTGATAGTAATGTAGGTGCATGATGTTTAAACATGAGTCCAATAAAGATATGCTCTAGTTTAGTGAGAATTAGGATAAACCTGCAATTATCAGTTACAGGTTCCACTGGATGAGAGTGTGCGAGCATATAGTTCACCTGCAACGATACATCAGACCATCCTTCAATTTCACTAACAACAAACCTACCCTGTCCCTTCTCTCTCTGTCTGAATTCCTTTCAAATAACAGACAAATACAACCACCATACATGAAATCACATTTTCGCTTCTCCCAAGCAATAAAGCTGAAAAACAAAGTAGACTTCCAAAATCAAAATAATTGATTTTACCATCCTCAATGTGCTCGAAACCCAAAAGAACAAAAACAGAAATGAAAGCAAACGGAATAACTTCACTCATAAATGGACTTAAAGCACTCAATTTAGTGAATTCATTAATCTTCTATCTTTTTTTCCCTCGATTTTCTCGGAAACCAAACAGAAAATGAGAAATGAGTTAAACACTATTCAAAAGGGAGAAAAGCGCAAATTCCCTATCACTCAATTTCTAATATCAAACAAACAAAATTAATCCAAACCCAATACAACACTAAACGTAAATATTCAAACTTTACAACATTTTAGCTCTCTGAATTTACTATCAAGCCAAACACAGAAACTAAATCCAGTAAAAAAATTATCCATTATTTAAAACCACTTGTCAATTCAACATAAAAAAAAAAGGAACAGAAACAGTCCTAATTACTCGACGACACTGCGCTTTTTTTGGTCTAGTAATGCTAGATACATGAAAACTTAAAGCTCAAACGTAGACATCCAAGAAAATTAAATCCTTCTGCAAGGGATACAACTATTAACAAATATTTGGGAAATTTCAATTTTCTGAATAAAGCATCTCTTCTGAATGACAAACTCAAATCTTGGAAATAAACAATAATATTACTATAGGCAAAGAAAAAAGAAGAAAAATGTAAGCCAGTATTATAGGTGGTCCGTGGAAATGACAAATTGCACTGCGATAAATCTCTGAATTGCTCATTGTCCACCATCCCCAACTCAAACTCAAATAGAGAGAGGCACCACCGGGGTTAGAAATTTAATATTAGCGTTCAACTGAACTTCTAGAATCCCCAAAAAAAGATCCTATTTTGCTAAAGATACCCGAAACAGTGTACAATGGAATCCAAAACCCAATCAAATTAAAATCTCTAATATCAAATTTAAGAATCCCAATTAAACAAAAACAGACCTAATTAATGGGATATCCCCGCGAGAACTATTCAAATGTTTCATTCCAGAAAAGAGGTAGCTCAGAAACCTCATATCTGAGAACTGAACAGAGAAGTTGGTTTACGCTGCAAAAGTGAACCGAGAAATAACTTCTCCATTGCGAAGCCAATAAATCAGAGTCTACAGCTGTTGGATTCTCTCTGTCCCAATCAACCAAGTTCTCCATTTCAAACCTCCCATCAAATATTTGACAGCAATACAACCAATAACAACAAAAAAATTTAAACCAATCCAAAAACTAAAACCCTTTTAATTTTCCATGTGTATTCAATGATTTGGTTCCTATAAAAATAGGAAATATGGAATAATTATTTGGAGATAGAATCACATATAGAGCTAGCAGAGGAAGCAAAGAAGATATGCAAAAGCAAATTAAGAGATCATCATATCACAAAAGCTACATAAGAAAATTAGGAGATCCTCATATTTGGAGACATACACACATATAAAGCTGCAAAAACAAATTATTATTGCTGACAAAATACTTGAAAATCTAAAGGCTAGGGATTTTCACTCTCTCACTGGAAAAAAAAAATATCCCGTTTCTGAGTAATATAACCAAACTCATCTTATACAGCAAAGAAGCATAGGACTGAGAAATCAGATCCTAATTTCCAATATCAAAAGAGTATGAATTATTCAACTTAAACGCTAATTTCGTTAACGAAGATTAAAATAGGCACGCAATCCATACAATTTATACGTTACCATTGATTCAAGTTCTGGTAAGGTGTGCGACGGCGATGAGAAGGCGAGGTGTGCAAGGGAGATCAAATATACCTGCCAAAACCAAATGCAAGCAAAACCATAAGAAAAACCCAACGCAAGGTAAACCATCAACCAAAACCAATAATTTATCAATTGCAGTAATTAGGTCAAACCCACATTGACATTTCAGCCAGAAAAGTAAAAAAAGAAAAGCTACCTTGCACTGGGCGGCCTCCTGGGCATTTCATGTTCAAACTCCGGGCACTTCATTGGTTGTTGGAAATACCAACGGAGATGAGAAGGCGGGGTGAACAATGGAGATTGCAAAGCAGGGCTTGAAGAGACAACGAAATAGAGATCGAAGAAATGGTCAATTGCGCTGCAGAGTGAGAGTTAAGATAAGGAGATACTCACAGCCCAAAACGGATAACATCACCAACACGTAAATCCACATAAACCTTTATGTTCACCTGATTATTAGGCAAGAGAAAACCATTAGGAACAATCAAGAGCCTTTGTATAGAGTATAACAAAACACCAGCCATCCACACTACAAAGTTAATTACTAATTTGTAAACAACTCTTAAGATTTCTCAGGTCAATCCGTGTTTTCATTCTTTGAACCAAACGACATGGATAAAAAGCGAGGAAAGCAATCAGCTGCATATAAATACCGAAAACATGGAAATTCATAACCCATACACCGAAAATAAAATCGAAAAGAATTCAAATTAAATTAAATAAACACAATCGAACAAAAGAAGCATTTGAATTACTCACCATTGTTGAAAATTCGAATGCAGTAATGGAGGAGGAGTTGCAGAGAGGAACTCTGTTCAGCTAGTACTAATTCTATTTACTGAAAAGAGGATGATGATTTTTGGAGTGGAAATAACCAACCCTACACCCGCACCTCAACCTACACCTCCTTCCCCACAACCCCACCCCCCTGGGCAACCATACCTCCCACTCTCTCTGCAGCAAACACGCGTCCCTTTCCCAGAACCTTACCCCTAAATCGAACATGACCGCACCCACCCTCTCACATTCTCTCCCTGTAATCCGCACCCAAACCCCACTCTGTCCACCCGGAACCCCTCCCGTCAACTCTCTCTCTACCTGCAACCCATCAACCCCTCTGACAACCATGCTTCTGACGACATCGACAACAACCACCCCTAAACACAGAATGACTAAAGTGCCTTCAGATCCTGTTCGTTAGATCTGGTTTGAAGAGGGCAAAAGAGTCATTTCGACTCTTTCTGTGCAACGCAGCCCAACACATTGGACAACCCACTTCCGAAGCCCACACCTGGCCCAAAACCAGCAACCCAAAATAGGTCTAAATCAGGCCTAGGGTACCCAGACCTACGGACAATATTACCCTCCTAACTTTTAGTAATTACCCCAGCCCAACACAGATTTGGTGGCAGCAGTGTGTAAATAAAGCAAAATCAAGGGGGGGAAGCTACAGTCAAATCCTTCCTCAATTTTAGAATAGATAATAAGGGACGCTAGTTGATTTCATAACCATCCCCTCTCTCCTGTATACTGACTTCTCCAATTAATCACTTTCCTCATTTCCAAGTAATCAAACATAAACAAATTTATGACGACGCGAAAAAAAAGACCTACATATTCGAGTAGAAAATGAGTATGTAAATGGTTATTTGGTATAATCGAATGCAATCTCTACTCTCTATTATGTTGGAGGAGGTCGTGAGTTCAAAATAATTGTAAGCTGTAAAGTCTCCAAGGTTTAGCCCAAAAAGTATTAACCCAAAAATGTAGATCCACAAAATTGGGCCACTCGGCCTCAGTATTTGTGCCCTCGGCCCATGACCCGACCCATTAAATCCGTTTACTTGATTGTTTTCTCCCCCGCTTCTCTTCCATTTCAGACTTCCAGCCGCCCGAAAATTTATGGGCGGACCGAAAGCACCCCCCATAACATGCCGTAACAATGAGACACAGCAACCACACAAATTTGCAACTCTGCCACTGCCATGGTCGACTTCCCCAAATCTCTCTCTCCGAAGCGAGTCCTGAAGCTCCTCAAAACCGAGAAGAACCCTCATTCCGCACTCGCCCTGCTCGACTCAGCGACCCGCCACCCGAACTACAACCACTCCCCCGACGTCTTCCACCACATCCTCCGCCGGCTCGTCGACCCGAAGCTCGTCGTCCACGTCGGGCGGGTCGTCGAGCTGATTCGGACGCAGAAATGCAAGTGCCCCGAGGACGTCGTATTGACGGTGATCAAAGCGTATACGAAAAACTCCATGCCCGATAAAGCGTTGGCCGTGTTTCAGCAAATGGAAGAGATTTTTGGGTGTGCGCCCGGCGTAAGGTCGTACAATTCGCTGCTGAATGCGTTCATTGAGTCTAATCAATGGACCGAGCTGAGAAATTTTTTGCTTGTTTCGAAACGGTGGGTTTGGAGCCAAATTTGCAGACTTATAATGTTCTGATCAAGATTTCGTGCAAGAAGAAGCAGTTTGAGAAGGCTAAAGGGTTGCTGAATTGGATGTGGGAAAAGGGTTTGGAGCCTGATGTGTTTAGTTATGGGACTTTGATCAACGGGCTTGCGAAAGGTGGGAACTTGAGTGATGCATTGGAGGTGTTTGATGAAATGCTTGAGAGAGGGGTTGGTCCTGATGTGATGTGTTATAATATTATGATTGATGGGTTTTTCCGGAAAGGTGATAGTGTGAGTGCTAATGAGATTTGGGAGAGGTTGGTGAAGGACTCAGAGGTTTATCCTAATATTGTTACTTATAATGTTATGATCAATGGTTTGTGTAAATGTGGGAAGTTCAATGAGAGTTTAGAGATATGGAATAGGATGAAGACAAATGATCGAGGGCCTGACTTGTATACTTGTAGTTCTTTGATTCATGGGTTGTGCAAAGCAGGGAATCTGGATGGGGCTGAGAGAGTTTATAAAGAGATGGTTGATAAAGGGGTAGTTCCGGATGTGGTTGTCTATAATGCAATGCTCAATGGGTTCTGTCAAGCAGGGAAGACTAAGGAGTGCTTTGAGCTGTGGGACGTGATGGAGAAGTGTGGTTGTTGTAATGTTGTGAGTTATAACACATTGATTAGAGGGTTGTTTGAAAACGAGAAGGTTGATGAAGCAATTTCTGTCTGGGGACTAATGCGTGATAAGGCTTGTGTTGCAGATGCCACAACCTATGGAGTATTAATCCATGAACTGTGTAAAAATGGGTATTTAAACAAGGCTTTGCAGATTTTAAAAGTGGCAGAAAACACAGGAGCTGATCTGGATGCCTTTGCGTATTCGTCAATGATTAATGGGTTATGCAAGGAAGGGATACTAGATGAAGCAGCCAGGCTAGTAGGTAAGATGGATAAGTGTGGCTATAAACCGAATTCTCATGTTTGCAATGCATTGATATACGGGTATATCCAAGCTTCCAAACTTGAAGATGCCATTTTGTTTTTTAGAGGAATGTGCACCAAGTTTTGCTCTCCAAATGTTATCTCCTACAATACTCTCATAAATGGTTTATGCAAAGCAGAAAGATTTAGTGACGCATATGTGTTTGTGAGGGAAATGCTGGAAAAAGGATGGAAGCCGGATGTGATCACATATAGCTTGTTAATGGATGGCCTTTGTTAAGGCAAAAAGATTGACATGGCCCTCAACGTGTGGCATCAAGCCCTTGACAAGGGCTTCGAGCCTGATGTAACTATGCATAACATTATAATTCATGGTCTTTGCTCTGCAGGCAAGGCTGAAGATGCTTTGCAGCTTTATTTTCAGATGGAGCATTGGAACTGCGTTCCAAATCTTGTAACCTACAACACCCTAATGGAGGGTTTTTACAAAATTACAGACTGTGAAAAGGCATCAGAAATTTGGGCCCGCCTTCTAAAAGACGGATTACAACCAGATATCATCACCTATAATGTTACTCTCAAAGGGTTTTGTTCATGCAGTAGAATATCAGATGCCATTAGGTTTTTAGAAAAGGCTTTACGTCTTGGAATTCTTCCAACTTCCATTACGTGGTACATACTTGTTAGGGCAGTGCTCAACAATGGGACCACTTCAAACTCTTCTTGGGTATAAATTAGCGTGGAAGCAAGTTTTATCTCCAGTTGCTTTTCTTTGATGTCATCACATGCATCGTTTCATCTGGGATCACATGATGAGACCTCCATAGTTTCCTTTTGTTCTCTTGTCATATTTTGTTAGCACTGGGATACTTTAAAATTCCACGTGTCACGAGAAAAGGTCTGTGGAAATATGTCCCTGGGCTAGTCGGTTGGTGCTTGGGATACTACTGATGAGGAATCTGTACAGCAATATTATTCTTCATGAAGAACATGCTTTTCTTCTGAAAGTGACATAAGGTATGAATGATCTGTTTTTTGCCTACATTTGTTTGTTGGGTGTGTTGCATTCTCATTGCAAAATCTGCCTACTGCAGGTTAGATGCCAATTTTATTGAATCCTGGAAAAGACTAGTTGGCAGAAGAATGAGTTTCTAGAATTCAGATCCAAAATCTTGCTTACAAGGTTTAATATCAATTGCCATTCAGTTATCAATTCTGGGTTGTATTGCACGTAGTGGGTTTTATTTAGAACGTATAGAACATCGGAGACGTTACTTATAAATTTAAAATCTTGAGGCCTGTCTTAGCATGAATTATAATAATTAAAAGCTCATGAAGCATCATATATGGTAACTGAGTGCCATAGGTTTTGGTGATTGCAGTAATATCACCAAGATCACCCTTTGATGATGCAAAAGCAAAGTGGCTTGATGCATCAAACCCAAGGTGTGAGATTTACTTGGGGTTATTAATCATGCTATATTTGTAATAGTGCAGAGCTCCTGATGCAGGTTGGATGCCATCTTTAAAGTCATTATTTGGCACACGTGTGGCTTTCACGGGATTTGTATCATTAACCTTCCTCACCAGATTCAATTTCTGCAGCTACTGCTTTCAGGTCAACATGCATTTTGTTGTACACTAGTGGGTATAGAACATTTAGAAGGTCATATATACACCAGTGGATTCATAAAGCATCATATATGTAACTCGGTTACATAGTTTTTGGTGATTACAGTAGTTTCACCAAGATCACCTTTTGATGATGCAAAATTAAAGGCTTGATGTATCAAACCCAAGTTGTAAGATTTACTTGGGTTTATTGATCATGCTATATTTGCGTAGCGGAGCAGTAGTGCATCATTTCCATTCGTCTTTTTGGGCAGTTAAATTCTAGAAATGTCTGTATTAGAGTTTCTCATATTTTTTAGATAGTCTACACTTTTAATTGGATAATGTAAAAGAGTTATGGCTAAAATTTTTACAATTGAGTTGATCAGGAAAAAACATGTTATATCTGCGTAGACCCAAGCTATGTTTAGTAAAATAGTTGAGGCCGAAAGTTTTACAGCATAATATTTTTGCTTCTAAGGGTAGGGCAAGGTAGGGCATCACCTTCTTTCTTCCTGTGTCTTCCCTTCTTCTGTACTTTCTGTTTCTGATAACAATTTCTGCTCATAGATGACCTGAGAAACCAAACCCACAAAAATTGCCCCGAGAAATGCAACTTTTCTCCAATCAGGTGTTGAAGTGATGAAAGAGTCGACAAGTTTTACGAGTAGCAGACCAATAAGTGCAAGGTAAATGTTCCTCCTGGCTTCTGATCCTGCACTTTTTTTGGTAAGCTTCTTGATTTTATTTATATCCTCGGCAGCATCTACTTTTTTTTTTTCAGCTTGCCCTGCGTCAAATTCTTAAAAAATAACCCTTCATTTCGCTCTGTTTCATCTGACCTTCGAATGCTTCTAACTCATTTTCGTATTTCTCCATCTCCTCTATGTTCACTCCTGCAGATTCCTCAAGGGCCTGCATGCGGCTGTTTATATTCTCCAATATCTTTTCCAATCTTGTCAAACTCAGCGTTTGCCTCCTCTCCAAATTTGGTAAGATAATCTGACCTTTCATCCAAGTAATCAGCGAGATGGACTTTCTGAGCTTGAAGCATTGCTATCCTCACCAGCAGCTCTTGCTTGCAAGTGTCGCCTTCAGGAGGGGAAGCATCCGACTCTGAATCAGAATCATTGGACTTGCTGAATCGCAAGATGGAATTCTTGGCGTTGGACGATCATCCTGTGTGTAAACTGGCATTTTTGGTGGGGGTGAAGGAGGTATGAATGAGCTTGAGGCCAATCATCTTCTCCGTTTTCAGTGCTGGCTTTAAGTTTGGATAAAGGGGAGAGAGAGAGAGATTTGTATATCGACAGTTAAAACTGTTGAGAGTGCCTTTTAGCCTCTCATCTGGCGTTGCATTATCCATTACTCTAAAAAAGTGTTTCTTAGACCTAAAAGTTCTTGTTAAAGAGTGGGATTTATCACCTAATTGTTCCTCTCGTTCTATTTGAACTCCCAGAACAACAACCCACAATTGAAAGGACCAAAATTAGGGACTAAAAATTGAATCGAGGTGTGGGTTTTGCAATTTGCATAATAAAATTTGATGGGTTTGTACTGAAAATTTGAATGGAGTTGTAGAAAACTCGGAGATCAAAAATTACAAATTTTAAAAGGGTTTGCATGTGGAACACAGCATATACCTATTAAAATTTGGACCAAGAAAAACAAATAATGGATAATAGTGTTCAAATTTGAACCAAAAAAAAAAAAAACTGTCCTGTTCCGTCCATGCGTTACCAAACGCAGAACGGAACATGGGTATTTTAGTCATTTTAATCTTTTGGTTCCGTTCCGTCCATGCGCTACCAAACGCAGAACGGAACAACTGGCCTGTTCCGTCCTGCGCATACCAAACACAACACAGAACATCTGTTCCGTCCCGTCCCGTCCCGTCTGCGTACCAAATGCTACCTGGATGTTGCACTCCTCATCTGCAGTCTCATAGAGAAGAGACTTGTCAGCAGGAACTTTCACTTCGCATTTCCTGATGGATGCAGCAACCACCTGAGCAATCCTTGTGAGGGGACTCCCGCCTGGTTTCTGAAGACGATATAACTTGCTTCCCAAGAAAAAGAACACAACTGCAATCCCCATTGCGACAGCTGGGACTCCGAACCCCCAATTCCATCCCACATTCATTTGCATCCAGACCAAAACTGTTGAAGCAATAAGCGCACCGACATTGATTGACATGTAAAACCAGTTGAAGAAGGAGCTCTTCTTCTTCCTCTCAGTCTCGTCAGTTTCATCAAATTGATCTGCGCCGAAGGATGAAACGCATGGCTTGATTCCACCAGTACCTACTGCAATCAAGTACAGAGCTACAACGCAGGCCGCTCTTTGGGATGATGTTGCGTTGCAACCAGAGCTATCGCAATGCGGTTTTAATCCGTTGATAGATGCAGTGAGGGTCAAGAGTGTCATACCCTAGAATGAAAACAACAATTCTTCAATATATAGCCTCTTGAAGAACACAATTTGTATTTGGACCAAACTTACAAGAACATAAACGATTGAAAAGATGGCAATTGTCCAATATCTTCCCAAGTATGAATCAGCTAGGAAGGCTCCTATCAATGGCGTTGCGTAGCACGTCCCTGACCAATTAGAGACGCTGGTTGCTGCCGTGACATTTCCCATGCCGAGACGTTTCTCGAGATAGTTCACTAGATTGGTACTCATTCCATAGTATGCCAATCTTTCACAGCAATCATTTCCTGCAACAGGATTATTTAGTGATCAACATGAGGGCGCCATAAAATACCATGAACAAATCAAAATAAAAAATCAAATTCATAACCAATAAAACCATACCGAGAATAAAGCGGCATGCCTTCCAATTTCCAGTCTTCTTCTTGTTAGCCGGTTTTTTATGGATGTCCAGAGTCCCATCGTTCGTGTAAAAATCATCGCCCACCATAGCTGCAGATTAGCTATCCTTCGAGTTCCAGGCCTTTTTTTCTTGGTATTTAAAACCAAAGACTCACCTACAAAATCACCATCATCATCACACACAGGCTGAGATAAGGGATAAGAGAGTAATCATGAAAAATTTGAAAGTGAAAGCATTGCCTTGGAATATATATTCTCTTTAGGAATTATGTGGCCAACTAAATTCTAGATTCTCAAAATATGAAATTAGTAACTTCACCAAACACTTGGACATGTAACAGGTCACACGTATGGTACCAACCTTACCAACCATCTATATACCTATGTTTTCGAACATCGTTAGATGATTAAAGTACAGTTCACACAGCATTTCACATAAAAATGGCATCATACAACACATGAGAAGTACTTCTTACAGTAGCAGTCTTGTAACATGACTATAGTTTTTGATACTGCCTTAAGAAAAAAAGAGTTTAAAATCCTATTGAAAGATAATTGTAGAGACAGAAACCCAAACTAGCTAATTAGGTTTCTTTACATCTCAATAAAATTGAAGGGAATGTATCTAATATTATCTACTAGAGCCTCTACAATCATCATAGAATCCACAACCCACATTTTAATTAATCGAAATTCCATGAACACAAATAAGCAAAAGTTGAGTGAAGCCTAAGCAATATGTGATCATTTAGAGAGTCATACTCCATCTTTTTAGAATTAGGGACTTTTCAATATGAAAAGGTAAACCTCCACAATCCAATATCATATGAAAAGGAAAACCCAAGAAAAATACGGTATAATTGTGTGCAAGAGCAACACAAAAAAAGTTGAAGGATCAGAAATCATAAAGAGACTTGAGACGATTGTTGCTCACTTCGCTAAAGAGCATTTGCACTTGAGGTCTCGAGTTCGATTGCCCCCTTTCGTTAGATCGCTTGAGAGGAAAAACCTACCATTCTCTAGTCTAAAGATATATGCATCTTTGACATGAATGACTAGAGGGGAAGAAAGTGCAGACAAATCACATACCTTCAAAAGAGCGAAAAAAGTAGATTTTTTATGGGGTTGGTGAATGGTGATTAGGGATACTGACTTTTAATAGCCGTTGATCAGTGTATTGCACACGCCTTCATCAATGGCTAGCGTCGGTACAACTGTGATTGGGATGGCCTTTTTACGATAATAGATGGGTAAAGAAGTTTCATTAGAAAGGGAATTTTGTTCTGGTTTACCATAAGAACTTGAAATTAATGGTTTTTTGTAATCCTTGATTTATTGTCATTTTAGGTTAACTTTGTACCCGGACTCTTTACTGGAGCTATCAATTGAAACCCCCATTTTCTTACCAAAATATGAAAAATAAAGAGTCCCATTTTTACAGCACAGTCCTACTCTAGTTGAAAACCGATCGACGGTCAAGATTTTCTAGTCATGTGAAAGTATCACATAGATACAATTGACTGGAGAAGGCATGCGACATTGCCATGCCCTCGACAGCTTTACTTTGTTTACAAACTTTCTAAACGGATATATAAGAAAGAAAAAAAGAATCTAAAATGGAAGGTGTAACAAGAGAAATGATTTTGTGTGACAGCCATGTGCAGTGTGTTGCTGATTCACTAAATTGCAATATTTGTTTGATCATTAATTTACTACACAACAAGTTCTAAGCTGTATAAACTTAACGTTGCGCATTTTATGAACTAGGTGGACTCATAACACCATCATCAATATTTGTTACTTGGTGCCACCAAGGGCGGAACCACTCTTAAACTATGGCGGGCTCTACATCGGTGCAAGTTTTTGGACAAATTGAAACTATATGCTTAATTATTTAGGAAGTCCACCACATTTAGCCGAAATTAGCGCTTTCTACTCTAGCAAAAGAGGTGATGCAAGACAAACCAAGGGAGTCTCGGGGAGACGGGGGATGATAACCTTGGATTCACTCAACTAGGGGCAACGGAGCACGCTCGGCGTTGCTAATAGTAAATTTTCTCACACGACTAAGCCAAATGCTTGATTTTAGAAGGAGAAGTCACTCTGTTCAAATGCACAAGGCAAATACAATTTTAATTCATTCTAGTCTACAATTCAAGACTCTCCACTACAATATTTATAAGCGTTTACAAATTAATAGACCTCAAGTTTCCATGACACCCTTACAACTCCCAAAATAACTTAACAAATTCCTAAGTAATTAAAATACAAAACCTTTGTTATTCCAAAGCATATTAATGGTTTCAAATTGTTTTATCTGAGTCTTCCTCCTGCATCATTCTCCTCTTCTCGAAGAAAATTCGTCCTCGAATTTCATTTGCTCTTCCTCGATATTTCGGATGCCCAACCAATGTTTCCCATAGTAGAGATTTTAGTAAGATAATCACAATTCGTACAACATTGCAAAGAGCACAAAATTCATAATATATTTTTTGTTTCCATTGTGTATAAACTGGTCCCCTTTTTCTTCCAAAGGAATTGTGATGCATATAGGCTTCCAAACTTATTGCTTCTGGGAGACCGTAAATATTCATGATTGAGAAAAGAAAACTCCAATAATGAGCAAAAGGTAGTTCCTTATCCAAGCATTTTCTCTTAACCAAAGCACGATCAATGAATTCATCCCAAATATAATCATGAAAATAGAATGCAAGAGGCTTCACATTCTTTGTAAGTTGTCCACATCGTTGTTCAACCCATGAACTCTTACTTGCGTCTATATAGCAGTCAACAAAAATTGGGGCAGAATCCCAATATGGAGAACAAGTGACCTCAAGCTGCCTACAACACTCTTGATTAGCCACTAAAATCAAATACTTGTAATAATCATTTTTCTCGTCAAAGATTGGTGTAGAACTCCAATCAACAAAGTTCTCATTGACTTCTTTGTTGCCATCAACGTACTTGTCATAAATTGACAGCGAATTCCAATCGACCGAGCTAGTCTCTTCAACCAATTGATTTTCAAATGGATGGAAAGTCTCACCCATGATCTTTATACGCAACGGAAAACCTGCTCTGATGCCACTTGATGCAGGAAAGACCAAGGGTCTCGAAAAGATGAGGGATAGATAACCTGGGAATCACTCAACCAGGGGCAACAGAGCTCACTCACGTCGCTAATCGTGGATTTGCTCACATGACCAAACCAAATGCTTGATTGGGGAGGGAGAAATCACTCACTTCAATTGCACAAAGCAAAATATATTTTAATTCATTCAAATCTACCATTCAAGGCTCTCTAGTACAATATTTATAAGCGTTTACAAATTAATAGACCTCAAGTTTCCATGACACCCTTACAACTTCCAAAATAACTTAACAAATTCCTAAGTAATTAAAATACAAAACCTTTGTTATTCCAAAGCATATTAATGATTTCAAATTGTTTTCTCCGAGTCTTCCTCCCGCATCAAGAGGCCCACCACCCAGTAACTCCTAAGACAATACTAATTAAGCACCCACGCATAATAGATGAAGAAAACAAAAAATATACCCACCACTGAGAAAATTCATGGTTCTGCCATTGGGCACTATTTGCTACCATCATACAATAATATTTTCGTAATACATTGCAAGTCAAGAATGTCAGGCTTCATATTTTGCTTAAGCTGAGTAGGTGATGTTTGATCTTATTAGTTTTGGATCAAGGTCGCTACCAAAATGGATCCTTGCTACATAAACTTGATGCTTCAACAATGCAGCAATAATACTAGTCACTGCTCAATGACTAGGTACTACTGCCCTCTTGTAAGTGTACCATCTAGCAACCAAAAGATAAAACCCTAAATTCACCACACTCAACAAAGCCAGAAACCAGAAGAAGTAGTGAAGGTGCCCATAATTCAAGTTGTACGGAATCTATCCCGGCTTCCCATCCTTAGTGCTTACATCGGTCACAATGTTCACCAGCATTGTACTCAAATAGTTCTCCAAAGCAGCAGTTGTAAGTGAAAGAGCAGAACACAAACTCCTCATTGCATCAGGAGCCTGCTCATGGAAAAACTCCAGTTGCCCAATAAATGTGAAAACCTCAGCACACCCTGCTATAATAAAATACTGAGGAACTTGCAAAAAATCGACATGGGTACATGCTTTAGGTCATAGTAGTTGTGTTTTCGAACTTCACGAAGTCTCACAAGCTCCAAAGCCCTCGCGGCAAGCATGGCAAAGATGGAGATTACTAGCCCAACTGCTATTCTTTGGAGTTGGGTGAAGCCGCTGTTTCTGCCCGTGAATCTTCGCACAAATGGAACTATCACACGGTCGTAAACTGGAACCCAGAAGATGACACTGACGGTGTCAAAGAGGGAGAGCGAGGTGGATGGGATTTCGAAGGATTTGCTGACATGGAGGTCCATTGTGTTGCCTTGGAGCACAAACAATGTTCCCATTTGACTGTAGATTGCTGAGAAGATTATACCAGTGGCCCATATGGGTAACAACCTTATGAGGGACTTGAGCTCTTCCACTTGTGTCACAGTGCAGAGCCTCCATGGCATCGCTGAGCCTTTGACTTTATCTGACTGTGTCTCTACCGCCGCCTTGTCCAAGAAACTACAAAGTTCGTAATTGAAAAAGTTGTTATTGCCTCGTTTGTTAGCTGGACTGTAATTGATTATACTATAATAAACAATAGAACATCCAACGTAAGTCTGTCCGTAATGTGTGGTTCAAATTCACAGTTCTTCAACCTAAGTTTGGCAATAGAGCATTTTCTATTTTACCTTGTTTAGGTTTTCTAGGACTCTAGCAATTAGCAGAAGTCTTCATATCAAAATTTAGGTTTCAAAAGCAACAAATTAAAGTACCTCTTTGTTACATGCGTAAGAATTACCTTTGCTGGTCAGTGTGATCAAGCTTCCGACTTCCTTTGACAACAGATTCCTCGTCGGCAGTCTCATACAAGAGAGACTTGTCACGAGGCACTCGAACACAGAACTTTCTGAAGGATGCAACAAGCACCTGGCAAATGTGAGTGAGGGGACTCCCACTGAGAATCTGGTTTCTGTACAATTGAGTGCCCGAAAAGAAGCTCACAACATCAAGTGCTATAGCCACGGCTGGGATGCCAAAGCCCCAGCTCCATCCAACGTTCGATTGTATCCAAACAAGCACAGAAGAAGCTACAAGGGCACCAACGTTGACTGAGAAATAGAACCAATTGAAGAAGGAGCTCTTGTTCTTTTTTAGGCATCATCGGAGTCATCAAATTGGCCTGCTCCAAATGATGAGACACAAGGCTTTATGCCTCCAGTTCCAAGTGCTATGAGGTAAAGCCTTGTGAAGAACACCCTTGTTTGTAACCCTGTGGGATGGCACACATTGTTGTTGTCACATGGTGGTTTTAGTCCTTGGATTGATGCTGATAAGGTTAATAAAGTCATTCTTTGCAACAAATTATGGCTTTTCATTTCCTATAAGTTCAACAAGAATTACAATATACTGCATGCAATGTTCATTTGTTAGACTTTTGTTGTCATTCAAATGCTTAGTCAAATTAACTTTAGGCCGAGATCTTATGTTGTCAGATTGACTAACAATAGATCTTATGTTGTGACATTATTGACAGCAACCACATTCCCCTGGTTCAATTGTAACTTGAGGTAATTAACAAGATTTGTGTTTGTTGATGTACAAAATCATCGAGGATTTTGATACAACAGAAAGTGTTAAGTTTGTGACTTTCGCTAGATTGCTCCGGTCACTAGTGTGGATAAGTATGTAAATGGATAGAGACAGAGAAGCAAACACAAGATGTACGTGGTTCACCCAGATTGGCTACGTCCAAGGAGTAGAGAAGTTCTCATTAATTGTGAAGGGTTTACATAAGTACATAGGTTCAAACTCTCATTTTGTGAGTACTAGTAAATGGTTTAGTACAAATGACATTAGGAAATATTGTGAGAGAATGACTCTATTTATAAAGGAGAGTTTCTCGTTTCATTCTGACATTGACACGTGTCGTGTTGTGATTGGCTTCTGATGTTGACACGTGTCGTGCTATGATTGGCTTCTGATATCGACACGTGTCGCGCTGTGATTGGCCTTCTGGTTGGAGGGAAACTCTTCTGGGTCCCTGATGGTATAACGTTGACCGGTGCTCAGTAGTTTCGGGATTGGTCAAGTATGGTACAAACAGTGCTCATCTAAGTTCCCGAGTGAGGGAAGCTCTTCGGTTGGGGACTTGCAAGATCCAAGCCATTGAGTAATCACAAAACTTCTAAGTACCGAAGTGTGGTATCATTTTCACTTGCCTTATTTGTCTCATACGTAGCTGTGGCATCTTCTCTGGAAGTATTT
Source organism: Malus sylvestris (assembly GCF_916048215.2). NCBI lineage: Eukaryota > Viridiplantae > Streptophyta > Magnoliopsida > Rosales > Rosaceae > Malus > Malus sylvestris. Next base: position 23,190,918 of record NC_062271.1, read on the forward strand.
TTCTTCCATCCAGGGGTGGTATCTTTAACTGATGAAGATGCACAAGGTAATGTATCAATTTCACTTAAAGTTTACTTGTAGTTTTGGGCTTGGTCAAGTGTGATACAAAACCCTATAGTAGGAGTCCCCCAAGTTGCCAAGCTAGGAGATTTGCCGAAAGAGGTAACAGACAAGGTAAGCAATCAGACTTCCAAGCAAGCAACCTGGATTGGAGGTTCGACTTCAGCTTCCGGTTGATTGTTCTCTTTCTCCTTGTGTCGTAAACAGCAACAAGGATAAGGAGAAGCAAATGGAGAAGAGATGATATGAGATACTTTTGCTTTTGAAAAAGTAACTTTCTACAAGCTTATTCTTGAACTAGGCTTGAGGGTTTTCTGGTTTCCTTTAGAGTATAAGGTCGACTCAAGAATTTGAGGGTCAAAACAAGTCCATCAAATCAAGAGTGTGTTTGACCTTGATGATATGGAATACTTTTGCTGTTAACGAAGTAATAGATGAATCGGCACGTGTTTCGTTGCGCTTGTCTCCACATGCTTCCTTGCATCCTTCTCACTTGCCCTATATGTTCCTCAGGCAGATGTGGTATCTTTTCTGGAAGCATAAGATGTTGAAGATGAGTACTCGAGAGCAATGCCAGGTAAGTAATCAGGCAAGGGGTTCTAGGCAGTCAATTCATGACTGGAAGCTTGATTCCAAGTGCTGACTGATTGCTCTCTTTCTCCTTGTCTTGCAGGTAAGAACAAAGGCAAAGGAAAAGACAGGGAAAAATCATGATATGGGATACTCTTACTTTTGACCCTGATGATATGAGATACTCTTGCTCTGGTGTGGCTGGTTTGCATAGGTATTATTGGGGGGGGGGGGAAGAAAGCTGAGTCTTTCAAGAGGCTTCGTTGGAAGTGCCCTCTCAGATATGAGGAAGGGTTGAGCATTTTTGTAGGTCTGCCTGTCCATGGAGGATGAAGGTCGACATATATAGGAGTCTCTCTAACAACAAGTAGTAATGCTATTCTTTTACCCTTCTTGGTCGTAGCAATGTAATGGGAGCTGCAAGCTTCACGTGTTTTAACTTTGTCAGAGCACTTTGAAAAAGTGGTATGTGGTATCTGGACAGTTGATGTTACGTGTGAAGATTGCAGACAAGCTTTATCTAAGGAAATCTGGCTCTTGAAGTTCAGAGAGCGATGCCTCTTCGGTTTTCGAATAAGCAATCCTGTCGGGGATCTGGCTCTCGAGATTCAGAGAGCGGTGCCTCTTCGATTTTTGAGAAAGCAATCATATTGGGAGTCTGGCTCTTGAGATTTAGAGAGCGGTGCCTCTTCGATTTTTGAGAAAGTAATCCTATTGGGAGTCTGGCTCTCGAGATTCGGAGGGCGGTGCCTCTTCGATTTTTGAGCAAGTAATAATGCTATTCCTTTACCCTTCATGGTCATAGCAATGTAGTGGGAGCTGCAAGATTCACATGTTTTAACTTTGTCAGAGCGTTTTGAAAAAGTGGTATGTGGTATCTGGAAAGCTGATGTTGCATGTGAAGATTACAGACAAGCTTTATCTAAGGAAATCTGGCTCTCGAAGTTCGGAGAGCGATGACTCTTCGATTTTCGAACAAGCAATCCTGTCGAGGATCTGGCTCTCGAGATTTAGAGAACGGTGCCTCTTCGATTTTTGAGAAAGCAATCCTGTTGGGAGTCTGGCTCTCGAGATTTGGAGAGTGGTTCCTCTTCGATTTTTTAGCAAACAATCTTGTTGGGAGTGTTTTCTCGAATGTGAGTAAAGGTTGGGTATTTTTGCCAGTCTGCCTTGCCACGGAGCACGGAGGTTGACACACATTGGGACTTTCTAGTTATCAAGCAGTAGTGCTGTTCCTTTACCCTTGTGGGTAATAGTAGGGTAGCTGGACCTTCAAAATTTATGTGTCTAAACTTTGTCACAGATCTTTGGCAAAGTTATCTATGGTACCCGAGGAGCTGATGTTGCGTGTGGAAAGTGGTGCCTCTTCGAAATCCGAAGAATGGTGCCTCTTCGGAATTCGGAGAGTGGTGCCTCTTCGATTTTTGAACCAACGGCCCTATTGCCCTTTCTTTTATAAGGGCACCAATTGTGTGCAAGGAGTACATTCAGAGAGTTATTGCTTGTAGGAATTTTCCCCTTACTTCAGAGATTTATTGCACCTCATTTCTCCTTTATCATTTCTGAGAATGTCTGGCCCATCCGACCGTCGTTTTGACTTGAACTTTGGTGAAGAGGCAACCATGCCTTCTCAAGACAACATATGGTGTCCATCCTTCTTATCCCCTACTGGTCCTTTTACCGTTGGGGATTATGTGATGAAGAATGATATGACCACTGCGGTGGTGGCCATGAACCTTTTCACTCCCAAAGATAACAGACTACTTTCCAAACGGTCTGATGAGTTGGCTGTTAAGGATTCTTTGGCTCTCAGTGTTCAGTGTGCAGGTTCTGTGTCAAATATGGCCCAACGCCTATTTGCTCGAACTCGCCAAGTTGAATCATTGACGGCTGAAGTGATAAGTCTCAAACAGGAGATCACAGGGTTCAAGCATGAGAATAAACAGTTGCACAGGCTCGCACATGACTATGCTACAAACATGAAGATGAAGCTCGACCAGCTGCAGGAATCTGATGGTCATATTTTACTTGATCATCAGAGGTTTGTGGGTTTGTTCCAAAGGCATTTATTGCCTTCATCTTCTGGGGCTGTACCGCGTAATGAAGCTCCAAATGATCAACCTTCGGTGCCTCTTCCTTTTGGGGTTCTGCCTAGTACTGAGACTCCGAATAATCACCCTCTGGTGCCTCCTCTTTCTGGGGCTCTGCCGACTGCTGAGACTTCTCCTGAGCAACCTTTGTGAAGACTTTCTCTTGTTTGTTTATTTTGATTCATGTATATGTACATATTTGTAACTTATCGGAGATATCAATAAACAAGATTTGCTTCATTTCAACATATTGTGTTAAATACACCAATGCCTTCTTCACTAAGTTCTTTGAATTTTTCCTTTTGTTGAAGCTTGTATGTTGAAGCTTTGTTAGTGAAGCATGTAGGTTGAGGTAGTGCTCCTTTAATTTCCCGAGTGAGGAAAACTTCTCGTTTGGAGACTTGAAAAATCAAAGTCATTGAGTGGTCGTGAGACTTTTGAGTATCAAGGTGCAGTAGCATATGGTAGGAGTCCCCCAAGTCTCCGGTCGAGGGAGTTGACGAATGAGGCATTTCCTTTCGAAATGGTAGCCTAAAACTCCTTCTTCATATATATTTGTTATGAAAGTTGTTAGGCCCAAAGAAGAGGAGGCCTAGGCATTTAAAAAAAAAAAATATATATATATATATATATATATATTTTTTTTTAAAGCTTTGTAGGTGAAGCTTTGAGGTTGTAGCTTTGTTGGGCATCATGAATTGATTTTGCTTCACACTATCTTGATCAAGATAGTGTGAAGCTTTTGTGTTGAAGTTTTGTAGGTGAAGCTTTTGTGGGTGAAGCTTTTGTGGGTGAAGCTTTTGTAGGTGAAGCTTTTGTGGGTCAAGCTTTTGTAGGTGAAGCTTTTGTGGGTCAAGCTTTTATGGGTGAAGCTTTTGTGGGTGAAGCTTTTGTGGGTGAAGCTTTTGTAGGTCAAGCTTTGTTGGGCACCGTGAATTGATTTTGCTTCACAGTATCTTATCAAGATAGTGTGAAGCTTTTGTAGGTGAAGCTTTTGTGTTGAAGTTTTATAAGTGAAGCTTTTGTGGGTCAAGCTTTTGTAGGTGAAGCTTTTATGGGTCAAGCTTTTGTGGGTCAAGCTTTTGTAGGTGAAGCTTTTGTGGGTCAAGCTTTTGAGAATTTGTAGTTGTCCTCCATTGATGAAGCTTTTATTGGTGAAGCTTTTGTGTTGAAGCTTTTGTGGGTGAAGCTTTTGTGTTGAAGCTTTTGTAGGTGAAGCTTTGGAGTTGAAGCTTTGTAGGTGAAGCTTTCGTTGGGTACCATGAATTGATTTTGCTTCACACTATCTTGATCAAGATAGTGTGAAGCTTTTGAAAATTTGTAGTTGTCTTCCATTGATGAAGCTTTTGTGTTGAAGCTTTTTAGGTGAAGCTTTGGAGTTGAAGTTTTTTTTTGGTACCATGAATTGATTTTGCTTCACATTATCTTGATCAAGATAGTGTGAAACTTTTGAGAATTTGTAGTTGTCCTCCATTGATGAAGCTTTGTTGAATTTCCCTTTTTTTTTTCTTTTTTTTTTTGGGAAACTAGAAATTTGAAAATGTGGGAGAAACAACATATACAAATTTTGCTTCCACACTGTTGAGCAAGAGATTGTGATGCAAGCCACACCTTGTAGTAGTCGAAGGTTTGGATGAACCATATAAATTGAATTTGCTTCGAATAGTCTTGAATTTGCTTCGAAGGTTTGAGAATTGTAGTTGCTCTCCATTGATGAAGCTTTTGTTGACACCATAAATTGGTTTTGCTTCATACTGTCTTGATCAAGAGTGTGTGAAGCTTTTGAGAATTGTGTTTGCCCTCCATTGATGAAGCTCTTGTTGGCACCATAAATTGGTTTTGCTTCACACTGTCTTGATCAAGAGTGTGTGAAGCTTTTGAGAATTATGGTTGAACTCCTTTGATGAAGCTCTTGTTGGCACTATAAATTGGTTTTGCTTCACACTGTCTTGATCAAGAGTGTGTGAAGCTTTCTACGAGTTGTAGTGTTTGCATTGTTACAGAGGGGAAATGTTTAAAGCAGATGCAAGAGGGCTGAATAGCTTGATTTTCGTATGCCATGCACTGAAGTTGTTGTTGGCTTGCAATAAGACATTGTTGGTGACTATAACTCTTGTTGGGCATAAGTGCTCCCCTAATTGAGTTGTCAAGCTTGAGGGTTTTTTATTATTTATGAATGCTAGGAGTTCATATGTACGAGTTGTACCACTCGTCTTCTGGTAGGTAGAATGAATGGTAAGTTGCTTTCATCACTTGGTTGGTGGTACGAAGGTGAGTTCCTTCATCACCTTTCATCACATTTCATCACCTGGTTGGTGGCACAAGGATGAGTTCTTTCTTCCCCTGGTTGGTGGCATGAATGGCAAGTTGCCAAATGATATTAGAGTACAAGTTGTACATTTCATCACCTGGTTGGTGGCATGAAGAAGAATACGGGTTGTACATTTCATCATTTGGTTGGTGGCATGAAGATGATTTCCTTCTTCACCTGGTTGGTGGCATGAGTGGCAAGTTGCCAAATGATATTAGAGTACGGGTTGTACATTTCATCACCTGGTTGGTGGCATGAATGGCAAGTTGCCAAATGATATTATAGTACAGGTTGTACATTTCATCACCTGGTTGGTGGCATGAAGGAGAGTACGGGTTGTACATTTCATCATTTGGTTAGTGGCATGAATGGCAAGTTGCTAAATAATATTAGCGTATGGGTTGTACATTTCATCACCTGGTTGGTGGCATGAAGGAGAGTACGGGTTGTACATTTCATCATCTAGTTGGTGGCATGAAGATGAGTTCTTTCTTCACCTGGTTGGTGGCATGAGTGACAAGTTGCCAAATGATGTTAGAGTACGGGTTGTACATTTCATCACCTAGTTGGTGGCATGAAGGAGACTACGGGTTGTACATTTCATCACCTGGTTGGTGGCATGAAGATGAGTTCCTTCTTCACATTTTATCACCTGGTTGGTGAGAATAAGGGCAAGGTGTCTAGGCACATTGTAGTAAGTGTCGAATGACACAAAGTATGTTGAACCCTTTCAAAGCACAGTTAGCTTATGTATGAGTGTGTTGGAATGTATGATTGAACGAATATACTGTGAAGCTGTTCGTTTATTTGTATAGTCTTGTTGACATATACTTAGACTTTGTTTCATGTTGGAAGCATTCATGTTGAAGCTTTGAACCCGAGTGTTTCATTGCTAGGAATGTAAAAGGATTAGGACCGAGTTGTCTAAATCACCTCTTTATTGAATTCATGCCAAATAGTCTTCGTTACATAGGATGCCGAACGGCTGAAGCTTAACACTTGTACAATGTGAGTTTACTTGTAATAGTACTTCAAGTGATCAGCGTTCCATGGATGGCCAAAGGTCTTGCCATCGGAGCTTCTAAGCTTGTAGGAGTTAGGGCGACTGATGTCAACAACTTCAAACGGTCCATCCCAGTTTGGACTAAGTGTTCATTCACTCGGGACTCTGTCGCTAAGTAATCTTTTCTTCAATACCCAGTCCCCCACTTTGAAAGAACGAGGTTTGACCCTGGAGTCATAGTAGTTGGAGATGTGCTGCTTGTAGGCGACATTCCTCAAGTGAGCCTGGTTTCTGTGTTCCTTGACTAGATCTAAGTTGAGGGTAAGTTGTTTGTCATTTTCACTTTACACGTAGTTCTGGACTCGGAACGTTGCTTGCTCAAGCTCAACTGGGACAACTGCCTCTGTACCAAAGGCAAGTGAGAATGGAATTTCTCCTGTTGATGTTCGATACCGACAGATAGATAATGAGAGTGTCACCAACCTTAGGTTTGGAGAGCAGAGGGGCTTTACTCATGTAGTCTTTGAGGTTCTTGACTACCTCAACACATTCATCAGTCCATGTAATGTACTTCTTACTTCCCTTAAGTACTTTGAAGAAAAGAGCATATCTGTCTGTGGCCTTAGAGATGAACCTAGTTAAGGATGCCACCTTGCCAGTAAGGCTCTGGATGTCTTTTGAAGTTATCGGTTCTTTCATGTCGAGGATTGCTTTGATCTTCTCGGGATTAGCCTCAATGCCTTGTGGGCTTATCATGAAGCCTAAGAATTTGCCAGAGCCTACGCCGAAGGCACATTTGTTGGGGTTTAACCTCATTCGATACCTCTTCAGAATGGTGAAAGTTTCATATAGGTTGGTGATGTGTTGGTCAGTATGTTTGCTCTTGACTAGCATATTATCAACGTAAACTTCCATGCTCTTCCCAATCTGTTTGGCGAACATTGAATTGACCAGTCTCTGATAAGTCACTCCTGCATTCTTTAGGCCGAAGGGCATGACTTTATAGCAATATAGTCCCCTGTCAGTAGTGAAGGCTGTGTGTTCTTGGTCCGGAGGGTTCATGAGGATTTGGTTGTATCCTGAGTAAGCATTCACGAAGCTCAAGAGTTCACACCCTGCCGTAGAGTTTATAAGTCTGTTTATGAGAGGCAGAGGAAAGCTATCCTTCGGGCATCCTTTGTTTAGATCGGTGTAATCGACACACATTCTCCATAAGACCTTTTGGAGCAGGAGACTTGCCTTGGTCAGATTCTTCTTAACAAGGACAACATTTGCTACCTACGTTGGATAATTGACTTCGCGGACGAAGCCTATGCTTTTGAGTTTTTCAACTCTGCCTTCATTGCCTCGTACCGTTCAGCGTCATAAGATCTTCACTTCTGTCTCACTGGCTTGGTCTTGGGGTCAATACTTAAGCGATGACAGATGATATCGGGAGAGACGCTTGGCATGTCCTCGTATGACCAGGCAAAGACCTCAGTGTTCTCTTGCAAAAACGAGATCAATGCCGACCGAATGGGTGGTGACAAGGTGGTGCCAATCTTCACCATGCGATCCGGATAATCTTTTGAGATAGAGACATTCTCCAACTCTTTAGCGGGTTGTGCTTGCTGGGTGAAAGAGTCATCTCGAGGATTGTCGGGTTGACTATTGCCATCTTGAAAATCCAAGTTGGCTTCGTCTGGGCTGGTATTTATGACTTGGTCATGTATAGAAAGGGTTTCCTTGGGCACAGGCTGGTGCTGTTGCTTGACTGAAGTGTTGTAACATGATTGTGCACTAAGTTGATCTCCTCTAATGTAACCATTGCCATAGGGGGTTGGAAATTTCATCAACAACATATGTGTGAATACCATGGCCTTGAGATCATTGATGCTTGTGTGTCCGAAGATGACATTGTATGCCGTTGGGCAATCAACTACCAGGAAGTTAGTGGTAATAGTAGCTGTGTAATGGCCTGTACCAATGGTGAAAGGTAAGTGTATGCTCCTCAAAGGTTGCACGATATCACCGGAGAAGCTTATCAGAGGGGAAATCGAGCGATCGAGTAAGTGTTCAGCTACATTAAGTGCCCTAAAAGCTTCAGCAAACATGATATTGACCGAAGCCCCCGTGTCTACCAAGATTTGTCGTACTTCAAAGTTGGCTATGTGAGCTTCCACAATCAGTGGGTCGTTGTGAGGGTAGATGATACCTCCTTCTTCCTCAGGGTAGAAAAATATTGGATCCCAGTTAGGCTTTTGATATTTACCTTCCCTGATGTCTTCCACGTGAAACACTTGGTGGCCAGACCTTAAAGCTCGTTCACTATTTTTCATGGCCCTGTTGGAAGATTTAGATATGGGTGTGCCACCACTTATGGAATATATCACATTCACTTGGCGTTGGTTACGGTTACCCCTTGGAGGGTGAATGAGGAATTGATCAATTTTTCCTTCACGTGCCAAAGCTTCAATATGATCACGAAGGGTGATACACTTCTCGCCGTCATGGCTGTTATGCTCGTGGTAGCAGTAAAACGTGCCCGTGTTCTTCATGGGCTTGTAATCCGGGTGCCTCGGCTTTGGCTTCGGTATCAGGTGTGCTATGCTGGGGTAAATGGCCACGCATGTGGCATTCAAAGGTGTGTATGCCTCATACCTCGGTGTAGGGGCTGTCCTGACACGTGCTTGACCCACTGTGTTGACTGCTTGGGGTCGGGGATTATCTTGGCGATACCCTTGGTTATCGCGGTAATGTCCCTTACTCATTTTACTAAAATGAGACTGATGAGGATGGAAATCTTTCCTTTTGCCCTGAAATTGATATGTCTGTTGACTTGGCAAAGTATTAAGTAAGGCAGGGGGAGGTACTGCTGCTATTTGGAAGGTCGAAGTCTTCTCATTTGGTTGGATCTGGCTTCCACTCCCTACTTGCTGATAAGGGGTGGTTGTGGGGGGGTTTCCCTTGATATGTCCTTGCCTCGGCGGAGGCATGGTTATAAGCCTGTGCCATCACCTCAGAGTAAGTCTTCCAAGTGTTGGCATTGATCATGTACTTGAAGAAATAATCACGTAGGCCTGCCGTGAAGGCCTTGAGGGCGGTCTTGTCATCTGCCTCAGCGCAGCGAGAATACTCATGGCTGAAACGACCAGCATACTCTCGTAGTGACTCGTCCGGCTTTTGGAGAATGGTGTACAAGTCATCTGCATAATGCAAGCGATCGGTCTAGAAGATGTGTTGAGAGACAAACAGTTTCCTTAGTTCCTCAAATGAGTCTACTATCTCAGGTGGAAGACGGCAATACCAGTTTAGAGCTCCGCCAGAGAGGGTGGAGGGGAAAAGAAGACATTGCTCTTCGTCGGTGTGCATCCGATATGCCATGGTGGACTCAAAGAGGCTAAGGTGTTCAATTGGGTCATCCCTTCCAGTATAGAGTTGTAAACCAAGCTTTTGTTTTGTCTTCGCTTGAAGGGGGTGTCAAGGATCCTCCTTGTGAGAGGGCCAGGCCTGGGTTGGTTCCAGTCAGGTATCTCGGCTTGACGTTCGGCCTTCAACTTGTTTACTTCCTCAATGAGCTATAGGACAAGGATGTATTGAGTGGAGTCATGTACCATTGGGATTTTCTTTCGTAAGTCTCCATCGTCTCTTTGAAGTAGGAAAGTTTGAGCAAGGGCGTGTGATTTTTCCTTGGACTCGCCATACTGACTTCTAGGGCGAGTCTGTCGGAATACCTCAGAGTCCCATGTACCTTCATGTTCCTCTAGGACATGTTGTTATTTCCCTAGATTATCAGCTGGCTTGGGTTGTGGGAGGAGACCGAGTCTTTCAGAAACCTTTGGGTCATTGATCTTCGAGCATATGTGGAGGGGATTCTCTCGACGTTGCTTTAGGAAGTCTCGGTAGTCACTATAAACGGCTTTCGATCCTTCCAACCCTTTTGCAGGGAGGTGTCTTCCCCCACTTCTCCTGCTTCGGGTTGAAGTAGCTGGGTTGAGAGAAGTCTCATGTTGATCAATGTTTTGATGATTAGCTCGCTCCTCATCAGGGATACCCATGTCGAAGGAAGGTGACCCTCTGTGTTGGGGGGCACCCATTTGATGGTTGATGTCCATAGGGGCAATAAGCTCGCGTGTTTGAGTACGCATAGTTTCATGGAGCGTCTCAAAGAGCTTCTCATACTGCTCTTGGAGGACCTCATTCTTCATTGCTATCTTGTTGTTTTGAGCTTCTAGCTCATCAACTTTAGCTTGAAGGGCAACCCTTTTTCCTTTCTTCTTTCGTTGCTTCGTACTAGGTGCAAGATGGGTGTCATTCTGTGTGCTGTGGCTTCCTTCGCTCCCCATGTTGGAGAGGGATGCCTGGTCAAAAGAGAGTGTACGAATGGTGGAAACCAGCTTGACAAAGCTGAAGAGAGTGGGAATAAGTGTCGTTCCCACAGACGGCGCCAAATGTTGATGCATAAAATCAGCGAGGACTTTGGTACAACAGAAAATGTTAAGTTTGTGACCTTCGCTAGATTGCTCCAGTCACTAGTGTGGATAAGTATGTAAATGGATAGAGACAGGGAAGCAAACACAAGATGTACGTGGTTCACCCAGATTGGCTACGTCCACGGAGTAGAGGAGTTCTCATTAATTGTGAAGGGTTTACACAAGTACATAGGTTCAAGCTCTCCTTTTGTGAGTACTAGTGAATGGTTTAGTACAAATGACAATAGGAAATATTGTGAGAGAATGATCTCTATTTATAGAAGAGAGTTTCTAGTTTCATTTTGACATTGACACGTGTCGTGTTGTGATTGGCTTCTGATGTTGACACGTGTTGCGCTATGCTTGGCTTTTGATATCGACACGTGTCGCGCTGTGATTGGCCTCCTGGTTAGAAGGAAACTCTTCTGGGTCCTTAACGGTAAAATGTTGGCCGGTGCTCAGTAGTTTCGGGATTGGTCAAGTATGGTACAAACAATGTTAATCCCATAGTAAGCCAGTCTTTCACAACATTCATTTCCTGTTAATCAAAGGCCAAGAATTGCAATTAATACAACATATTTTGTTGACCACTTGATCATATTTTTCTGTACAATTATGATTATTCCACATTGCATCTAACTTTCGTCTAAAATGTCACATTTTTGTAAAGAAAAAGCAACAAAAGAATTTAACGGACGAAATGTTGACGATAGGGAAGAATTCACCAAAATATAAGTTTTAATAGAAAATCGGTAGTAGGGTGCAAGTTTGAGATAGGAAACCAGCAAAACACCCCTAGATTTTAGTTACCAAGAATATAAGGGCAGCTTTCCATGTTCCCGTTTTCTTCTTGATGGCATGCCTGTTGTGGTAATCAATTGTTCCATCTTTGGTGTGGATATCTTCTTCTTCCATTAGTAATGTTGCTATCTCACTCATGAATCTTTTCTCTCGATCCCTTGAGCTCAAGGTAGTTTTATGCTTCAATAAGTAGAGACCTATCACTTGTGCATAAATGACAAATGACATGCGATTCGAAATGACTCTTAAATGCATTGTTGATTCAAGGTTGAATATCTAAAATGGTCTCTGAGATTTGCATAACACATTACTTTGGTCCTTGATATTGAAAATCAATAGAAATGGTCTATGAGATTGTCCACCATCCATCATTTGGTCATTCCGTTAGAAACTCCGTTAAGTGTCCCGGAGCTCTTGGCTAGAAGTTTGAGCAATTTTCAAAACTTCGTAACTCAATCGTTTCTTAACCAAATTTAACCCATAATATATCAAAATGAAGATAGGAAAGTGTAGAACAAGATTATACCTATTTGGAAGCCCAATGGTTGCCGGAGATAGCCGGAAAATAGCCTCAAAGTTGACTGGTCCGCGGGAAAACTTTAAAAACTCGTCGGAAACTGGGTAAACATTAAACGTTCATAACTTCTTCAAAAACGAAAATCATACTTCTCGAGAATTCAAAGAGAATGGTACTTTCCTATTGAAGAAGTTATGAGCATTTTGTTCTACACTTTCCTATCTTCATTTTGATATATTATGGGTCGAATTTGGTTAAGAAACGATTAAGTTACGAAGCTTTGAAAATTGCCCAAACTTCCGCCAAGAGCTCCGTGACACTTAATGGAGTTTTTAACGGAATAACCAAAATGATGAATGGTGGACAATCTCAGGGACCATTTTTATTGATTTTCAATCTTAGGGACCAAAGTGATGTGTTATGCAAATCTCAGAAACCATTTAGGTTATTTAGCCTTGATTCAATGTTGCACATAAATATAGTGCAGGACTTGTGTCGTTTTCAGCTATAGCAGTGAGGTGGTGGTGACAAGTGACAATTTGGGAATGATGAGAAATTGGATTGCTAAATGCCATTAACTTTGAAATCTTATATGATTGGTTTGCGGCAAAGAATACGATTCTTTTTCGTCTTATATTTATTTTCTCTCATTTTTTTCTCACAAATTATTTTTTATCTTCTTCTGATTATTAAAAATTAATACAAAATATTAATATGATTTAACTATAATTGTTCAAATAAAAAAAAGAAAAAAAATTAGAAGGAAAGACAATCCTACTTATGCAACAGATCTTATTGATGCTACATGTATTTTAGTTCTACATCTTTGGTTGGCGCACAAAAAAAAAAATCTACATGTTTAGAATTTGCTTTCTTGGCACACCTTTTTAGGCAAAGGCATGGGAGTTGTTACCAACCTTTGCCTTCGAATTGACAATTGAGGCCTCCTTTAGCAGTTTAGTATGGACACGTCAAGAAGCACATTTAGTTTGAAAGTACTTTTAGTTTTTTTATTGTTAAGTAATTTGGTGCTCATAAGAGCTACTATAGGAAGCGATAACAAGTGCTTTGAAAAATTTAAAATAAAAATCAAGTGTTTTCTGAAAAAAAAAAAAATGAAGAGCAGTGTGCTCTCTAATTTATAAGCACTTTAGTTTTCACTTCCAAACATTATTAGAAGTGCTTTTGGTTAAATTTGGATCCCAATCTAGGATGTCTAAGTTGACCCATCAAAGAAAGCCTACGAGTTTTTGTGGGTGCATTGATTTGAGATTTTGAAGAATTTTGAAAGAGTTTGAAAGTCTTAAGAGTATTCTTATGTTATAACAATCTAGATGTATTCTTTTTTTATTTGTAAATGAGAAGTCTTAGGTTTGAATCTCGTGAATGATAAGTTTGAAACCAATTTATTTTCCTACCATTATAATATAAATATATCGTTGTACATAAAAAAAAAATCGTAGAGTATCCAATCAAAAATTTTAAAGACTTTAGTTAGGGGTAGTCTTGAATTTTATGGACTCTATTAAAAAATTCATTAGCTTGAAATGATTATAAAAAACACTGAATTATGGTAGATTTGATAGATTTTACAATGTATATAGAACATACAAATCCAGCATCTCTTCCTAAGATTTTGATAGACTTTTTTTTCCCTCTTATAAGTATATAATTAGCAACCATCCTCCTAACCACAATGTCTTCACTGCAAACTACTACTGCGACGTTCGTGGCACCTCCACCGCCTTGTCATGACCATCACCACTTCCACCCCCACCCCCATCACCATCACCAACCCAATTCCCCACCACCATCAACACCTAACTCCATCACCATTGCCACCTCAATTCCCAGCGTACTTTTGCGACCACGTTTTCATGGCCATCACGACAACTTTCACCATCGCCACCACCACAACTACTATCACCACTAACATCACAGATGATGGCCAACCACTATTTCAAGTAGTGAAAATTGAAACTAGTGGAAATGCTCATTAAATAGGCCACTAAATAGTCCATGGTAATTCACGAAATTTTATTCGTTAAAATTCATGATAAAATTCTCACAAACTCTACTAAAACTCATACAGAATTCTCTGTAAGTCCATTTGAAGTCTCACATGCTTCATCAAAATTCATGAACTTACAAACTCTCAAAATTAAAAAAAATATCAATTGAATACACCTCTCGAGCTTCTTGAAGCTCGGATGGGTGTCAGCTACAAGCTCTTTGGTAAAACTTCAGACTGGGCACTTTTTTGGGCTAATAGAATGACTTGCATACACATGACCCAACCCAACATTCATTATATCTTTGACTAGCCCATGATATTCCTGAGTTAACATTTGGTCAGCCCTTTTTGGGATGAAAATTTCCCAGCATATGTTTTCAGCTGGCCTAACATTGTATAGGCTCATGGATCATACCCAACTGCAATGCTGTCAATGTATAAGAATCCGTTGTTCTTCAAATTCATCTCATAGCATTTTGTTTGGATAAGTTTGTTCTCTTCGTCAAAGATTCATGATCACTAATCTATGAAGTTGATATATATATATATATATATATTTTTTTTTTTTTATTCAAATGAATTCGATGTTAATAATTTAGATTAAAATATTGAAAGTACATTATGGTAGCAAAACTTTGCAGTTTTCAGTTTTGGATGAATTTGTACCTACAAAACAAATAAACACTCTTTGGTCAAGGCATAAGCCTCACACGGCCACGAGATATTGGGAGGGGGGGTTGGTTTGATCAATGGGTCTTTGATGCCTAAGTCAGTTTCTTTGAAGAAAAAAAAGTTGAGTGTTTAGAGAAGTTCGTAACAAAATCTTACCAGAACTTGGTGGAGATGGGGCATTTATAGGGAGGTGGCCAAGCACAGGGTTAGGGTTTTGGCCGTACGCAAGGCGACTTTCCATTGGCCAAGGTGGATTAGGATGGATAAGGAAAAAATAAATCCCAAATATATTAATTATGAGATACTATTTTAGGATGATGATTGTGATGATGACTCCTTATTTGTTTGAGTTGATCTTTAATTATGAATGTATTAAAGATATGATTTAGTAATTAATTCAATCTTTATTGCCTTTGATTTTTACTCCTTGCCATGAGCATGAGAGATTTGTGGGTCTTGCCCATTTAATGAAGGCATTCCTGTCTTTTTTGTGTAAAAGTTCATGTGTTGTATTTTGGATTTTTGAATTATTTTTGGCTCTACACACATCTAGGGGTGGTATTGGTACGATTACCATACCAAAACCCATATCAAATTTTTGGTATGACAAAATCTATTATCATTCCCTTGCCAAATTTTCGATATACCGAATTTTGGCATGCCAAATAGTTCAGTTGACATGATATGGAAATGATAATTATCACTTTTTTTAGGGGCCACTCTTTTGGGCCAAATTTTTTTTTTTCCGACCCAATTCAAGGCTCAAACGTGTTTTGGCCGCTCTCTTTGGGTTCCTAAAACTTTTTATTTAATTATGAGAATTTTATAGAGATTCATTTAAGAAAAAAAATGTAAATAGATGGAAGAATTGCTGAAACCCAGCATCCCTAAAAAAAAAAAATAGTAAAAAGATCCTAAATTCCATCTCTACATTCTTTAAGATTGTACAAAAATTAACTTGATAGACGAAGCTGGGTAGAAAGACAACCCAATTTGATGAAGGAGAAGATGAGATGGACTGCAGAGAGAGAGAGTCGTTGGAAAGGGAGCAACAGAGATGAAGTCGATGACAAGATGAGTGAAAAGATGAAGTCGTAATGGCAAGAAGGCCTAGACTTTTTTTTAGGGAACTTTAACGAAAAGCTCCTGGTACTGTTCACTTTAACGAAAAATCACATTTTTACACTAAAAAGTCAATCATGGTACTATTCACTTCACCCTTTATTTTGTTCTTATCATTAAAACTCAGAGTTTTCAAGCCATTTTTATTAGTTTTCTTTTTTTTTTATTGGGAAAGTGAAGGTTAGAGGGTGAGAGGATGGTTTTGGATAAATGACTAGGAAAAAAAAAAATACAAAGTGCATATATAATGATAATAATACCTAAATAAATAAATAAATAAATGATATAATATTAATAGTAGTGATACGGTACGGTATACCATTGATAATTGTTTGAATACCATTACCGTACCGAAAATGTATGATACGGTACAAAAACCATACCATTACCAATGGTACAAAATTTTTGGCACAACTTTGGTATGAGACGGTTAATAATTCGGTTGATATGGTGATTTGGCAAAAAATTCCACCCCTACACACATCTATTTATTTTTCAACATTAATATCAAATTTGAAGGTGAATGATGTCCATGCATTCTTTAATCATTTGATAACTAAGAGAACATTTATGTTATTTGTAAATCGAACTAAATATTAAATTATATAGCTTCCCAACCTCATGAAAGTTTTATTGCAACTTCATTGAAAGTTTTGTTATAACACTTGATGGATTAGTCGCAACCTCAGAACCTTCTTCAACGTTTAATTTCTGAGCTGCGGAAATTTTGCTTCATCAAGATTCAAGATATTAAGATGAAGTCGTGTCTTCAATGAAAGTTACATGAATTCTCGCCTTGTTCTGGATGTGCCATTGTTTCAATGAGATTAGATATCAGTTTATACTATCAATGTCTTAATTGACTGGCACTATGACTCATAACCTAGCCAAAATAATTTCTACCTTTTTTTTCCATTTAAACAAACTCGACTATCATATCTAGAAGATATTGGTGACTCAATATATCTAGTTATGTATATGAAGATTACAAATAAGAAATTATCATACAATACTGAAACTAAATCTTAATTACTAAGTTTTGTGTTATAACATATGATTAAGCTACTGATTATACTGTATGGTACATCGATCGAGAAATCACAATCTCACAATTAATTTACTATAATAACGGTAACATGGTTATCTCAAGCAAAATAGCTAAGCATGATGAAGACTGACTTCCAACCAAATTGACCTTCATAACCTCTAATCAACGTACATGTGAATTTGTCAAGTACGCTTAATGTAATCAGTCATGTGTTTGTGTGGGAGGATGAGACAGTAGGTTTTTTTTTTAAAAAAAAGGGGAAATAATATGGACAAAGCAGAAGAAGTTGATGAAAAAAAAAAAACATGCTGAAGAGGAAGTTTGAAGAAGACTGAGTGACCTACCCACCTTCGGTTTAAATTTGATCGGCTTTCAAACAAACTATCATGTCGTCCATCGTCCATCTGTTGGAGCTCCTATCTGATTTATGACGTGAAAGTCATCTCCCAACCATAAGCTAATTTGCTCCCTAAGCATCCAATTAGGCGGCATGCAGTAGATGTTTAGTATTTTATACTTCCCTATACGCATTTCACTACCTACCAGATCTACATGTATTTGGCTTTTTACTACCACTTCAATTAAGATGAAATACCTAAGCATCCAATTAAGATGAAATACCAAATACGTATGCCCTTATTTCTGCAATTAATTAATAGCTTAAAAATGTCAAAAAAATCTCCCAAAATCTTATCGGTCCATTGGGATGTAGCTTGATGGTAATCGATCATGTCATGTTTGCAGTGTTTGTATCATTTTCATAACATACTTGATATTTTAACAAATTGTGTCGTATCAAATCCGTTTAAATAAACGGGTAATATGACCTGACCTAAACTTGACCTGTTAAAATTAATGGGTAATATGACTTGGTTATTAACTCAAGCAAGAGTACTATTTGCTAGCGGAGCTTCTTTGGGAATGCCATTGTTTTTCTTATTTTAAAATATCGGGAATGAGAGCATCTCGGCATTACATTTACATATTATTTGAATTTTCGACGTATATAAATGTGAATTTTACTCCAATGGATGAATAAATTTGGGAACTCATTTATCATCCGGCCAACAAGAAATGTAAAATGCTTATTTCAGGCCGTTTTGCACTCTGGTAATTGAAAATTTGTTATAATGTTTTGGTTTGTCTATAGAGTAGCACTGAAAACAAAATATCCGTTCACAATAATGCAGCAGTGTATAATTGATTTAAATTTTTGGCTAGTTTAAATATTACATGTTATTAACACATACACTTACACATTATTTGGCAAACAAATTTAATAAAAATAATAATTGGTGACTCTAGTATTGACACCTTTATTTATGTCAGATCCTGACCTAGGGTGGACCACTTCCCGGGCCTGCTCCACCATCGTAGCACGATATTGTCCGTTTTGGGCTTACTATTCCCTCACAGTTTTGTTTTTGGAAACTCACGAGCAACTTCCCAGTGGGTCACCTATCATGGGAGTGCTCCGGCCACCTTCTCGCTTAACTTCGGAGTTTCGATGGAACCCGAAGTCAATGAGCTTCCAAAATGCCTCATGCTAGGTAGGGATAGGAATATACATTTAAGGATCACTCCCCTGGGCAATGTGGGATGTTATAATCCACCCCCCTTAGGGGCCCAACGTCTTCGTCGGCACATTTTCGGCCAGGGATTGGCTCTGATACCATTTGTCACATCCCGGCCTTGGGCAGACCACTTCCCAGGCCTACTCCACCATCGTAGCACGATATTGTCCGCTTTGAGCTTACCATTCCCTCATGGTTTTGTTTTTGGGAACTCACGAGCAACTTCTTAGTGTGTCACCCATCATGGGAGTGCTCCGGCCACCTTCTCGCTTAACTTTGGAGTTCTGATGAAACCCGAAGCCAGTGAGCTCCCAAAAGGCCTCATGCTAGGTAGGAATGAGAATATATATTTAAGGATCACTCTCCTGGACGATGTGGGATGTTACAATTTAGGTTCATAATATGCTAAAACATGTATAAGAAATTTGGTATTAACTACTTTGCTTCCAAATATACTCAAAATTATTACTAATGAATGGATAAAAAAACAAACCTCACTAATATAAGCATATCCAAATGGCCAACCAGCTGCTGGGTTGACCCATATACTTAATGTATAAGTTGTCCCAAACACTTTACAAAGTCCACCCGATTAACCAAATTGGTAACAAAAAGGATTAAATCAGATAAAGGGGAATTTAATAAGCATATTATAAACAGCATTTACCAAAAATATGCAGCTGGAAGCTGGTAAATTAAAAACTTTATGTAACATGTAAGAAATCACAGAGAAAACCTTGGGTTAACTTAAGAATCTTGTTTTCAAAGATTACCATCGTCCACCTACCCTGGAAAAACGACATCACAGCCGTGCCTCTCGTCACCCTTTATAAGCTTGCGCTGGCAAGTCATGACCATGAACGCAACACCAATAGCAACAAAAACCATTAAGAAACGAAGTTTATCGTACTAGTACACTAGCTAGTGCACAGATATTCAGAAAGAGTATTGAGAAATGGTGTGGTCGATTCGATTTATTGTGCTTTTTCTGGCATGCGTTCTTCCTGCTTTGGTTGAGAGCAGAGTCCGCCACTACAAGTTTAATGTAAGTACTGTTAGCAACGTTGTTCTTGCTACATGGTTTCTTGTTACGTACATTACTACAAAAAAGGGTCACAGGTGACGGACTTTCACCGTCGTCTGCATGGAAATCGTGCCGTCGTCTATGTATACACTAATTGTGTTCTTGCTGTGTATGGTATTTGTTCTGGCCATGAGGATCTTCATGCTCAATTTTACTACAATTGATTTTAATTTGTTCATACATGCATAGATAAATTATAAATGTGGAAAAGATATTAGAAATGTCAAAGTGGAAATTTCAGATAAAACCAAAATCATATAATCTCAGACATGG
This sequence comes from Malus sylvestris, assembly GCF_916048215.2. Lineage (NCBI taxonomy): Eukaryota > Viridiplantae > Streptophyta > Magnoliopsida > Rosales > Rosaceae > Malus > Malus sylvestris. Next base: position 23,210,508 of record NC_062271.1, read on the forward strand.
ATTTCTTAGATTTAAAGCTAGCTGAGAGGGTGAGTCCACTTAAGTAGTGCAAAGTTACGGATTTATTACTCAAAAATGGAAAGTACATGTAAGCTTGGTACACCCTCAAAACCTAAAAGTTACACCTTTGGATAACTAATTAACTGCTTAGCTTACTTAATACACTCAGTTAATCATAAGTCTTAACATGAAGATGTGAGTTGTGCTAGTTGGTTAGCATAACACATCAGTCTCTTAATTTTTACACAAGTTCGAATCTCTATTCCTGTGACTTAGAGTAGTTTAGAATATTAACTTTGATTTTTCCATTGTCATGTTGATAATGTGCGCAGGTGGTGCTGAGAAATAAAACTAAACTATGCTCAAGTAAGCCAATAGTTACCGTTAACGGCAAGTTCCCGGGGCCAACTCTCTATGCCAGGGAAGACGATACTGTGCTTGTCAAAGTCACCAACCATGTCAAGTATAACGTTTCCATTCACTGGTGAGAACTTAATTGCCACCTTAATCATATACCACTTTATGATGAATCATTCGTCTAAATTACAGTAAAATTCAAATTAATTTTTGAACCGGCAGGCATGGTATCCGGCAACTACGAACCGGTTGGGCAGATGGTCCGGCATACATCACACAGTGTCCAATTCCCACAGGCCAAAGCTATGTGTACAACTTCACCATCACAGGGCAAAGAGGCACACTTCTTTGGCATGCACATATTCTCTGGCTAAGGGCAACTGTCCACGGTGCCCTTGTAATTTTGCCCAAGCGTGGGGTGCCTTATCCATTCCCAGCACCCCACAAGGAAGTAAATGTGGTATTAGGTGAGACTAAATTGATTTTCTTTCTTTCTAATAATAACACAATTAAGGTGATCAATGTTTGGGATTTTATATAATTTGATCTAAGAATATGAAAATTGCAGGTGAATGGTGGAAATCAGATACTGAAACTGTGATCAATCAGGCTCTCAAATCTGGTATAGCACCTAATGTATCAGATGCTCACACTATTAACGGTCATCCAGGTGTCGTTCCAAATTGTTCTTCACAAGGTACGTAAAGCTCTGAATAGAAATAAAATGTTGTCTGATAAGAGAACATTACTGATGATATTTACTAATGCAGGTGGCTTTACATTGCCTGTGGAAAGCGGCAAGACTTACCTTCTACGAATCATCAATGCTGCGCTCAATGAGGAGCTCTTCTTCAAAATTGCAGGACACAACTTGACCATAGTGGAAGTAGATGCCACATATGTGAAACCCTTCAAGACGGACACCATTGTGATTGCCCCGGGACAAACCACCAATGCCCTAGTCACGGCCAATCAAAACTCCGGCAAGTACATGGTGGCAGCCTCGCCATTTATGGACTCTCCAATCGCTGTTGACAACCTCACCGCCACCGCCACTCTTCACTATACTGGCACACTTGCTAGCACACCTACAACCCTCACTAGCCCACCTCCCCAAAACGCAACCCAAGTTGCTAACAGCTTCATAAACTCTCTAAAAGCCCTAAATTCCAACAATTTTCCAGCCAAAGTCCCATTAAAAATCGATCACAATCTTTTGTTCACAGTTGGACTTGGGATTAATCCATGCCCCAGTTGCAAAGCTGGTAATGGAAGCAGAGTAGTGGGTAGTGTTAACAATGTCTCATTTGTTATGCCAACCACAGCTCTGCTTCAAGCACATGTTTTCAACAAAAGTGGGGTTTTTACCACGGATTTCCCCGGCAACCCGCCGACAGCTTTCAACTATTCTGGAGGTCCACCGGCTAATGCAAGCTTGGCAACTACAAATGGCACAAAGCTTTATAGGCTAGCTTATAACTCAACAGTTCAACTTGTGTTGCAAGACACTGGGACTATAGCCCCTGAGAACCACCCTATCCATTTGCATGGATTCAATTTCTTTTGTGTGGGTAGGGGCGTTGGGAACTATAACCCCAAGACGGATCCTAAGAAGTTCAATCTTGTTGATCCTGTTGAAAGGAACACAGCTAATATTCCATCCGGCGGATGGACAGCTATTCGATTTGTCGCTGATAATCCAGGTAAATTCTATTCAATCATCTTAAAAAAATTTCATATGTAACCTCTTTCTCACAACATATACGTAGAATCCACTATTATCTAATGGGATTCACATGCATGTTGTAGAGAGATGTCACACATGACCAGTGCATACAATTTTTAGTTGGTCTTAACTCCCCCCCCCCCCCCCCCTTCCCAAATTTGTGTATAAATTTTAGGAGTTTGGTTCATGCATTGCCATTTGGAAGTGCACACAACATGGGGGCTTAAGATGGCATTCTTGGTGGACAATGGCAAAGGACCTAATCAATCTCTTCTTCCACCTCCAAAGGATCTCCCAAAATGTTAACCTAGCCAAAAGGAGCCTCTGTTATTGCAAGTAGAGAAACCTAACGAAAATTGAGCTGTGCAGACTCAAAGGCACACACACATGGTCAAGAAGAAGATGAAGAAGAAAGAGAGGATGAATAAACAAACAAATTTATCTATATGTAGATTCAAGCTTTGTTGCTTGAGTGAATGAAACAATTTGCTCAAGCAAGTTGAATTAATTTTTGGATTGCTGAAGTTGATAATATACACATTTTTTTTCTCAATAATTAATATATGTATTGGTCTTGGATGTGCAAGTCTTTGTTTATGTATTATAAAGTTGTGAAATGGGATTTTCAAATTTCCTTTTTATGATCTCCTTATTTATTTTTTATTTTTATTTATTTTTAAAAACGATAGCATTAATGAGTTAAATTATCAAATGTTAGGGAGGAGAGAGATCGATGAGAATTTTTTTGAGGGAAAGTACGATCTTTATTGTAAAGCGGAGATGACGTACATACTAAGAATGGTGTGCTTTTTGGACCTCAATAAAACTTTGTTGGGGCTTTCAACCCGGTCTAAGGGAAAAGAGCGTCCCGCACGACAAGAAAACTATCCTCACATGACAATGCATAAAACCAATACAAACTATGAACTTTCGTTAAACCCACACTAAAATGTATAGACATTATTATTTTTCATCACTGCCTTAAAACGTTATCTGTTTATCACCTCTCTTCAATATCTAAACTCTCAAACGCAGCCGCATATTTGGAATTAAAGCAAAACCTTATAATGTCTCGGACTCTACCAAGTAAATGACTTGCAATTAAAGCAAAAAAAAAACAAAAAAATCCCGGTTTGGGGGCCATAAATTCATAAAAAAATTTAAAAAAAAAATCTCTAGTAATATGACATATTTTATAGACAGGTATAACATGACTCACTGACCTTTTCAATAGGATTTTGAAAACGAAGAAGATGCCAAATGAGTGGCGAAAGAGCACTTTGGTGCCTATCTACAAGAATAAGGGCGACGTACAAAATTGCATGAACTATAGGGGTATTAAGCTAATGAGTCATACAATGAAGCTCTGGGAGAGAGTCATTGAGCATAGATTGAGGCAAGAGACACGGGTTTCGGACAACCAATTCGGGTTCATGCCAGGGCGCTCAACCATGGAGGCAATCTATCTTTTACGAAGATTGATGGAAAGACATAGAGAGGGGAAAAAGGATTTACACATGGTCTTTAAAGATTTGGAAAAAGCGTATGATAGGGTCCCAAGAGACATTCTCTGGAGGATTTTGGAGAAGAAAGGAGTACGAGTAGCATATATCCAAGCTATAAAGGAGATATGTATGAAGGAGCAAAAACTGCCGTAAGAACTCATGAAGGACAAATCGAAAGCTTCCCCATAACTGTAGGATTACATCAAGGCTCATCCTTAAATCCTTACATTTTTGCGTTGGTAATTGATGATTTAACAGGACATATTCAATATGATATTCCTTGGTGTATGCTTTTCGCAGACGATATAGTGTTGATAAATGAAACTCAGGAAGGGGTAAATGTGAAGCTTAACCTTTAGAGAGAAGTGTTGGAATCTAAAGGTCTTCGCCTAAGCCGATCAAAGACAGAATATATGGAGTGCAAGTTCAGTGCAAATCGAGGCCAAAATGAGTTAGGGGTGAGGATCGGAGATCAGAAAATACCAAAGAGCGACTGCTTTCGCTACCTAGGATTTATCTTGCAAAAGAACGGAGAATTAGATAGAGATCTCAACCATAGAATACAAGCTGGATGGATGAAGTGGAAGAGTGCATCCGACGTGTTGTGTGACCGCCGTATGCCACTGAAGCTCAAGGAAAAATTTTATAGGACGGCAATAAGGCCGGTGATGCTGTATGGCACAGAATGTTGGGCGGTGAAGCATCAACACGTACACAAAATGGGTGTAGTGGAGATGAGGATGCTTCGTTGGATGTGTGGGCACACGAGAAAGGATAAGATTAGGAATGAGGATATCCGAGGTAAAGTAGGAGTAGCCGAAATTGTAGGAAAGTTGAGAGAAAATCGATTACGGTGGTTTGGACATGTGCAAAGAAGGCCTACTGACGCTCTGGTTAGAAGATGCGACTACATGATAGAGGTTCAGGGCCGAAGGGGTAGAGAAAGACCTAGGAAAACTTTGGAAGAGACTCTAAGAAAAGACTTAGAGTACTTGGATCTAACAGAGGACATGACACAGGACCGAGCACAATGGCGTTCTAAGATTCATATAGCCGACCCCACTCAGTGACTTGGATTTTTCAAGTCTCTAACCGAGAAGTTTTCCTCACTTGAGAAATTAAGGGAACACTACCTCAACCTACATGCTTCACTCACAAATCTTCAACATACAAGCTTCAACAAAAGAAAAATTCAAAGAACTTAGTGAAGAAGGTTTTCGTGTATTTAACATAATACGATGAAATGAAGCAAAGCTTATTTATTGATATCTCCGATAAGTTACAAATATGTACATATACATGAGTCAAAATAAACAAATAAGAGGGGGCATTCATAAAGGTTTCTTAGGAGAAGTCTTAGCAGTCGGTATAGCCCCAGAAAGAGAAAGCACCGGAGGGTGATCACTCGGAGCTTCAGTACTGGACAGAACCCTAGAAGGAAGAGGCATCAGAGGCTGATCATTTGGAGCTTCATTACGCGGTACAGCCCCAGAAGACGAAGGCAATAAATGTCTTTGGAACAAACCCACAAACCTCTGATGATCAAGTAAAATATGACCATCAGATTCCTTCATCTGGTCAAGCTTCCTCTTCATGTTTGTAGCATAGTCATGTGCGAGCCTGTGCAACTGTTTATTCTCATGCTTGGGCTCTCTAATCTCTTACTTGAGACTCATCACTTTAGCCGCCAATGATTCAACTTGGCGGGTTCGAGCAAATAGGCGTTGGGCTATATTCGACACAGAACCTGCACATTGAACATTGAGAGCCAGAGAATCCTTAACAACCAACTCATCAAACCGTTTGGAAAAAAGTCTGTTATCTTTGGGAGTGAGAATGTTCCTGGCCACCACCACAGCGGTCATATCATTTTTCATCATGAAATCCGCAACGGTAAGAGGACCAGTAGGGGATAAGAAGGATGGTCGCTATATGTTGTCTGGAGAAGGCGCGGTTGCCTCTTCACCAAGGTTCAAGTCAAAGCGACGGTCAGAAGGGCCATACATTTTCAAAGGTGTTGAAGAGAGAAAAGGTCGGACAAATCAAGATCTTAGAAGTGCAAGAAGGGAGCTTCTATTGGTGGAGATTTAAGTGTGCTTTGGAACTTAATGTCAGCCTCTATAAAAATCTGCACTCGACGGAGCTTCAGAAATCGAAGAGGCGCCTGCTCAGAAATCGAAGAGGCGTTTGCTTTCTCAAAAGCTGGGCTACTCAAAGACCACGAGGGCTGATCTCAGAGATCGAAGAGGCGTTTGCTTTCTCAAAAGCTGGGCTGCTCAAAGACTACGAGGGCCGATCTCAAAAATCGAAGAGGCGCTTGCTTTCTCAAAAGCTGGGCTGCTCAGAGACCACGAGGGCCGATCTTAGAAATCGAAGAGGCACCTACTTTCTCAGCTTTGTCAGCACTTGTCACATGCACACTCAGCTTTGCGAAAATTACGGGCAATCTGTCGAAGATTTCTGGTGAAGTAGAAAACACGTGAATCTTACTGTTTAATCATCCACTTTCCACACGCAACATCAGCTCATGGGTACCACAGATAACTTTGCCAAAGATCTCTGACAAAGTTTAGACACGTGAAGCTTGCAGCTCCCACTATATTGCTATGACCAAGAAGGGTAAAAGAATAGCAAAGAAACAGCACTAACAAAGTTTAGACACATAAATTTTGAAGGTTTAGCTACCATATTATTACCCATAAGGGTAAAGGAACAGCACCACTGCTGGATAATTGGAAAGTCCCTGTGTGTCAACCTCTGTGCTCCGTGGTAAGGTAGACTAGCAAAAATGCCCAACCTTTACTCACATTCGAAAAAACACTCATAACAAGATTGCTTGCTCCAAAATCGAAGAGGCACCGCCCTCCGAATCTCAAGAGCCCGACTCCCAACAAGATTACTTTCTCAAAAATCGAAGAGACACCGCTCTCCGAATTTCAAGAGCCAGACTCTCAGCAGAATTGCTTTCTCAAAAATTGAAGAGGCACCGTTCTCCGAATCTCGAGAGCCAGATCCCTGACAGGATCGCTTATTCGAAAACCGAAGAGGCATCGCTTTCTCAACTTCGAGAGCCAGATCTCATTGGATAAAGCTTGTCTGTAATCTTCACACGCAACATCAGCTTTCCAGATACCACAGACCACTTTTTCAAAGTGCTCTGACAGAGTTAAAACACGTGAAGCTGGCAGCTCCCATTACAGTTCGATGACCAAGAAGGGTAAAGGAATAACATTACTACTTGTTATTCGGGAGACTCCTATATATGTCGACCTCCATCCTTAACGGACAGGCAGACCTGCAAAAATGCTCAACCCTTCCTCATATCTGAGAGGGCACTCCCAACGAAGCCTCTCGAAATACTCAGCTTTCTTTCCCCCCGATAATACCTCTGCAAACTAGCTACACCAGAGTAAGAATATCTCATATCATCAAGGTTAAAAGCAAGAGTATCCCATATCATGCTTTTTCCCTGTCTTTTCCTTTGGCCTTGTTCTTACCTGCAAGACAAGGAGAACGAGAGCAATCAGTCAACACTTGGAATCAATCTTCCAGTCAGGAACTGACTGCCTGGAACCCCTTACCTGATTACTTACCTGGCATTGCTCTCGAGTACTCATCTTCAACATCTTATGCGTCCAGAAAAGATACCACATCTGCATGAGGAACAGATAGGGCAAGTGAGAAGGCTACAAGGAAGCATGTGGAGACAAGCGTAATAGAACACGTGCTGATACTTCCACTACTTTGTCAACAGCAAAAGTATCCCATATCAGCAGGGTCGAACGTACTCTAGATTTGATGGACTTGTTTTGACCATCAAATTCTTCAGTCGGCCTTATACTCTGGAGGTAACCAGAAAACCCTCCAGCTCAGTTCAAGAATAAGCCTATGGAAAGTTACTTCTTCAAAAGCAAAAGTATCTCACATCATCTTTTCTCATTTTCTTCTCTTTATCCTTCATGCTGCCTGCAAGATAAAGAGAATGAGAACAATCAGCTAGAACTCGAAATTAAACTTCTGATCTGGGACTGATTGCTTGGAGCTCTGATTGCTTACCTTTTATGTCACCTCTTTTAGCAGATCCCCTAGCTCGGCGACTTGGGGGACTCCTACTACATGGTTTGTATCGCGCTTGACCAAGCCTGAAACTACAAGTAAGCTTCAAGTGAAATTGATACATTACCTTGTGCATCTCCACCAGTTAAAGATACCACCCCTGGATGGAGGAAGAGTACTTCCAGAGAAGATGCCATATCTACCTATGAGACAGATAAGGCAAGTGAAGATGATACCACACTTCGGTACTTATAAGTTTCGTGATTACTCAACGGCTTGGATCTTGCAAGTCCCCAACCGAGAAGCTTCACCTCCAACCAGGAGGCCAATCACAGAGCGACACGTGTCGACATCAGAAGCCAATCATAGCGTGACACGTATCAACATCGGAAGCCAATCACAACACGACACGTGTCAATGTCAGAATAAGGCTAGAAACTCTCTTTTATAAAAGAAGATCATTCTCCCAAAATATTTCCTAATGCCATTTGTACTAAATCATTCACTCTACTCACTAAAGGAGAGCTTGAACCTATGTACTGTAAACCCTTCACAATTAATGAGAACTCCTCTACTCCGTGGACGTAGCCAATCTGGGTGAACCACGTACATCTTGTGTTTGCTATCCTGTCTTTATCCTTTTACATACTTATCCACACTAATGAACGGAGCAATATAGCGAAGGTCACAAACTTAATACTTTCTGTTGTACCAAAGTCCTCACTGATTTTGTGCATCAACAATCCTTAAGCCCTTACCTTTTTGCATTGGTAATGGATGAGTTAACAGGACATATTCAAGATGTTATTCCTTGGTGTATGCTTTTCGTAGATGATATAGGGTTGATAGATGAAACTCAGGAAGGGGTAAATGGAATATAAAGGTCTTCGCCTAAGCCGATCAAAGACAGAATATATGGAATACAAGCGGGATTGATGAAGTGGAAGAGTGCATCCGGCAAGCGGGATGGATGAAGTGGAAGAGTGCATTCGGCGTGTTGTGTTATGTGACCGTCGTATGCCACTGAAGCTCAAGGGAAAATTTTATAGGACGGCAATAAGGTCGGCGATGCTGTATGGCACAGAATGTTGGGCGGTGAAGCATCAACACGTACACAAAATGGGTGTAGCGGAGATGAGGATGCTTCGTTGGAGGTGTGGGCTCACGAGAAAGGATAAGATTAGGAATGAGTGGGTTGGACATGTGCAAAGAAGGCCTACTGACGCTCCAATTCGAAGATGTGACTACGGGAAAGAGGTTCAGGGCCGAAGGGGTAGAGGAAGACCTAGGAAAACTTTGGAAGAGACCCTAAGAAAAGACTTAGAGTACTTGGATCTAACGGAGGACATGACACAAAATTGAGCACAATGGCGTTCTAGGATTCACATAGCCGACCCCACTTAGTGGGAAAAAGCTTTGTTGTTGTTGTATACTTATTTCTAGTTATCATGTACTACCTTGGAAATTTAAACATATGAATTATATATTCATAAGTATGAAAATGTGGAGAAAATAAAAAATAAATCGATTTATGGTTATAAAAATAGAAGAGTTTTGTTTCCGGAAATTATTATAATTTACGTATTGGTATTATTGAGATTTTATATGATCTTTCGAGAATTTATATAAAATTATTTGGGTTTAGTTTTAAATTAAACTAGTTACGAAGTTTGAAGTTCGGAAATTATTTATTTAAAATCTGTAGACCGTTTGAGGTCGCAATTTATATTTTTAAATAGAACTTGATCTCATGAACACGTAGGCACAAACCGTTCATGAAACAGAGTTATAACGAAGAAGTTATTAACGTTTAAAGTCGGAGACATTTTTGTAAATTTAACCCCCTTTAGAAGGCTCCAGGAAATTGGAGCCAATGTGTTGTGCCACGTGTGTGGCTGAGATGAAAATAAAAAGGAAAAGGGACGGCTAGGATGGAAAGGAGAGAAAAGGAGGGAAGAACCGGCCAATGGGAGAAAGAAGTAAGGAGGGGAAAGAAGGGAGAAAAAGAAAGGGAGAACCGGACCTTCCCTCGACTCGTGACCCGACCCGCTCAAATCTCCCAACTCCGGCCACCTTGGATGACAAGGTTGGTATTAAAATGTCCCTTACCTCAAAGCCAATCGATCCCTCTTCCATTTTCATTCAAAAATTGGGTAAAACTTGGTGGATTTTGGGTAAATCCCCACGGAGGGCCGCATGGTTTGGATTAAAATTTACCATGATTTGAAACTAACTCCTCCAATTACCATCACCAAAACACTCATCTCAACCCCAAGAACAAAGCCCATGCATTGGCTGGGGAGTCAAAGTGGTTTTGGAGGCGAATCAAGAACACCCAAAAATAAGGGTTTCCGGCGGTTTGTGGCCAATTTGAGGTGTTTCCCAGCCAAATTGGACTTGGATGCAGGTATGAAAGTTTCTCTACTCATTTAGATATACTTTTCTGTAAAATTTGGTAATTTTTGGAAATAGTTGAATTTTTCGGTGAGTCGGGGTGGCCGACTGCCACCCGCGGCGGCACGTGGATAGTGGGCCGACTCTGTCATTTTCATGCAAAATTTAACGTTCTGAATCCATATTTAATATGCATGTGTTGTGATTAAAATGTTTGGACCGAACTTGTGATTGTTAGTCACTAAAATGTCGAAATTAATGAATTAGGAAGTGGATTGTGAACTGCGAAAGACTTGATCTCACTCAAGGGTACATAGGCAGTCTAACAGTGTTAGATGTAGCCTTAAATAATTCATGCAATAATTATTTTGAATGGGAAGTGATCTATAAATCGAAATGGTGACAAAGTGAGAATAAATTAGTAAGTTTGGTTTTAAAGTTTTAGTTATGATTCATGGTTGGAAACAAGACACATAATTAAAAATCACGAGAAGTGGTAATTATTCGAGAGAAGTTCATTGTTGTAATTTTTTCCCAAAGAAAGGAATTTGGTAAACAATTTGAGTTTTTACCTTATGGTAATTTAAATAAAGGTTGGTCATGAATTTAATGTAAAGGATTAGTGAGTTGAATTAGAAAAGCATGGATAGTTTTGTACGGAACTAAATTGTTCAAAGTAAAGAAATGTAATTAAGGGTAATAAATTAACCATGATTCTAAATTGGGCTTATCATTGAAATTAACTCCCGAAATAAATATTTTTCGGGGCGGGGCGCGACATATCAGATTACATTTTTTTTCAAAAATTAAATAGATGTTTCTGAAAAGAAAAAAAAAAATTATTAGAGGGAAGGAAAGTGTTCAAACTATTATATTAATAAAAAAAGGAGAGTTTCAAATTCGGAGCTCATAGAAGAGAAATTCTAAGGTTATTTCCAACCGAAATGGCTAGACATAGACCAGTCCAGAATCATAACCTTGCTAAATTTTTTTTTTTAATAAATAGTGTTAGACCATACTCATATATCATCTCCAACAGAAGGCCGAAGGGGCTAAACATGAAGGGAAAATTTGTGAAAAACAAGTTCATTTGAGCGACATCTATGCATGCTATTAACAATTAAAGATGGAATCATGCTTGGATGCACTCAAAAAAAAAATTACCCATGAAATTCAAGGCCTAGTAGTTATGGTGAACCAAGACTCAACTCAAATTTTGAAGAAATAGTTGATAATTGTATACCTTTGAAGCACTTCTTTTCATAAGCGAAGACTAATCACCCAAGAAAGAGGGCTTTCATTCCTTACTTCTTAGCTCCATGGATTTCTTGGAGGAAGATGGTTGAATGGATTCTCCAAGTTCCCAAGAAAGGGAACCTCTAAGTTTCCTCACCAAGGAGGGACTTGAAGAAGAGATGAGTGACCTTGGAGGAGGATGGATACTAGTAATCTCCTCGAAGGGGGCCAGCCTCCTAGAGAAAAAGGAGAGCTTTTGTTCTCTCCAATTTCCTTAAGAGAGAACCCTAATGAATTTTGACTATAAAGTCCTTTATATAGTCACTTCACTTAAGTGACAAAAAGAACCAAAACTTTCATTCATGATATGGCCGGCCTTATAAAGGCTTTGGGCTGTTTGGGCCCTTTTGAGTCTTTAGTCATTAAGTTGTCATACACCTTAAGTTAATGGGCTTGACGGTTCTAAACCCAATGAGCCTTGAGGTCTACTAATTGCTCAAAAGCTAAAACGAACTTATTCGTTTAATTAATTAACAAATTAATTAATCCTTGCCATAAATAATTAAACCATTTAATTATCCTTACTCATCTCCGTTGTTTCTTCAATCTCTACCTTACACGGTGTACGATCCATTAGGTTCCTTTTAGCAAGGCAGTGGACGATTAGAACTCTTTCAAATCGATTATGAATTGAAACTTACTTTCAATTCTCCCTTTAGTGATTATACACATTTAAGGCTTCCACAGATCATGAGTGACACCTAGTAGTATGTTATGGCTACCCAAGCCAATTAGAAGAGGTGGAGAACCTATTCAGTTTGGGATTACAATGCAATACGGTCTTTCTATATTACAATACTCTTGACCATATTGTTTGAAACACCCCAACCCCCTTTTATATTTTAAAAATAGTTTTAGTCCTTAATTGGCGAGCCGTGGGGCCCACCTTGTTTTATTTTTGTGTTGTCCGGTCTCTCATTGTCCTCTCTCAATTCTCTCTTCTCCCTCACCTCTTTTGCAACTCTCTCTCCCTTACACTCTCTTGGCTCTCTCTATATCAGCCCCCCCGAGGGCTTTTCTTACCAACAAACATCACCATCATCTTTATCTCGTCGCTACGAACTCAACCATAGTCTTGGCATCTTGGAAGTCGAACCATGAAGCCCCGTACACTAGCTCCGACGCAGACCGCCACTTTCGAGGCAATTTTCGGCCAAACCACGGCGAGTTGGCTGGTGTGTAAGGTATCAATCTCTTCGTCTCACTGAGAACTACAACTTTCCTTTTCGTTTCACTCAATTTCGTTGAGTATTGAAGAAGTTATACTCATTTGAATCTTACCCAGTTTCCGGCGACCTCCTAGGTTTTCGAGGAATTTTCCGGCCAAACCACGGCGATGTCGTGTAGGTACCATTCTCTTCGTCTCTTCGAGGGCTACAAATTTCATTTTTGAATCACTTGATTTTGTTAAGTATTGACAAAGTTATGAGCGTATAAAATTAGAGAACTTTCCGTTCGAATTTCCGGCCTTCTTCATCCTTGGGTCCTGGGACCCACCAAACCCAAGCCATTTGGGCCTTTCCTGCCGAGCCCAACCCAAAACCCATTTCAATTTTTATTATTTATTTTAAATATTGTTTTAATGTAAAAGGCCCTTAGGCCATTTTAAATCAGGGCCTTAGGCCCGTCCTCTTTAAAACCCAAAAACTCTTTACTTTAAGTTGTTTTTATTTTTATTACTAAACTAAAGGCCTTTAGGCCATTTTCCTTTAGGGCCTTAGTCCCGTGCATCCTAAGCCAACCTTTTTAACCCCATTACCCTAAACCCTTAACCCTAATTGGTCCAAACCCTTTATGGGAAATATTCTGTTAGGGACTATTCCGTCAGGGAATATTATAGGAATATTCTATCGACGTTTACGAAATTTATCCAGGACCTTTCTTAGGGTAATTCGACGTTCTAAATCCGTTTCCAATGTCCATTTTCCCAAATTCAATTGCTATTATATAGTTTTATTTATTGGACTCTTTATGTGCTTAGGGGCAATTATAAGTGCTTAGGGGCAATTATAGTGGCGTTTCTGTCTTCGCTAGCTGCGTGACTTTTCGACGGCAAAGTACTGTGAGTAGACCCCTTCTAAAATTACATGATTTTATAGTTCAATTGCATAAATGAATAGCATGCCTTACGAGTTTATGTTTTGATTTTATGTTAAGCATGTTTATTAAATATGTTGATTTTCGTCTCGTGTTTTTTGTGAGGAATTAATTGTTGGCCTATATTGAGCTATATTTTAATATATCGTATTTTCTATAAAAACCATGAACTGGTAGACTATCCGATGGATGACGATAGGATGCTAGGACATGTTTTAGAAACCCCTCTTTATAGTATAGACGATGGATGACTTTATACTATGAAGTGGTTATTTTTAAGAGGCGTAACTATTTGTGCGTACCTAGTGGACATTATGCTGCCTGGGGTGAGGATCTGGTGTTGGCAGATAGGCCGGGAGAAATAATTCCTAGCTACGGGCTGAGGGACATGAAGCAGGCATTGGGTCGGGAGTTGGTAATTCTGGCTACGGGTGCAAAGACCATGGAGCATGCATTGGGCCGGGAGTTATATTTATTCAGTGATCTTACTAGCAGCACACCGCGCTTACGAGACGATCTACGAAATGATACACACGATGATTTATATGATGTTTTTTCGTGTTATACCCATCCAGATATTTTATGGCATGCTAGAGTTTAAGAAAAACCTATCATTTATTATGTTAGTAGTTTTCATTGTTTATAAACCTGGGGGTTAGTATGTTTATAACTTTTTTCATATTATGTATATATATGAACTTGGTCCACTCACCCTTGTTTTGCGCCCCCATTTAGGACTGAGGATCAAGGCACCTAATCCCGACGTCAGACACTTCCGCAGCAACATCTTTAAATCCTCTCGATGTATGACCCACTTCTTTATTCATTCAATTTTATTTTAATTCTTTTTAGTGATTAGGTTTAGTTGTATGCTCTGAACACGTTCCTAAATTGTTAATTCATTGTATTTTAAATTCATAACCCTTATTTATTTCTTATTCTTAGCTTTTGTATCAATTAATGGCTTTCGTCACCCTCGAGTGTCGGCCAACACGTGTCCATCCTGGTATTCGAGGAATATCAGGGTCAGGGCGTGTTATTGTTTGGTTTGATAGTTTATTCATGTCTACTATCCAATGTGGTTCTCTTACGCATATGATTACTTAGAACTTGATTTGGAACGACTTCCTAAATCTCATTCATACTCTGGCCAGAGATTCTTAATCATATCATAGAGTATTCTTCCTCAAACGATTTGAAGGTTAGAGATCCATTGTTGTGCATTCACTTGCCTCCATAGCTAAGTGGCTTAACCCTAACTATGTCGTGGACACCCTTTGACGGAGTGACTTTGACATAATCAAAGATCAATGACCTAACCACAAGACAACTATGATGCCTTAGGTCAAAGGACTACTTTGCATTATCCAAACCATGAGTTCTCATGTGACATGAGTATGAGAACTTCTTGTTGATCGCGTTCAGTGGACTCATTCTCTATTGAGCACCTACATGCTTATCTTGGTGTCAGTCACACCATTGACTCGAGACCAGTCACTCTCTCTAAGAGAAGACATAGCACATACTGATCTTAACGGACTGTTAATGCCTAATTGGCAATCATATGATCGGGAACGTTTAGGATATGTATACGAAAGAGAATGGTCTCATGAATCTAACTTCTTTAGACCACATTCTCCCAATTACATATTCCTTGGACTTATCATTTAAACATATAACATTTATATGAGATGACTTTAAACAATAATCTTTGCCCTTTACATTAAACTAGATTAGTTTAACATGTGAAATGTCCGTAAAGTATCATCATATGATTGACTTTAAGGCACATTTCCAACAAAACATAGCCCCTCGATAATTTATCAGTGTTATGTTTTTATATTTTAAATTTATTGGTTAATTTAATTAAACTATTGTTGGTTGTTTTCAAATCTAGCCGTTGAATTTGAATCTGTTGATGCACAAAATCAGCGTGGACTTTGGTACAACAGAAAGTGTCAGGTTTGTGACCTTCGTTTGGTTGCTTCGATCACTAGTGAAGATAAGTACGTAAATGAATAGGGACAGGGAAGCAAACACAAGATGTACGTGGTTCACCCAGATCGGCTACGTCCACAGAGTAGAGGAGTTCTCATTAATTGTGAAGGGTTTACACAAATACATAGGTTCAAGCTCTCATTTTGTGAGTTCTAGTGAATAGTTTAGTACAAAATGACATTAGAGATTATTGTGGGAGAATGATCCCTATTTATAGAAGAGAGTTTCTAGTTTTGTTATAACATTGACACGTGTCGTGCTGTGATTGGCTTATGATGTTGACAAATGTCGAGCTGTGATTGGCTTCTGATGTCGACACGTGTCGCATTGTGATTGGCCTCCTGGTTGAAGGGAAGCTCTTCTGGGTCCTTGACGGTATAACGTTGACCGGTGCTCAGTAGTTTCGGGATTGGTCAAGTATGGTACAAACAGTGCTCCCCTAAGTTCCCGAGTAAGGGAAGCTCCTCGGTTAGGGACTTGCAAGATCCAAGCCATTGAGTAATCACGAAACTTCTAAGTACTGAAGTGTGGTATCATTTTCACGTGCCTTATCTGTCTTGTATGTAGATGTGGCATCTTCTCTGGAAGTACTTTTCCTCCATCCATGGGTGGTATCTTTAACCGATGAAGATGCACAAGGTAATGTATCAATTTCACTTGAAGCTTACTTGTAGTTTCGGGCTTGGTCAAGTGCGATACAAACCCTATAGTAGGAGTCCCCCAAGTCGCCGAGCTAGGAGATCTACCGAAAGAGGTGACAGACAAGGTAAGCAGTCAAACTTCCAAGCAAGCAACCCAGGATCGGAGGTTCGACTTCGGCTTCCGGTTGATTGTTCTCCTTCTCCTTGTCTCTCATTCAGCTGCCAAGATAAGGAGAAGCAAATGGAGAAGAGATGATATGAGATACTTTTGCTTTTGAAGAAGTAACTTTCCACAGGCTTATTCTTGAACTGTGCTGGAGGGTTTTCTGGTTCCCTTCAGAGTATAAGGCCGACTCAAGAATTTGAGGGTCAAAACAAGTCCATCAAATCTAGAGTACGTTCGACCTTGATGATATGGGATACTTTTGCTGTTGATGGAATAATGAATGTGGTATGGAAATGTGTCGTGCTGTAGTGATCTGTTTCAGCTCACCGTTGAACCTTCTGCTTCAATCTTTTGCATGGCAGAAGTGGTGTGCAACCTTTGCATTTAAATGGTCATTCAGAACATTCCTTCATAGTGACTCATCCATGCTTGGCAGCTTCAGTGTAAAGAGCCAATATCTGATCAACTGTCATGAGGTATGTGCCGGTGGAATTCATGACCTTGACAGCAGTTGAGGATGAGTTCTCGAGAGCAATGCTAAGTAAGCAACCAGGCAAAGGTCTCAGGCAGTCAGTTCCAGATTGGAGGTTTGATTTCAGGTTCCGACTGACTGCTCTCTTTCTCTTTATCCTGCAGGTGTAGACAAGGACGAAAACAAGGACAGGGAGAAAGCATGATATGGGATACTCTTGCTTTCGACCTTGATGATATGAGATACTCTTGTTCTTGGTGTGACTTATTTGCTGAGGTATTATCGGGGGGAAATAAAGCTGAGTATTTCGAGAGGTTATGTTGAGGGTGCATTCTCGAATGCGAGAAAGGGTTGAGCATTTTTGCAGGTTTGCCTGTCCGTTGAGGAGGGAGGTCGATGTATATAGGGATTTCCCAATAACAAGTAGTAATGCTATTCCTTTACCCTTCTTGGTCACAGCAATGTAGTGGGAGCTGCCAGCTTCACGTGTTTTAACTTTGTCAGAGCACTTTGAAAAAATGGTATGTGGTATCTGGAAAGCTGATGTTGCGTGTGAAGATTACAAACAAGCTTTATCTAAGGAAATCTGCCTCTCGAAGTTCTAAGAGCTGTGCCTCTTCGGTTTTCAAACAAGCAATCCCGTCGGGGATCTGGCTCTCGAGATTCGGAAAGCGGTGCCGCTTCGGTTTTTGAGAAAGTAATTATGTTGAGAGTCTTTTCTCCAATGTGAGTAAAGGTTGGACGTTCTTGCTAGCCTGTCTTGCCACGGAACACGGAGGTCGACACACATAGGGACTTTCCAGTTGTCAAGCAGTGGTGCTGTTCCTTTACCCTTGTGGGTAATAGTAGGGTAGCTGGAACTTCGAAATTCTCGTGCCTAAACTTTGTCAGAGATCTTTGGCAAAGTTATATGTGGTACCCGAGGAGTTGATGATGCGTGTGGATAGTGGTGATTGAACAGTAAGATTCACGTGCTTTCTACTTCACCAGAAATCTTCGACAGATTGCCCGTAATTTCCGCAAAGCTGAGTGTGCATGTGACAGGTGCTGACGAGGCTGAAAAAGTAGGTGCTTCTTCGATTTCTGAGATCGGCCCTCGTGGTCTCTGAGCAGCTCAGCTTTCGAGAAAGCAAACGCCTATTCGATTCCTGAAGCTCCGTCAAGTGCAGATTTTTATAGAGGTTGGCATTATGTTCCACATCACACTTGAATCTCCACCAGTAGAAGCTCCATTATTGCACTTCTAAGATCTTGATTTGTCTGACCTCTTCCCTCTTCAACACCTTTGAAAATGTCTGGCCCCTCCGACCATCGTTTTGACTTGAACCTTGGAGAAGAGACAGCCACGCCTTCTCCAGACAATATATGGCGCCCATCCTTCATATCCCTTACTGGTCCTCTTATCGTTGGGGATTCTGTGATGAGGAATGATATGACCGCTGCGGTGGTGGCCAGGAATCTTCTCACTCCCAAAGATAACAGAGTACTTTCCAAACGGTCTGATGAGTTGGCTGTTAAGGATTCTCTGGCTCTTAGTGTTCAGTGTGCAGGTTCTGTGTCTAATATGGCCCAACGCTTATTTGCTAGAACCCGCCAAGTTGAATCATTGGCTGCTGAAGTGATGAGTCTCAAACAGGAGATTAGAGGGCTCAAGCATGAGAATAAACAGTTGCACCGGCTCGCACATGACTATGCTACAAACATGAAGAGGAAGCTTGACCAGATGAAGGAATCTGATGGTCAGGTTTTACTTGATCATCAGCGGTTTGTGGGTTTGTTCCAAAGACATTTATTGCCGTCATCTTCTGGGGCTGTACCGCGTAATGAAGCTCCAAATGATCAACCTCCGATGCCTCCTCCTTCTGGGGTTCTGTCCAGTACTGAGGCTCCGGATAACCACCCTCCGGTGTTTTCTCTTTCTGGGGCTCTACCGACTGCTGAGACTTCCCCTGAACAGCCTTTGTGAAGGCTCCCTCTTGTTTGTTTATTTTGATTCATGTATATGTACATATTTGTAACTTATCGGAATTATCAATAAACAAGATTTGCTTCATTTCAACGTATTGTGTTAAATACACCAAGGCCTTCTTCACTAAGTTCTTTGAATTTTTCCTTTTGTTGAAGCTTGTATGTTGAAACTTTGTGAGTGAAGCATGTAGGTTGAGGTAGTGCTCCCTTAATTTTCCGAGTGAGGAAAACTTCTCGTTTGGAGACTTGAAAAATCCAAGTCACTAAGTGGTCGTGAGACTTCCGAGTATCAAGGTGCAGTAGCATATGGTAGGAGTCCCCCAAGTCTCTGGTCGAGGGAGTTGACGAATGAGGCATTTCCTTTCTAAGTGGTAGCCCAAAACTCCTTCTTCATATATATTTGTTATGAAAGTTGTTAGGCCCAAAGAAGAGAAGGCCTAGGCAATTTTTTTTTTTTTTTTTTTTTTGAATTTTCAAATTTCCGGATTTTTGAATTTTCGAATTTCCGAAAAAATAAAAATTAAAAATAATATATATATATATATATATTTTAAAGCTTTGTAGGTGAAGCTTTGGTGTTGAAGCTTTGTAGGTGAAGCTTTGGTGTTGAAGCTTTATAGGTGAAGCTTTGGTGTTGAAGGGTTAAAGCTTTATAGGTGAAGCTTTGGGGTTGAAGCTTTATAGGTGAAGCTTTTGTTGGCACCATAAATTAATTTTGCTTCACACTATCTTGATGAAGATAGTGCAAAGCTTTTGAGATTGATATTTGTCCTCCATTGATGAAGCTTTTGTTGGCACCATAAATTGATCTTGCTTCACACTATCTTGATGAAGATAGTGCGAAGCTTTTGAGATTGATATTTGTCCTCCATTGATGAAGCTTTTGTTGGCACCATAAATTGATCTTGCTTCACACTATCTTGATGAAGATAGTGCGAAGCTTTTGAGATTGATATTTGTCCTCCATTGATGAAGCTTTTGTTGGCACCATAAATTGATTTTGTTTCACACTATCTTGATGAAGATAGTGCGAAGCTTTTGAGGATTGTAGTTGTGTTCCATTGATGAAGCTTTGTTGAATTTCCCAATTTCCAATTTCCTTTTTTTTTTTTTTTTTTTTTTTTTTTTTTTTTTTTGTTGGGAAAACTAGAAATTTGAAAATGTGGGAGAGACAACGTATACAAATTTTTCTTCCATACTGTTAAGCGAGAGATTGTGATGCAAGCCACATCTTGTAGTAGTCGAAGGTTTGGATGAACCATATAAATTGAATTTGCTTCGAACAGTCTTGATCAAGAGCGTGTGAAGCTTTCTATGAGTTGTAGTGTTTGCATTGTTACAGAGGAGAAATGTCTGAAGCAGATGCAAGAGGGCTGAAGAGCTTGATCTTCGTATACCATGCACTGAAGCCATTGTTGGCTTGCAATAAGATTTTGTTGGTGACTATAGCTCTTGTTAGGCATAAGTGCTCCCCTAGTTGAGTTGTAAAGCTTGATGGTTTTTGATTATTTGTGAATGCTAGGAGTTCACATGTACAAGTTGTACCACTCGTCTTCTGGTTAGTGGAATGAATGGTGGGTTGCTTTCATCACTTGGTTGGTGGTACGAATGTGAATTCCTTAATCACCTTTCATCACATTTCATCACCTGGTTGGTGGCATGAAGGAAAGTACGCGTTGTACATTTCATCACCTGGTTGGTGGCATGAAGATGAGTTCCTTCTTCACCTGATTGGTGATAAGGGTGGCAAGTTTCCAAATAATATTAGTGTACGGGTTGTACATTTCATCACCTAGTTGGTGGTACGAAGGTGAGTTCCTTCATCACCTAGTTGGTGAGAATAAGGGCAAGGTGTCGAGGCACATTGTGGCAAATGTCGAGGCACATTGTGGCAAATGTCGAATGACACAAAGTATGTTGAACCCTTTCGAAGCACAGTTGGCTTATGTATGGATGTGTTGGAATGTATGATGTTTATGCATGAATGTGTTGGAATGTATGATATTTATGTATGAATGTATTGGAATGTATGATGTTTATGTATGAATGTGTTGGAATGTATGATGTTTATGTATGAATGTGTTAGAATGTATGATGTAGATCCTTTGTATAGTCTTGTTGACACATACTTAGATTTTGTTTTGTATTGGAAACATTTGCGTTGAAGCTTCAACAGTTGAGTGTTTCATTGCTCAGAATGTAAAAGAGTTTAGGGTCGAGTTGGCTAAATCACCTCTTTATTGAATTCATACCAAATGGTCTTTGTTACATAGGATGCCGAACAGCTGTAGCTTAACACTTGTACAATGTGAGTCTATTTGTAATAGTACTTCAAGTGGTCAGCATTCCATGGATGGCCAAGGGTTTTGCCGTCGGAGTTTCTGAGCTTATAGGAGCCAGGGTGGCTAATGCCGACGACCTCGAACGGTCCGTCCCAGTTAGGACTGAGTGTTCCTTCACTTGGGACCCTATCACAGAGTAATCTTTTCTTCAGTACCCAGTCTCCCACTTTGAAAGAGCGAGGTTTGACCCTTGAGTCGTAGTAGTTGGAAATGCGCTGCTTGTAGGCGACATTCCTCAGGTGAGCCTGATTTCTGTGTTCCTCGACTAGATCCAGGTTGAGGGTGAGTTGTTTGTCGTTCTCACTCTGCATGTAATTCTGGATTCGGTATGTTGCTTTCTCAAGCTCAACCGGGACAACTGCTTCTGTACCAAAAGCAAGTGAGAATGGAGTTTCTCCTGTGGAAGTCCGATATGAAGTGCGGTATGACCAAAGAACTTGGGGTACGAATTCTGGCCAACAACCTTTAGCTTTGTCCAAGCTAGTTTTCAGAGTGCGCTTGATTATTTTGTTAACGGCCTCGACTTGTCCATTAGACTGGGGATGGGCTGGAGAGGCAAAACATAAGTTGATGTTGAACTTAGAGCAGAACATCTTGAACTTCTTGTTGTCGAACTGCCGCCCATTGTCCGTGACTATCGCATTGGGAATGCCGAATCTACAGAGGATGTTCTTCCATACGAAGTCTTCTATTTATTCCTCAGTAATGGTTGCCAAGGGTTCTACTTCAGCCCACTTTGTGAAGTATTCAACTGCAACGATTGCATAGCGGACCTTGCCCTTCCCTGCAGGCATTGGGCCGATCAAATAAAGTCCCCATTGGGCGAAGGGCCAAGGGCTGATCATAGGAGTGAGCGGCTCGGGAGGGGAGTGAGGGATAGTTGCGTAGCGTTGACACTTATCACATGAGCGAGATATTCTGATGGCATCTTGGTGGAGTGTTCGCCAATAGTATCCTTGGCGAAAAGTTTTGTGTGCTAGGGATCGAGACCCAGCATGATCTTCGCAGACTCCTTCATGTATTTCCCGAAGGACAATTTCCGCCTCCGCAGGTGTAAGGCATCTTAGGTAGGGCAGGGTAAAACCGCGCTTGTAGAGTTGGTCATTAATGATCAGGTAGCGAGCAGACTTGTATCGAATCTGCTTAGCTTGGACTTTGTCATTTGGGAGGGTGCCATGGGCAAGGAATTTATAAATTGGGGTGATCCAACTATCTCCTTGTTGCAAATTGCACACTTCCGCGACCATGGTGCTTAGTGCTGCCAACAATTCGACATGAATTTTTCTCCCAATCTTGTCTTCCACTGCCGAGGTGAGGCGGGCCAAAGCGTCTGCATGACTGTTTACCGCTCGAGGAACTTGGGTGATCTGGTAGTGGAAGTACTTGAGCAAAAGTCGTGTTTGCGCAAGATATGCTGCCATGGAGCTATCCTTAGCATCAAAGTTGTTCGTGACTTGGTTGACCACTAATTGGGAGTCACTGAAGATATCAATTTGTTTAACTCCAAGATGCTTGGCCAAACGTAAGCCTGCTAGAAGGGCTTCATATTCGGCCTCGTTGTTCGATGCCTTGAATTTGAAACGAATAGCGTATTCTATCGCCACTTTGTCAGGGGTAGTGAGGACTAATCCTGCTCCGCAGCCCTGTTGGTTGGATGAGCCATCAACATACAGACTCCATGCTGGGGTTGTTGATTCTATCTTCTGAGCTTCCGATGGTAATGAAGCTATTGCTTCAGGTTTAGAAGCAATGTCAACAGGATATGTGAAGTCGGCGATGAAATCTGCTACTCCTTGACCCTTTTCGGCTGGTTTTGGTTGGTAGGAGATGTCAAACTCACCCAATGCTATCGCCCATTTGATCATTCGCCCAAACGTGTCAAGACTCTGGAGTATCTGTCGAAGAGGGTGATTGGTAAACACGATGATGGCGTGTGCTTAGAAATAAGGGTGAAGTTTTCGAGCAGACATGACCAATGCTAGAGCTAATTTCTCAATGTTGGAGTATCGTGTCTCCGCATCTTGTAGGGCCTTGCTAGCATAGTAGACGGGCCGTTCGACACCACTGTCATTTCGAATAAGAACAGAACTGACTGCTGAAGCTGAAACCGATAGATAGATAATGAGAGTGTCACCAACTTCTGGTTTGGAGAGCAGAGGGGCTTGACTCATGTACTCTTTGAGGTTCCTGAATGCCTTGGCACATTCCTCCGTCCATGTAATGTACTTCTTATTTCCCTTGAGTGCTTTGAAGAAATGAGCACATCTGTCTGTGGCCTTAGAGATGAATCTGGTTAAGGCTGTCACCTTGCCAGTAAGGCTTTGGATGTCTTTTGAAGTTACTGGCTCTTTCATGTCGAGGATTGCTTTGATCTTTTCGGGGTTAGCTTCAATGCCTCGTTGGCTAATCATGAAGCCTAAGAATTTGCCAGAGCCCACGCCGAAGGCATATTTGTTGGGGTTCAACCTCATTCGATACCTCTTTAAAATGGTGAAAGTTTCAGATAGGTTGGTGATGTGTTGGTCAGCATGTTTGCTCTTGACTAACATATCATCAACGTAAACTTCCATGCTCTTCCCAATCTGTTCGGCGAACGTTGAATTGACCAGTCTCTGATAAGTTGCTCCTGCATTCTTTAGATCGAAGGGCATGACTTTGTAGCAATATAGTCCCCTGTCAGTAGTGAAAACTGTGTGTTCTTGGTCTGAGGGGTTCATGAGGATTTGGTTGTATCCTGAATAAGCGTCCATGAAGCTCAAGAGCTCACACCCTGCCGTAGAGTCTATAAGTCTATCAATGAGAGGAAGGGGGAAACTATCCTTCGGGCATCCTTTGTTTAGGTCGGTGTAGTCGACACACATTCTCCACAAGACCTTCTGAAGCAGGAGACTTTCCTTGGTCGGATTTTTCTTAACAAGGACAACATTTGCTACCCATGTTGGGTAATTGACTTCACGGACGAAGCCTATGTCTTTGAGTTTTTCAACTTCTGCTTTCATCGCCTCGTATCGTTCAACATCATAAGATCTTCGCTTCTGTTTTACTGGTTTGGTCTTGGGATCAATACTCAAGTGGTGACAGATGATATTGGGAGAGATGCCCGGCATATCTTTATATGACCAAGCGAAGACCTCGGCGTTCTCTTGCAAAAACGAGATCAGCGACAACCGAAGAGGTGGTGACAAAGTGGTGCCAATCTTCACCATGCGATTTGGATGGTCTTTGGAGATAGAGACATTCTCTAACTCTTCAGCGGGTTGTGCTTGCTGGGTGAATGAGTCATCTCGAGGGTCGTCGGGTTGACTGTTGCCATCATGAAGATCCGAGTTAGCTTCATTTGGACTGGTTTTTACTACCTGGTTATGTATAGAGAGGGTCTCCTTGGGGGCAGGTAGGTGTTGTTGCTTAACTGAAGTGTTGTAACATGATCGAGCACTAAGTTGATCTCCCCTGATGTATCCATTGCCGAAAGGGGTTGGAAACTTCATCAACAACATATGTATGGATACCATGGCCTTGAGATCATTGATGCCTGTGCGCCCAAAGATGACATTGTATGTCGTCGGGCAATTGACCACTAGGAAGTTAGTGGTAATAGTAGCTGTGTAGTGGTATGTACCAATGGTGAAGGGTAAGTGTATACTCCCTAAAGGTTGCACGATATCGCCAGAGAAGCTTATCAGAGGAGAAATCGAGCTATTGAGCAAGTGTTCAGCTACATTAAGTGCCTTGAAAGCTTCAGCAAACATGATATTGACTGAAGCACCTGTGTCTATCAGGATTCGTTTCACATCAAAATTTGCTATGTGAGCCTCCACGATCAGCGGATCGTTGTGAGGGTAGATGATACCTCTTTCTTCCTCAGGGTAGA
This sequence comes from Malus sylvestris, assembly GCF_916048215.2. Lineage (NCBI taxonomy): Eukaryota > Viridiplantae > Streptophyta > Magnoliopsida > Rosales > Rosaceae > Malus > Malus sylvestris. Next base: position 23,235,397 of record NC_062271.1, read on the forward strand.
AACATATTGGATCCCAGTTAGGTTTTTGATACTTGCCTCCCCTGATGTCTTCCACGTGAAACACTTGATGGCCATGTCTCAAAGTTCGTTCACTATTTTTCATGGCCCTATTGGAAGATTCAGACATGGGTGTGCCGCCGCTTATGGAGTATATCACATTCACCTGGTGTTGGTTACGGTTATCCCTTGGAGGGTGAAGGAGGAACTGATCAATTTTTTCTTCACGTGCCAAAGCTTCGATATGATCACGGAGGATGATGCATTTCTCGCCGTCATGGCCATTATACTCGTGGTAGCAGCAAAACACGCCCGTGTTCTTCGTGGACTTGTAATCTGGCTGCCTTGGCTTTGGCTTTGGTATCAGGTAAGCTATACTGGGGTAGATGGCCGCGCATGTAGCGTTCAAAGGTGTGTATGTCTCATACCTCGGGGTAGGGCCTGTCTTGACACGTGATTGGCCCACTGCGTTGACTACCTGGGGATGGGTGTTATTGTGACGATATACTGAGTTATCGCGATAGTGCCCCTTATTCTTTTTTTTTAAAATGAGATTGGTGAGGATGGAAATTTTTCCTTTTGCCCTGGGATTGATATGTCTGCTGACTTGGCGAAGCATTAAATGAGGCCGGGGGGTGTGCTGCTACCGTTTGGAAGGTTGAGGTATTTTCATTCGGTTGGATCTGGCCTCCATTCCCTACTTGCTGATAAGGGGTGACTGTAGGGGGTTTCCCTTGATATGTCCTTGCCTCGGCAAAGGCATGGTTGTAAGCTTGTGCCATCACCTCAGAGTAAGTCTTCCATGTTGGCATTGATCATGTACTTGAAGAAACAGTCACGTAAGCCTGCCGTGAAGGCCTTGAGGGCGGTCTTGTCATTTGCCTCAGCGCAGCGGGAATACTCATGACTGAAGCGGCCAGCATACTTTCGTAATGACTCGTCCGGCTTCTGGCAAATAGTGTACAAGTCATCTGCGGAATGCAAACGATCGGTCTGGAAGATGTGTTGAGAGACAAACAACTTCCTCAACTCTTCAAATGAGTCTACCGTCTCGGGTGGAAGATGACAATACCAGTTTAAAGCTCCGCCAGAGAGGGTGGAGGGGAAGAGAAGGCACCGTTCTTCATCGGTGTGTCTCCGGTATACCATGGTGGACTCAAAGAGGTTAAGGTGTTCAATCGGGTCTTCCCTTCCAGTATAGAGTTGTAAGTCAAGCTTCTGCTTTGTCTTCGCTTGGAGGGGGTGTTGAGGATCCTTCTTGTGAGGGGGCCAGGCCTGGGTTGGTTCCAGTCAGGTATCTCGGCTTGACGTTCAGCCTTCAACTTGTTTACTTCCTCCAGGAGCTGTAGGACGAGGGAGTCATGAGTGGAGTCGTGCATCACTGAAGTTTTCTTCCTTAAGTCCTCATCGCCTCTTGGAAGTAGGAAAGTTTGATCAAGATAGCATGATTTTTCCTTGGATTCGTCACACTGACTCCTAGAGTGAGTATGTCGGAACATTTCCGAGTCCCCTGTACCTTCATGTTCTTCTGGGACTTGTTGCCCATTCCCTAGATTAACTGCTGGCTTGGGTCGTGGGAGAGGACCGAGTCTTTCAGAAACTCTTGGGTCATTGATCTTCGAGCTTATGTGGATGGGATTCTCTCGACGTTGCTTTAGGAAGTCTCGACAATCGCGATAAACGGCTTTTGATCCTTCCACTCCTTCTGTGATGAGGTGTTTTCCTCTACTCCTTCTGCTTCGGGTTGAAGCAGCTAGGTTGAGAGAAGTCTCATGTTGATTATCACATTGATGTGTAGCTCGATCCCTATCAGGGATGTCCGTGTTGGATATCGGTGACCCTCCGTGTTGGGGGGCATTCAGATAATTGTTGACCTCAGCAGGGGCGACGAGCTTGTGTGCTTGAGCATGCCTAGCCTCGTGAAGCATCTCGAAAAGTTTTTCATACTGCTCCTGGAGGACCTCGTTCCTCATCACTATCTTGTTGTTCTGAGCTTCTAACTCATCGACTTTAGCTTGAAGAGTAACTCTATTTCTTCCTGCTTTCGTTGCTTCATACTAGGTCCAATGGGGGTGTCATTCTGTGTGCTATGGCTTCTTTCGCTCCCCATGTTGGAGAGAGATGTTTGGCCAAAAGAAAGTGTACGAGCGGTGGAAACCAGCTTAACAAAGCTGAAGTGAGTGTGAGTAAGTGTCTTTCCCACAGACGGCGCCAAATGTTGATGAACAAAATCAGCGTGGACTTTGGTACAACAGAAGGTGTCAGGTTTGTGACCTTCGCTTGGTTGCTTCGATCACTAGTGAAGATAAGTACGTAAATGAATAGGGACAGGGAAGCAAACACAAGATGTACGTGGTTCACCCAGATCGGCTACGTCCACGGAGTAGAGGAGTTCTCATTAATTGTGAAGGGTTTACACAAATACATAGGTTCAAGCTCTCATTTTGTGAGTTTTAGTGAATAGTTTAGTACAAAATGACATTAGAGATTATTGTGGGAGAATGATCCCTATTTATAGAAGAGAGTTTCTAGTTTTGTTATAACATTGACACGTGTCGTGTTGTGATTGGCTTCTGATGTTGACACGTGTCGAGCTGTGATTGGCTTCTGATGTCGACACGTGTCGCATTGTGATTGGCCTCCTGGTTGAAGGGAAGCTCTTCTAGGTCTTTGACGGTATAACGTTGACCGGTGCTCAGTAGTTTCGGGATTGGTCAAGTATGGTACAAACAGAATCAATTATTACAACTGAGAAGCTAGGTGGCTAAGAAGAGGCTACATTTGGTCAGCCTGATACCTTTTTGGCCACATTGCATGTGAGCTCCATAGAATTATAACCTATCCATAAGTTGGAGATGGCCTAAGGGAATTTTTCATTGACTTTTTGCCACCTTACTGTCTAACAACAATTTTCGTGTTAACATTACAAAACATTGTGTCAAAAGCTTGAGATGACACATTGTTCATAGAGAGTCGCACTTTTAAAAGAGTCCTTTTAACATTTCTCTTACATTTAATTAGCCTATAGTTAGTTACAATATTTGGGAATGTTCTAATTTCTATTTACAAAGTGACATTACTCGTCGAGTGTGTCACTTTGCAATACAAACTTGCACTTACTTTTTGTATATATAGTGTAATAAACTTTTCGGTAAACTTCCACTTTTCTTTTTCCTTTCTCAATAATGCAAACCAATTATTACTCCCAACTTTTCCTGCAATTAGTCCCTTTTCACTCTACTTTATATAGAAATTAGAGATAACCAAATAAAAACACTTCATCACAAAACCATTTTTTGTTAATATACATCAATATTGTGTTGGGATGTCGACGTGAAAATGTGACTTTGCATGAAATAGTCATTTGAGGAGGTTTTTCATTTTTGTGTTATTCAAGATCCGAAAATGCTTCTATGAGTTTTCTTGGTTTGTATAAATATGAACTATTGTAGTGAAACCATTAGTTGGTTCTTAAAAAAGTTAAAACCCGAAAATAAACCCAGGGTTATATGAACCCATTTTACCTTACCACTTAAGTTAATTGCAAGGGCCGGCAGAATAAGTTTTTGTGTTTAGAAGACTTTAGAATTTGATTTGAAATATTTGTTACCTTATATCGCAAGGACCAATATATATGTTGAAATACAATATATTTTACATAGAAATTTAACATGATTGGTTATTTATTTGACTTTGTTCATATATACAAACCCAAAAGATGTATAAGCTTCAATTTCATGCACTAGTAAAAATTTAAGAGAGTTTAAAGATTAGTTAAAAGTAGGGGTGGGCACGGGCCGGGCCGGGCCTATTTTTGAAGGGACCGGACCAAACTCGGAATAAAGGGAGACGGGTCGGGCCGAGCCAGGCATTACAAATCTTAAAATAGGAACCGGACCTTACCCGGCCCGGTTGAAACGGGTCGGTTCGGTCCGGGTCCAAGGGTCCTCTTTTTTTTTTTTAAAAAAAAAAATTGCACAGAATATTGCAGTTTGCAAAAATTGCACATAATAGATTGCAGTTTGCAATTTGCATATATTGCAGTTTGCAACTTGCATATATTGCAGTTTGCAGTTTGCAAACTGCACAGACTGCAGTTTGCATAGAACACAGATCGCAGTTTGCAAACTGCACAAATCGTAGTTTGCACAGAACACGGATTGCAGTTTCCAGTTTGCACATATTGCAGTTTCCAGTTTGCATAAATTGCAGCTTGCAGTTTGCAGTTTGCATAGATTGCAGTTTGGCATTTTGCAGTGCACAGATTGAAATTAAAAAAAAAAAAAGTACAGATTGCAGTACTGCACAGATTGCAATTGCACAAATTTGCAATCTGTGCAAATTTACAATTGCACATATTCAATACATCCAAAATAACATTACATCATCCAACATCTAAAGATCAAATCAACATACAAAATATTCGAAACCGAGAGTCTAAGACATCCAAATTCCAAAGTCCAAAAATCAAATAATTCAAAACAACATAAACATGACATTTTTAATAAATTCCAAATGAACATAGGAAACCACATCCAATTCCAACATCCAAGTTCCAACATCATTCCTCATTGAATCTGTAAGGAAAAATAGAATATAAACTTGATATTATTAACGTCCATCATCATATTATCCTCATTGAATCATTGAAAAGTAAAGCTTATTCATTTAAGTTTAAAATATTACCGCAATTCCTTTTCCTTTATTCATTTGAGTTGTTTGAGAAGCTTCAATTTCAACATCACTTGATGAGATGGTTGAGCTTGTAGATATAACATTAGAATTTGCTTTTCATGGTTGAGCTTGTAGATATAACATTAGAATTTGCTTTTCTTCTTTTATATTCTACAACAAAGAACAAAAGGACATTAATTGTAAACAAATTAATATAAAGTTATAGACCAAATTATACAAAACAAAAGAATTACCTTCTTCACACTCTTGATAAAATTCAAGCTCCACCGGATTTACTTCATACTCAATGTTGCTAATTGGTTCACTTCTTAACCAGTTTTGGAGGCACATTAATGACTCCACTGTTTGAGGAAGGAGAGATGATCTAAAGGGGTCAATTACTCTTTTTGCTCCACTAAATGCACTCTCACTGGCAACTGTTGACACTTGAATTGGCAACACATCTTTCGCTATCAAAGCAAGTGTGGGATATGTGCTTCTCCCTTTCAACTTCCACCATTTCAAAACGTCAAATAATGAACCATGTTGTACTTTCTCTACAGTGTCGAGGAGATACCTATCCACCTCATGTGCAAGTGCAATATCCTCGGTGTCTTCTAGTTTTTTCTCCCAATCATCCATCATTTGACTAAATATCATTGGATTTTCTGTTAGCACACTAGATGATGGTTTTACCCTTGAACAAGTAGTATCATCAACAACTAAATCTCATCTACCCTTTTGTTGTGTTTGTGAACCGAAAGCTTGGTAAGCATATTCATCACACATCACCTTCAACAATGTCTTCACTTCATTACTTTTCTTTTGAATCTCTTCTTCATGAAGGTGTAATTGCTTTCTACACAAGTGCATGTAGTGCCTTAATTTGAACCTTGGGTCTAAGACAAGGGAAACTACAAATATTTGATTAAGGGACTCAATTGAACCAAAATACTTTCAATATTTGGCTCTCATGCTCATTGCCATGTCACGTAGCACCACCTCTACACTTCCTCCAATTTGCATATATTCAGGCAAAAAAAGCTTTTTAATCTCTCTCTCCACAACAATGACATCATGAACAGCTGTATTAGATGTCGGATAATTACTTGCACTAACTTTTAAAGTTATAAGATAGAAGACTTTCAAAAATTCCACAAATATTTCTGCACTATCCCAATCTTTGTCCTTCGGTGGTCCAACCCTCCCTTTACCCGCCACTTCTTCTCCTTCATCATTAAGCACATTTTCCCCGAAATAGGTGGAGTATATATTGGCTTCATCATCTTCGAACATCCTTTCAAATGCTTTTTTAAACTTCAAGCACGATTCTAGCATCATGTATGTGCTATTCCACCTAGTAGGCACATCCATAACAACTAGACCCCTACCATCCAACTTCTCATTCTCCACACATTTCTTGAAATAACTAAACCTTTGAGGACTTGATCTCACAAACCGCACGACATTTCTAAGAGCATAAACACTTGTATCTAATCTTTTCAACCCATCTTTCACTACCAAGTTGATAATATGGGCTAAGCACCTCACATGCATAAACTTGCCATTCATAACAATTTTGCTATTAGGCCATTTCTGCATTTTACAAACAATATACTCAATTGCGACCTTATTAGCCGATGCATTGTCAACTGAGATACACATCACCTTCTCAATCCCCCACTCAACCAAACATTGCTCAACTAGTTTCCTTATTTCTTTGCCTTCATGACTTGAAATCAAACAAAAATTTAGAATCCATTTGTGCATATTCCATTCGTCATCCACAAAATGAGCAGTTAGTACCATGTAGTTCAAATTTTGCACACTTGTCCATGTATTAGTAGTCAAGCTCACTCTATGCTTATGTATCTCCCTTTTTAACTGATCTTTCATGGTATCATACATATTGAATAAGTCCCTCACAATAGTTCTTCGAGATGGAACATGCAACCTAGGCTGAACTATGTACATCATCCGCCTAAACCCCTCAGTTTCCACAACACTAAAAGGTACCTCATCGAGCATAATATACTCAACAATACCTTCCACTGCCTCTTCTTGGCTCCACCCTTTAGCAACAAGCATGTTTTTAACGTCCCCAGAAGGTCCAGAATTGCCTAGAACCTTTTGCAACTCATCAGTTGGTTTATATGACTTGCAATGTTTATTGATATGTTTAATGTAAGTACTAGTTCCACCCCTACTAGTATCACTTGCAAAAAGGGCACTACAATGGTTACACTTAGCCTTTAATACTTGTACCTCCACCATCTCTTTCTTTCCATCCTTTTCTACTGCTTGTATTTCCGAGACGGTACACTTAGTGACATGATCCTAAACCCAAGATCTCTCAGAAGAAGATCTCTCTATTGAAGCTCATATAGTTGGTTGTTTTGTCTTTGGAATAGGTGATGCTTTTCTTTTTCTAGAGGAGGTGGGTTTTGGGGGAGGCATTGATGTTTTTTCTTGTGTGGGTTGTCGAGGACATGGTGATGTAGCCGTAGATGATGCTACATTGGTACTAGGGCTACTTTGACTTTAAGATTGAGACATTATGTAAAAATTAAATAATGAAAGTGTATTCATTAATCAAATAATGATATTTCGAAATATGCACACCAATTTCATGAAACTGCACAGTTTCTAAACTGTACAGTTTCAAAACTACACATACAGATTCTAAAATTACACATAATCAAAACTGCATAGTTTCAAAACTGCATTTTTACACAGATTTTAAAACTGCACAGTTTCAAAACTGCACATATAGATTCTAAAACTGCATTTTTACACATATTCTAAAATTGCACAGAATCAAAACTGCACAATTTCAAAACTGCATTTTTACACAGATTCTAAAACTGCACAGTTTCAAAATTGCACATATAGATTCTAAAACTGCATTTTTACACAGATTCTAAAATTGCACCGAATCAAAACACACAGCTAAGCTCATCACACAACACATAAATGCACAGCAGGGAGTTAAACACAGCTCATCAAAGAACTAACTTCTCAAAACATGTTATCACCACTTACCGATACGAATGCTAGAACCCTACACCAGAGGAGAACTGTGTAAATCTTTTTGCCCTTGAAAATGAAAGGATGGAAGGTCCACTGCAACAGAACATACACCACATGAGGAAAAATATAAATAAAACTGAACTTTTCTGTAAAGCACACAAGCTTGACTAGTATTTGTTAGAGAATAAACCATAATAATAGTGCGCAATAAGATGAAGACATATTAATAAATCAAAGAAAAGGACACCCTAGAAAGTTCATAAGGGAATAAAATTAAAACCCTGAATGGACAGCAGATAAAATGTTAAAGAAATTGGGAAAAATTAATCAGGAAAATGCACAACACAGAAACTGCACAAATTCAAAAACTGCACAGATTTAAAAAGAAGAGCTGATCAGAACAGCAACTCATATCTTCCATTCCAAACTACCCAATAAGCATACAACACACACACATAGTCATACACATCAAGCTTCATAAAAAAAAAAAAAAATCAAAGAATCAAACCTAAAAAAAAAAACCAAAACATAGAAGTAAATACTCAACCAAATAGCTACAACTCTACAAAATTCAGAGCGTATTCAGAACATATTCAGAGTTTATTTAACTTCTTATAGACATATTCAGAATATAGAAGTAAATACTCAACCAAACAGCTACAACTCTGCACATACGTGTGCATGATTGCACACACAGGGAGAAGCATGGCTTTTGATAGGGGAAGAGGCATAGAAGTCAGACAACATAAACTAACAGATTATAGTGTATCTTTCATCAAAATTAAGGAGAAGGTAAGAGGAATAAATAGAAAGAAAGATCACAATTATAACATCAAAAAAAAAAATGTAAAGTATAACCTGAAAAGTTAAATCTCACGGACATTATCAAAAGCTATCAAAAACATGGCAAGATGCATAATTATTCAGAGGCATTACATCACCCATTAAAGAAAGTTACCAAGAAGAAGAGTCTTTTTGAAGCCAATCCGCTCCCCAAGCAAACAACTCTCTCACCCAAGCAAGCAAGCAACTCTCTGATCCACCACGAGTAGCTAAGTGAAATGGTGTACTTCCAGGGTAGCTGCACATATATGGAACACATAGATTGAAAAACGCAGTAAACACACAGATTGAAATCCCGATCCCAATCCTAATCCCAAATTCCAATCAATAACCAAATCGCAACACAAATTCGAAATCTCAAATCCCAAATCCCATTCCCATCCAATCCTTCACCCAAATGTTCATGCATTCATCAAATTACTCCTACCTACAGTTTCTAGTGCTTCTGATCCTCCACATCCACAAAAATAAAATTCGGAGAAGACATAAGTAGACTTACGGTATCCGGCGAAGTAACGGATGTCGTCGAGGTCAGATGATGGTTGAATGGGTGGTGGTGGTGGTGCCGATGCGTTGGTCGCAGCGGCGGTGATGGGCGTTCTCTGTCGTCGGAGTCAAGTCGAGTCGAGGGATGGTGGGAGGGAGTGAGAGAGAGAGTAAAGGTCGTGAAACTGAAACAACAGTCTCTGAAAGTGAAACCCTAGGTTAGAAATTAACGGTTCAGATTGCATGATATGTTATCAATCAATCTCAACCATTGATTATAATTACAAACGAGCCGGTCCGGGGCCTCGTTTTTCTAAGGTTTAGGAACCAGCCCGCCCCGTAAATAACTATGGCCCGCCCCGTCTGTTCCCAAAATAAACAAGGCCCGGCCCGTACCCTGCCCGAACCTACACTACCCGCCCCTACCCGCGGGCCCAGGGCCCAATTGCCCACCCCTAGTTAAAAGATGAAAACGACTAAGACAAGTACTCCTAATAAGTACCCTAAGGGTGCGTTTGTTTCACTAAACTATCTTGGACTGGACTAGCTTAAGGGATTAAGCTGGACTGGCTTGGCATGGACTAAGCATAATAAGAATAGTGAAATGTTTGGTGCAGATAGTGGATGAGAGGAGATGAGGACAGACCAAACAAAGGGCTTAGCAGTCCCATGCTCTTGGGGGGCTCTTGCTAAGACCTCCTAGTGAGGGAGATAGTCGGAGCGAATCCCCTTTAGTCTCATTAACTTTAGTCTGTGCACGCAACAAACATGGGATTTCACTAATAGCTAATCCAATCTAGTCTAGTGAAAGTTAGTGAGGCTAAACAAACACACCCTAATACTTTTCTAATGTACATGCACATGGCATTATATATGCAAGTGCACTTCTATCGACAGTTATTAACAAATTTCAAGACACTTAATTAATTATGATTTTCACACTAATTAATAATTAATAATCCCTTGCTAGTGTGTGTAGGATTACCACTTGATACGACAATCCAATAGTATTTTTCTTTACTAGTAAGTGAGAGGTCTTAAGTTCGATTCTTATCAAATGTGAATTTAAACTATATTATTACAAGCCCATTATAAGACTAAACACTCAATTTCTTAGACAATCTCCAACCCTTGGGCTAAAAGCCAAATTTTTTAGCTCGGAAAATTTAGCTTTTAGCCCATAAACAGTTTTTTTGCTTCAACCCTTCTAGCCTAAAATTTTAGCCCGAGATTATTAAAGAATGAACTTAGGCTAATTTTTTTTTCTTAAATTAACTTTAAAAAAAAATTATGTAGACTATCGTAAATTAATTTTATGAACATTTTAATCTAAAAATATTTAAATTCCGATAAATATTGAAAAATCACTAAATCTTTCCACAAAGCAAGCCTTCAACTTTCACCAATCGTTCAACTTTCACCAATCTTTCAACTTTCATCAATTATCCTCTATATAAACACAGGTTCAATATTAGTTGATCACACAATCTTTCAACCTTTAATCATTCTCTATATTCACCATTCTTTCAACTTTCAAAGTGTTTTTGTTTCCTAAAATTCCTCAATATCTCATCAATGGGTGATAGAAGAATGCATAATAGGGCAATGCAGATGGCACAATACCAAGCAAACCTTGACATTGAGGATGCATAAATGATCAACGCAGAAATTGAACTTGCAAACTCGCTTATGCAATATGAGCACCATGCCGAATCTAACTATCGTGGTTCTGTCACGGGGAGTTCATTTGTGCAGCGTGATAGAAAAGAGTGTTATGAACGAATAATGAAAGATTATTTCATCGAGTGTCCGAGATTTCATGCTCATGATTTTCAGAGGTGGTTTCAGATAAGGAGAGAGCTTTTTGAAAGCATCTTGAACGCAGTTGTCAATCATGACCACTACTTTGCAAGGAAGATAGATGCCTTAGGCCAACAAAGTCTATCATGACCACTAATTTTGCACAACACATGCAAAAGCTATTGGAAGAGATGTTGATTATCTCGCTACAACCACATATGAGACTTGACAAGATAGGGTCACATTGAGTGAGTATATGAGATGTTTAAATAGAATTCAAGCTCATCAAGGTCATGACACACTCCGCAAGGATTTGGTTGAGCATGTATGGTGCTGACAAGGTGAACGTTGATGATGTTAGTTAAGCATTTATGTAATAATTTTAAGTGTACTATGTTGGTATTTTCTAGTAATAAATTCAAGTGTCTTCTTGTGCAAAGTATTTTGTCTAGTACGTTGGATAAATTATTGTATGGATGTTGAATTATTGAAGGCATCTATTCTACATCAAAGTGTGGAATAATAAGTACAATAATTATTGAAGACATCTAGATTAATAGAAACAATAATTAATAAGCCATAAATTTAATACACATGACAATTAATAAAGTACATAAACTTAATACAAACGACAATTAATAAACCACATAAACTTAATACAACCGATAATTCATACATTACATAAACTTAATAATGATATCCACCACCTTGACTTGGTGGTGGACTTGGGATATAGGGTTGAGATGATTCATCATCTTGAAATATACTCCTTGGTGTATACTTTCGCAAAATTTCCTTTTGCTTACCACGTAAGAACCAATTCCTCTCTGGAGTGTATTTGTTGAGGTCCTTTATCATGAAATTAATTTCAAACCTATCTTGCTCCCTATCCCCTTCTTTCTTCATTTGCAAACGCATTCAAGCTGCTTCTTCTTGGCGAGCGCTATGGGTTTCGCTCAATCTTGCAATTCCGGTAGCAATGTGTCCACTCATTAGATCTTGGGACTTTCCTCTTCTCTTTGCTTCATTTTGCTTATCTCTTCCCAAGGGCCTTGCAAAAGAAGGAGTTGGGGTCATTTCATCAACACCTTCATTGACACCTTCATTTCTGGCATTTGTTGGTGCGGCTTCACGTTGAAATAATCTTCCCCATTGTTGGTCCGCATCGGTTCCCCACATCGTACAATCCTTGAGGACGTCCCAATCATGTTGCAACTTAAAAACTTGATTTTTTTGGTGTTACTCTTGTCTTGTAAATTTCCATTGGTTTGTCACCCTATGCAAAAAATACATAAAAATAATTAGTTGCAAAATAATATTATGTACATGACAAATAAAATATCAAGAAAAAAACTCACAATTTCTGTGGCGCTCCTCCACTAGCCATGCCAACCACTATTCTCTCCAAGCTTCCCTTCCATAAAGTGCATGCTTTGTTGATAGTCTTCCACCAATCATAAGCATCACCACCATCCTCCCGCCGCCATTGCAGTTTTCATGAAACTTTTCAATGATTTTATCCCACAAAATCTTTTTATTTTGATTCGTGCCAATTGCACCATCTTCGCTAACAGAAACTCATGCCAAGCATAAAACAACATCTTCCTCACAGGTCCAATTATGACCTCTAATATGCTCTCTTGCCATGTTGAACCATTTGGAAATGGAAAGAAGTGGTAGAAAGAAAAATTGGAAGAATTGTAGGAGAAAATTGAGTTTTGTGTGGATGTTTGAACAAATACATAGGTATTTATAGAGTTTTTGGGTGAATTTTGAGTTAAATAATTTTTTAAGGGTAAATTACATAGTAGCCCCTCAGGTTTGAGGTCTATTACAACCCCATACAACATCTTTAAAACATTTCACTTTCATACCTCACATACTATTTTATTTCAAAATAATACATCCGTTAGATTTTCCATTCATTGTTCCGTTAAAAGCTAACATGGCTGCCACATTTGTGCCACGTGGTAAAAAAAAAAAAAATTTCTGAATTTAAAAATCATTAATTATAAAAATGTATTTGTAAACACGGGAATTCCTGCAATGAACGAGACAAGAACACGTGTACAACATAATATTTGTATTAATGATTTAGGGGTTACAATCTTTTGTACAAATTTAGCCTCTGATTCTATCTTTGTAATGGGTAGATTTGATGTTGTTGATCTAAAGGGCCGTCGGGGCTTGATATATAGGATGAACGGATGATGAATGATGAACATTTTTTTTAAGGGCCGTCAGGGCTTGATCTTGAATTAGTGGAAGTTTCTTCAAGGGCCATTGGGGGCTTGATCTTGAAAGAGGATTTTGACGAAGAACGAAGAGGGCTTTCTTGATTCTTCGGGATTTGTTTGAAAGCTTTAGAGCTTCGAGGCTTCAAGGCTTTGGTGTGATGTGAATTTTCTTCCAATTTGGGAGTAGAGAGAATGTATGTAAAATCCTCCCTCCATTGCTTGATGGAGAAGCCTATTTATAGGCTTTGAGAATGAATCACCACCATTCATTTGTTTGCTGAAGTAAGTAGGTGGATTTGGTGGATTGTTGTAGGTGAATTGAGTGGATATTGTAGGTGAGGTGAGTGTATGATGTATGTGAAATGAATGTATGATGTAGGTGAAATGAATGGAGGTTGTAATTTTAATACAATTGTCAATATTTATTTCACCAAAATTTCAATGTCTATAGTATTTATAAAAAATAAAAATAAAAAATAAAAAACCTTAAACCCATCTTCCCCGACCCACTTCTCCTCTACTTTCTTCACTTTCCCTCCATTCTTTTTCCCACTCTTTCCTCTTTACCTCCCCCTGACCACCTCATCTCTTCCACTCTCTTCACCTCCCCCGCAACACCCCCCATCCCACCTCTTTCCCAGTTTTCTTCCACAACTTAAACCATCCGGGGCATCCTCGGCTGGGCTGCTCTCAGACTTAAATACCAGTCCCAAGAATCTCGAGGCTCGTTCATTGACATCCGATTGGATCTCCCGCTACTTCTCTGCCATGAAACCCTCGTTCTCAACCTTTTTCATCTTCTGCTTCCGCCGCCATTACCTCACCTTCTTGCTCAAAACCGACGCTGTCCCCCAAAATGTCCTTACAATGTCCTTCAAATGACCCTTCTTCTTCTCCCATTCCATATCTATCAACTCCTTCATCATCTTGAACTTTGCATCTACATCCGCATCCAAATCCAAAACATTACCTTCGTCTCCAGCTTCGTTCTTCTCCTTATCTCTCACTTCGACATCGAACTTTCTCGGCACTCCTTTGCGGTCGTCATCAATGTTGAAGAGCTTAGACCTGGAATGAGGGTTCTGGGTCGGGGGTTGTGAGGGAGGTGGGGGTGGGTATTGTGGGTGTGTAGATGGGTGCGTGCGTAGGTGTACTGTATGCAGAGAGTCCAAGGGAAAGATAGAGAGAGAGAGAGAAAATAGTGACCTAAGAGAGTGAGAGATCCGAGAAAGACTCGGGAAAAGATTTTTGGGTTTGGATTTTTCTTGTTTTTTTTTTCATTTTGTTTTGTTTTGTTTTTAATAGGGTTAATATTTTTAATGTATAAATTTTTTTTACCACGTGGCACCCACATCAGCACAAATGTGGTAGTCACGTTAGCATTTAACAGACCAATGGATGAAAATTTTAACAGAGGTATTGTTTTGAAATAAAATAGTACGTGAGGTATGAAAGTGAAATGTTTGAAAGATGTTGTATGGGGTTGTAATAAACCTCAAACCTGAGGGCTTACTATATAATTTACCTTTTTTTTTAATTATTTTAGCCGTTCGATTTAAATTTGGGCTGTTAGATCTTTTTTTTACCGTTAGATTTGATTATATTTGATCTCAGCCGTTGGATTCAATGTATTTTAAAATAACATTTTTTTTAAAAAAATAAAATTTGAATTTGGACCGTTGGATCAACCAACGGTCCAAAAATGCCAGTCGTTGGATATAAAAAGAGTCGTTGGGCTCTGGGTTGTGGTCGATAGCAGCTTGACAGTGGGCCCCCCTGTTGGGCGCTGAAGGCTCATGGACCGCGTGGGGCGAGTGGGAGAGTGAACGGGCTAAGAGTGGGGTAATTTTGGGCGAGTCCACGCTTTTGTGGGCTAAATCTTGGGGGATATTTGGCCTTGGTTTGACATTTGGCTTGGGTTGGGTTGTGTTTGGGTGGGGGAGGGATAAGTGGGGTATTTTGGCTTTTAGCCTAGGGTTGGGTGTAGTCTTAGAGCTAGTTTGGTATTGTTGTGCTTTGAAAAAAAAAACTGCTTCTGCTGTGCTATGAGAATAAGCTCATTTTTACTGCTTCACGTTTTCAACTTTTTTTTTCACCAAAAACTGTGAAAATAAGTTGTTTTTAAATGCTTAATAAACAATCTTTTTTAGCTCAGTTTCTTTTTTATCCCCACTTTTTATAAAAATACCTCAATACTAAATCAGTATTTAATATAAATAATATCGTTTGTTCAAAAAAATAATCTCGCATTTTCAAAAAATATAATATAAAGTTCTATCTGGGATTTTTTACAGGAAAAAAAATAAATTGGTCTGTTTCTGTGCGCAATTACCAAAAGGCCCACATGCGCATTCTGTCACCAATCAGCGAATCACAGGCTGTCAATTTCAAAGTCTCAACATTTAGTTCAGTTGGGCATCATTCTCCCTAGTTTCTCTCTACTCTTTCCCCTTCTCTCTCTACTCGCTGCGCCCACAAACCCATACCACCAATCACAATTCAACAACTTGACCTCTCTCCATTTTTCACTCTCCCTCTCTCTCTCTCTCTCTCTCTACTTTGTTACTGTTCCATAGATCGCTCAGTCTCACAATCCCCTTCTGCGTTCACTCCTTTCTCGCTCTTCTCCTCTTCTCTCTAGCTTTAACTCCGAAACCTGCAAACCCAGCAAAGAAAACATCAACTTTCTCCTCTTCAGCTCAGCTATGCAAAAAGCTCTCTCCTTTTTCCACTTTCCTTAATTGGGTTCTTGTTTTCTTTTCTGGGTTTTCGTTATAATCTTCTGAAGTTTTCATTTCTCTCTGCCAGCTTCAATCTTTCTTGGAAACTTGATCTGGGTTTTACTCCTTTCGATGTATTTCTGAATTGGCCGTCTAGGGTTTATCTTTGGCAATCTAAGATCTAATATTTTCGAACTTGCTTATTGGATTTCCCCTTAGGTTTTGTAAAGGTTGGGTATTTTTCAGATTCCACAACACGTGCTTGCGTTAAATCCCCCCGAGATTCCTTTCCAAATACTACGCCTTGATTAATTAAGCCTATTTGGTCACAGGGACCTTCACTTCTCTGCATTTCCTATCTGGGTTTTCTCTCTCTTTGAGCTTTCAAAGAGAGAGAGGAGAGAGAAACACTCATTGGCATACTTGCTATGTGATTCAATAGTTGCCCAGATCGGCCAAACTATTTGAAAAAAACCATGTTCAGAGGAATGGAAATTTTCTCTCCAAATCTGCAAAACTCCAATTGGTTGTTTCAAGAGAGCAAGGGAGCCGATTGGACTGCAGAAGAGAACAAGCTATTCGAAAATGCTCTCGCTTTATACGATAAGGACACGCCCGAGCGGTGGCTCAGTGTGGCGGCTATGATCCCCGGAAAGACTGTCGGAGATGTCATCAAACAGTACAAGGAATTAGAAGAAGATGTCAGTGATATCGAAGCCGGGCTTATCCCAATTCCTGGTTACACCAGTAACAATTTCACATTGGAGTGGGTTAACGATCAGGGATTTGACGGGTTGAAGCAGTTTTACAGTGTTGGTGGAAAGCGAGGTGCCTCGACTAGGCCCGCTGATCAGGAGAGAAAGAAAGGGGTGCCATGGACAGAAGAAGAACACAGGTACACTTACTTATTGAATATGTGATATATTTCTTTGTCCTGGTATTTGTTGAGAGCTTGAATCCCATGTCGGGGATTTAAAGCCTTTCATAATAGTTTACTTACTTGAAAAGCTTAGAAGATAAACATAAAGTACAGTTAAAAATCCAGCTGAACAAAGTTAAATGGTATATAGAGCTTCTTAAGCTAAGATTACGATGTTTTGAGGGCTAAAGTCTGTTTGATCTGGTAAATTAGGTTTAATTCGTACAATTTAATATACACATGAACAGTAAATAATCTGTTTAAAATATTGGCTTACTAGAAAAGTGCTTTTGGATTTGCTTCCTAGTGGTGTTCTGCTGCAGTTTTTGATGTTGAAGCTTCTGTAAAAATTGTACTGCAGGCAATTTCTGATGGGCCTTAAAAAGTATGGAAAAGGTGACTGGAGAAACATCTCTCGAAATTTTGTGACCACAAGGACGCCCACTCAGGTTGCTAGTCATGCACAAAAGTACTTTATCAGGCAACTCACAGGAGGGAAGGACAAGAGAAGATCTAGCATCCACGATATCACAACAGTCAATCTCCTCGATGTGAAACCGTCCTCACCTGACAGTACTAAGAGCCCGCCATCATCGGCTCATTCCTCAACCGTGGTGCAGCAGCCACACCAGCATCAGAAGTTGACCGGCACGAGCATTGACTGGAAATCAGCCGATGAGGGACAGCATTTGGTTGGTTCTGCAAATGGGAACAACAACTTCATGGGACCGTTTTGTGGGATGTCTACACACGTACCTAAGCTTGAGGAGCAAAGTTTTCTGAGTGGCAGTCTTCATGGATCTCAGTTTGGACATTACAATGCGAGGTTTGAGATGCAATCAATGCGATACCAGTGAACGTTCGTGCATTAGTTCAATGTTTTGGAATGGGAGGAGGGTGCATTACTCGACCTATGGTGGACAAAAGTTGATGAGGACTTTGTGTTAGTCCGTAGCTCTACAAAAGGATCAGTTAGTTCATCTTCGTATTTACATGAAGCTTTGAGCTTTATGATCACTTGTAATGTTCTGGTTGTGTGCTTTGCGAGTTTGAGTAAATAGTCAGAAACGAAAGAGTAATCTGGGATTGAAAATTTGCATCTGTTTATAAATATTCTATATCAAGTATAATTTTCTGCAAAAAGCGATTTTATGGTACATCCCCCTTTTCTTTTAAGATTTTTTTTGCACAGTTAAACCATCGATGCGGTATATAACTGTAGCATTTGAATCGAAACCCAAAAGTAGTGGAACGGGTAGATTCTTGAGTGAAACTAAGATTATTATTCTCCATTAGTATCTTGTCTGTTACATGACTTATATCCAGTAGTGGATTTAAAATTCTAACTTTGAGGGTCTCAATGTTAAAATAATAGTTATTTTAGATAGAAATGTAGCGCGAAACGAGTAAAAAAATTCACTTTATTCACTGAGGCATTTCGTAGAAAACTTGGTGAGATTGTTGTCGTCAGTCAAATTATATTGCGCACATGTCAACAGATATTGACATATGCCGAAGCAATTTGATGAGTAATATCAAGAAAATTATTGAGTGTTGTCGACATAACTTGTCGAGATATGCTTAACAGATATTACATCAAGCACTGATAGGCTCAAAAGAGATCCATACCAAACATTCGGAATGTCATCGGAAGATCTTCACATGTACATTTCCCAAACTCGATGGTCCTGGAACCACCTTGGTACCAATACACATCCACCATTGCTTGTATAAATGCACGCATAAATGTGTTTATGTGCTTTAAAACTATCACAGTATTAACTTCATTACTATCTCTTTATCACCAAATATTGTTAGTATCTCTCTCATTACGTTGGTACTAAAATAATTTTAATGCAAGAAAAAAGAACTATGCTTGGTTTTACACAATCCATGTCACGGATGCCCGAGTCCAGTGGATTACTTCAAGTGACAAAAATATAATTGGATCTCTTCACCCCTTGCTCGTTTAGGTAAAAAAGGATTTTATATAATGCATGTGACTGCCCCTTAATTGGATCGAATCTTGACCCTAAGCTAAGACCAAGAGCCACTAATTCAAGCGAGAGGAATCAAAATACTCATTCATATTAGAAAAATACACAACTCAAAAGGAATTTAGCGTGAGAGTTAATAGAAAAAACAAAGACAAGATTAAGTGTTTAAAAGGAAAAAAAAATTGCGAGGGGTCACATATATATGGTGGTTTAGCCCCTCGGCGGCATATGCATATTTCCTCTAGTCTGATTGTATGTTTAATGAATGCAGTAATTTCTCTCAAAAACGTTACCTGTGGAGTGTAATAAACTTGTAGTTGAAGTAATTAAGAACGTTTACTATGCATTTAAAAATCTTATGTCCAAAACTCTGATAATTCAACAGAAATTCTGATTTTGTGAAATAATTCTCCACAAAGAGCCGTACAACAAAATAAATTAAAAATGTTTCAAATTCCCTCCCACCCTCAAAAGCAAGCCAATTGTCAGTGATATCTGGATAGCCTTGGATTTTGGTTGACTGCCAAATGCAATCAACAAGGGGAATCATGGTTTAATGATTCTTAAGGTGTACTGTGCCATATAAAGCAAAACTTCAAAAAGTCCCCCTAATCCTATTCCTACGGTATTTCATGGGACATCTAAGCCATAATGTTATGACTAATCAATCTTTATGTCAATTTTCTGCATTACTTAATTTTTAGTTGGACCTCAACATATGGGGGCTTTGGATTCTTTGAGAAAAATAATCTTGACTTTTGTTTATGCGTGAAAGCACTTTCATGACAAAAGGGATCTTCTTGCTAGTCAATTTGCAATGTGGATGGAATGATCTTGACTGTATAAGTCACCTGTGCATGGATATCATCAAGCATATGAAACTGTTAACCATCCACGTAGTACTCGGTAATGACGAGAAGGATGCGTTTACATAAGTGGAATGAATTAATGTCTCACTTCGATTGATTTCTGCTTATCCCAATTTCTAACTAATATGATTCCTCCT
Organism: Malus sylvestris; assembly: GCF_916048215.2. NCBI lineage: Eukaryota > Viridiplantae > Streptophyta > Magnoliopsida > Rosales > Rosaceae > Malus > Malus sylvestris. The sequence goes on from NC_062271.1 coordinate 23,255,106, forward strand.
GACCCTAGTTCTTGATTAGTAAACATTATTCTAAGGGTAAGGATTCTTCAACTGTTCAGTTAAATGGACGGAAGGTAAGATTCTAATGGACCAATTTCTAAGATGTAGCGTTATAGTTGAAATTTCTTCGGTATTAAGACCAATGTTGAAGTAACAATGTTATGGTTGAAAACTCTCTAATGGTGATAGTTCTTTAACATAAGTAGTCCTCCACGCGTTTGATCTTAATATCCAAGTGCGCACTTGCTTATTTCGGTTGAAACTGAGAACTGTCTTGTTTTAGTTGACTAGGGTTAACTGTGGATGAGCAGTCATTCCACCAAGCTCCATGTAGTTTACATATGTATGGAGCTCTCCTCATTGCAGAAGTTAGGATTATTTACCACCAACCTTTTTTTTTTTTATTTGGGATAAGAATTACCACCAACTTTGTGCTTGACTAAGATCAAGTAATTTTTTGGATAATCATTGTATGTCTCACGTGTCATTTTTTTCATTGGAACTAAAAGATTTCCCCCCATGTTTTATCTAGGAGGTAAATCCCAAACAACATCCATTAGGCAGTTAAACATTGGACAAGAATAGCACAATCCGTATTCTAATTCCTATCCCTATTCCCATTTCTATTCCCATTCCTTGAATTGGAGAGATTTTTCAGTATCCGGAAAACAAGCATATATGTTGTATATCATTATATAAGTGGAAAGATACTTGAAAAAAATAAATTGCATTTTAATAATGACATATAATATATGTATCCGTATTTTGGGCACATTAAAAAATCTCTCTTTGAATTGGACCTTTGTTTAGTTGCTTGCTGTTGCTAATTGCTGGCACTAAAATTATTGTTTGCTTTATGCAAAAACCTTATGAAAAGCCTAGTGCCCACCATATTGCCTTGTACACCTTATTTTGGTCCCACCCACTAGACAAAATACTTGAGGCAACATGACCAAATTATAAAGAATGGGTTATCCCTACAAAAAAATTTGAACTATTAAGCCAACAAGATCCTCTCCGGATTCTGGGAATTCGTGAATTGTGTCCATTCATCGTACATCGTGTGATCAATTTTTGTCAAGTACTATTTATACTTATTTTTAAATAAAATTATTTAAAATAATTTCTGATCGTATGATGTACGATAAACAAACACGATTCACAGATCTTCGAGATTCTCAAAAAAAAATCCTTCGAGAATTAGGACTCAACTATTAAGTGACAAGTTTACCCACTTTCTTTTTTCAAAGAAGCAACTTTTCTGCAAGTTGCATAGCAAAAGCACTTTTGGCTACCTTTATTCTAATTTTGATTATTAGCTTTTTATGTTTGATTTATGACCACATATACCTTAGTCACAAAACCCCCGCCCACTTTTTGGCTTTCTTGTGTTCCCTCAATGTTTATACAAAAGTATTGTGATTCTTCTCTCCAATAGTTTTGAGCTTTCAGTAGACATGCCTTTCAGCCATGCGTAAAATAAAATTTGGCAACCCAAATGGCACCAAGTGATGAAACAACGAATATGAGACGAACTGTAAATTTGTACATTTAAAATAATAGTGTTTTTTTTTTGTTTAAATTTATAAATAGAATACATGTAGTTAGTGGCAGAGTCAGAAATATTGTCATAGGTGGTCAATTTTACATGAAGTGAGAGATTTAACTAAGTCACACATTGAGAGTCAAGCCTAAAACTTCCCACTTACAATTGAAAATGAACAGAGCTAAAAAAATTGAACTCATTGTTGTTCATCAAAATAGAAAAATACACATCCATAAACAATATATATCTTAAATACTAATATATAATCTTTGATTCATTCTAATTGTGCATTATCTCTATTATTTTTCTTTTTAGTGTCTTATGACTGTTTATAATATAATAAATTCAATATATCTACACATTAGACTGATAATCATCATTCCAAAAATTATTATATATAGACTATTCCTGACTTATTTTGACTAAAATTCCAAAACAATGTTAGTAAGGAATTCAATAATTACTAGGGCGAGAAGGGTCAAAGCTGAACAAACTTGGCAAAATGTTAGAAAAGATCTACATTGCTATAGTGATGCAAATGGGCAGAAGGTTTAGCTGATCCTTCTAAGCCTGAATTGGCTCCGCCCCTGCATGTAGCCTTTGCAGATAATTGCACGTATTCAAAGTTAATCGTGTTTGAAAGAAAAAAAAACGCTTAGTGAATCGTTTGTGTGAATTATTTATTATTTTGTTTAGTGCATCATTTCGGTCGTTGGTGTCATTAACAGAAAAAAAGAAAAGAAAAAAAAAGTTGAAAGGGTGGAGAAAGTGGAAGAGATTTCATATCTGTTAATAACCAATGAACACTCTAATATATTTAATTAAGTTGCACATTTGGCATCCAAACAAATGAAACATGTTTTAATATACATTGCAACAAAGCAAATATATAATATTATAACTAAAAAGAGTGGCTTGCTGCATCAACTACTTATAATTTTCAATTTGAAAAGTGATTGTTGGGAAATAGTAATACACAACAAAAGTTGATTATTTGACGTGATATGTATATATGGTGATGCTGTCCACACATCATTTTTCATCTTTTACACATTTCTCATAATTTTTAGTCACCGATTGAATGGATTGAAAAAATATTAAATAATAAAAATTAACAAAGAGTGTAAGATAAGTAAAATAGATGTGTGGATAGCACCACCCATGTGTATATCATCTGTTTTGAGCTGCGTAGGCAATGTGACGAGAGGGTGGAAATCCTTGTCATGTTTTCCATTACTTGGTTAAAAAACCTAACTTTTCCTACTCTTTGTGAAGGTTGTTCCTAGTTCTTGTGCATATATATCACCGATTAATTTGGTAGAAAATAAGCACTTTCTTGCTTGTGAAAGAGGCTGCTGCTTTATTAGAGTGAAAAGGAAAAAAAAAGCAATAACACGTACTTCTCGTTTAATTGTATCAATTCACACTACTATGAGTATGCTAACTATCATCTACCAATATTATAATGCGTAAATTAGTAACATCATGTGACGGTGTGATCATCACATTAAAAATGTCTCATACTGTTATAGACTTTAGTATTGCAAGTTGAGGCAAATGATAATTCATTTGCTTCTACCAAAATGAAAATAAATATGGAAACAAGAACAGGAGGAATTGGTAAGATTTTGCATGCAGAGGGGTTGATTAACAAAGAATCTAGGTCCTTACTGCTCTTGCGAGACAGGGATACTTCTTAAGGTGTCCATCACACATTCACGTCAGTTGTGGGGCCATAATTTCAACAAAAAAAAGTTTCATTGGACTATATTGTTGAGTATTTGGTGGGCACTTACCGATTCTTGCACAATTTGTCAAAAGCCTACGCCAACGTATGTCGACAACTACTAGGATCAATAGAGGCTTGTTGAGGGCAACTGTAGTAAACTGTCTAGTAATGTTGAAGGCTGCCAAGGCTTGGCATTTCATTGAGCACTTGGTCGTAGAATAAAGTCACATACAAGAAAAGAGAAAGCAAAGACATGTTGTTGGAAAATATTAGTATTTAGGTTTATTTTAGTATTTGGGTTTCGCTTATTAGTTTAGAAATTGGGCTTAGTCCATCCGAGTTAGGAGTTCTTAGGTTTTGCTCTCTATAAATATAACTTGTAGTTTAGCATGAATAATAAGTCATTCGCAATGTAGTCTCTTAGGGTTTTGTAGTCATTTCGGCATTCTAGTTTGTTTAATAATATTCTTATTATTTTGTTAGTCTTGTTCATTTCGCACTCTGATATTCAACTTGGTATCAGAGCGGGTTCAATCCTTAGGGTACAATCCGTTCTCATTGGTATCAATTTGTTTGCCTTTGTCGTCATTCGTTTTAGATTGTTAGTTGGTATTGATTGTTTGAAAGAGAAAAAAAAGGAAAACAGAAAGGTTCTACTGTTTGTTCGCATGAAAGAAAAAGAAAGAAAAATGGGAAGGAAGGAAAGGATAGAAAAAGAAAAAAAAAAAGGCTGATGTTGTTGGTTCACACAGAAGGAAAAAAAGGAAGGAAGAAGGAAGGGGAAAAAAAAGGGAAAAAAAGAAAGAAAAAGTTGGAGGTTTTTTGGCCCACACGGGCAAAGAGAAAATATAGGCTGTTTGCCAGCCATTTTTTGGTTTGATTGAGATTGTTTTGTGTTCATCATTCGAGTGCTTGGAATTGTGACCACTTGAGTGATTGTGTTGTGTTTGTTCATTCGTTGTTACAATTGAGATATGGAAATCTCGTCCATTTAGTGACGGGTTCTTTCCATACTCTTAACTCTAGCTAGTCGGAACCAGAATCAGTTTGCCAGTAAGAATCAAGAATCAGTTTGCCAGTTTGCAATCAAGAATCAAGAATCAAGTTAAGTCAAGAATCAAGAATCAAGTCAAGTCAAGTCAAGTCAAGAATCAAGTCAAGTCAAGTTTGCATGCCTGCCAGTCCGCCTAACGGAGCCAGTCCGCATCTACTTTTTTGCAAACTCATGTCGTATACCACCATGAGTTTGATAGGGGGTGTTGGAAAATATTAGTATTTAGGTTTATTTTAGTATTTGAGTTTTGCTTGTTAGTTTAGTAATTGGGCCTAGCCCATCCGAGTTAGGGTTTCTTAGGTTTTGCTTTCTATAAATATAACTTGTAATTTAGCATGAATAATAAGTCATTCACAATGTAGTCTCTTAGGGTTTTGTAGCCGTTTCGGCATTCTAGTTTGTTTAACAATATTCTTATTATTTTGTTAGTCTTGTTCGTTCCGCACTCTGATATTCAACTCATGGATGATAAAAGAAAACAAAATTAAAAGAAGACAGAAGTTATGATTTAGTTTTCCATAACTGTTTATTGGGGTTAAATACAAATACACAATCATATATACATAGAGATTTTGAAGTTGTTGGGATCATGGACAACCAATGACATATGTGACTCCACCACGTAGTACTATCAATCACTATAGTTAAGACCAGCTGCATTTGAACGAATTTGTAAAATCCTTGTGGAAAATGAATAATAGATATATTATGTCTATTTTGACCCGGCTTCGAGTTCTCAATTAAGAAGTGAGGTCTTTCTAAAGGAAGAAAAAGCAATTCTTTAATTGTATATAAAGAGGACTAAGATATATTAGTCGTATGATTAAAATTGGAGCTGACTTTGTATCAATGTCAACCCCTTCCATGTGAGAAATTTTGAGTTAGAATCCAAGAAATATAATTTTATTCCTAATTCCTACACGAATAGGAACGAGCGAACCAGTATGGATTGGACTTTCCTTTCAATCTTGGTTAGTTAATTAGATCCGTTTTAAACACAGCCCGCATCCAAAACCCACTAATTAGTAAACGGGCCCAGGCTAGGGCTCTACAACTGCAAATCTGCTACTTTTGAAGGATGCTTTGGTTCAAGTTCAGAATTAACACAAATCACATCGGCGAAAACCAGGTTTTATATAGGCTTTATAAGTTTAAGTGGCTTGTCATGTTTTGAAAGGGATCGACTAAAGATAAAAGTTTAGTCTTGGGCACTGGGGAATTCTTATTTGAATGTTCTGGTATTGGAGTCATGAGCCGAAGACTTAATTGACAGAAACATTAATATTTCGGGCTCAAGACTTGCTTGACAAAAACATACAATGTTCGTCAGAGATTAACTATTTGGTGTTAGTCCTTCATTTATAGACAGTTGACTCATGGGAGATGGATGTCTATTAAACTTCAAGACAACAAATAACTAAAATTATGTCTTTAGGACATTAACAATATGCAAACCTCAATCTACGATACAAGTCAGCATGTTCAGTTTCTATTTTGTTTTTTATTTCAATTATGTAATATTGAATATTATCTCGACGATATAAAATAATAGTGATTACAATTCTTATTCTTGGTACATATTAAATATCCCGTTGCTTTCAAGCATTGTTCAAAAAATAAGGAACGGACCAGGTATGGTACGTTAAAAATACGTCCATGTACATGTATTATTCGACAACTTCGTTAAAATTTAAAAAATTTGGCATTTTTTAAATTTAAAATTTTAATTTATTTAAAATATTTTTATTTCTTCGATAATATGTTAAAAATACATATAGAAAACATGAATGTTATAAATGGGTTAAAATAACGTGTAATTACATGTATAACACTACTACAATATATGCTATCACCGTCGGAGCAAAAACCGACGAGAAATCTGATTTCTATCGGAAATTTGGCAAAAATTCGACACAAAACAATGTAATGTCGCATTTTCAAAGCGACACTATTGCTAACGTCACGAAAGGGCTTTAGTGTCGGTTTCTTGGCTTAAACTGCCACTAAACAGCGTCGCTTTAAAGCGATACTAAAATTCACGTCGGTTTAAACCGACATATACGTACACATTACGTCGCTTTAAAGCGACGTTCATTAGCAATTTAATTGTAAAATATCCATCCTACTGTCTCTTTTAAACGACATCGAAATAAAATTAAATCAATTTAATATCCCATAAATTGACGTCAAATAACAATTAAATAAATAAAATATGCAAACTAATAACGGTCTTAACCGACACCACCTTTGTTAAAAATAATAAAAAAAAACCGACAAACTGCATTCGTCTTCAATTAATTGTAACAGAAAAAATTTATATAATTACAATAATAAATTCCAAGGCCAAAATAAACATTAATGAAAATAATTAACAAGAAAAATAGTGCCAAAATACACAAATATTGTACATCTAACGTTCCACTTAATATACAAAAACTCATCCGTCATAACAACTACTAAATCCGACATTACAAACATAACATAAAAAAATAAAAAAGATAGAACAATTAAAGTGTCATATTTAGCCGACAAGAAAGCGAACCAAATAAACTACTGAACTGAATCTGCGCCTGAATGTGGCACATATCCTTCTCGTCCTTGAGGTCCTATATCTGATGCCAACATCCTCGACAAGTCCACATCAGATCCAACACCCGCAAGCATTTCATCAAACCCCCCAGCTGGAAATTCAAGACAATGAGCAGCCATCTCGGGTCGATATATTGGCACTTGATAAGGCGGCTCCTGCATGTAAGGCATGGGAGGCTGCTGCATGTATGGCATAGGCGGCTGCTGCATGTATGTCGTGGGCTGCATAGGCATCGGATACATAGGATACGGAGGTTGCTGATTATGGCCAGCATAAGGATATGCAAGGGGTGGCTGACTTTGACCCGACTATTGAGGAGGATGAGGTTGACTCTGGCCTGACTGTTGGGTTCCCGGGCTATACGGTGGTTGTGGTTGTGGTTGTGGCTGAAATCTTTGGAAAAGCCACGCAAACATCTGACTTTGCTTGTTCTCTAGGTCTGAAATCCGTTTATTGTTATTTTCGTCCCTCAATTTCAACTCATTATTTTGAGTCATCAGCAATGCCATTGCACTGTTAGATGACCTCTTGGAGGAAATTGATGTAGAAGATGAAGAAAACGCATAGGACACCATATCAGGAGTCACCCCATGACCGTATCCTCTGACTCTATTATACCTCTCAGGACCCATTGTATCAACATACACACGGGTCCTAAGATCTTCATTATCCTCTTGCCCCGACTGAATCAAAGTTTGCAGATTGCTCTCCATTGTTGCCTTGCATTACAATTTTTAAAAATAAAAATTCATTCATAAAACAGAAAAATAAGCTATAGATAATAAAAATTAATAACAATGAAATACAAACACAGTAAAATAAATTACCCATGTAAGCTCCGATGTTTCATCAATCCAAGTTTCATTTTTTCGTGTATGACATTCACGAAAAAAGGTTACAGGATCGTCTTCTTTCCCATGCTTCTTCCGCTTTACCAAAAATAAAATTTCACACGAACAATTTTAAGCAAACCTCATTAAAATTAAAATTTATAACAACTATAGAATATTTAAAATAACATTTCTTCAAATTGTACAATCCATACATATTCTTGCCGCTTTCTTGCAAAAGATTTTGTACCAGTAGTATGGTTCATTGTTTTCCTTTGCCGATTAATCTTGTTTTTTTCAGCAACCTCCTGAAAATAAAAATAAAAAATTTATTAGACAAATTTATAGTTATAACGAAATAAACTACATAACGATTACCTTTGTTTTATCTCCACTCCAGTATGCCAACAAATTAACCCACTGGGTAGGATTCACATCAGGAGGAGGCTGGCGAGGCTCCTCTGCTGCTCTTTCGGTATAATACTTTTTTTTAACTTATTTCTAAACTCTTTATGTGCATGCTCAACAACCTTAAGCGTCATAAAGCGGATCAAAGGCGTTTTTGGTATATCTGCATCTTTAAAAACAATATTTCCCTACATCCATAAAAAAAAAAAAAAAAATCAACCAAGTCAAATATTATAACAATCATTGAATTATTCTTTTATTTTCTAGTAAAAATAAAAATATCTATACCTTAATTCTATTCCAGAAAGCTTCCTTATCTACATCCTTAATCTTACGCCAATGCTTCGCCAATGGGAGATTTCTGTGGTCTCTAACCTCCGATGCCACATATTTTGAAAATGCACTAGAATTATCATTAATGCATTTTCCGGACATATCAAATGAACAAAGCTATTTCATCAATTTGGGAACTGAGGGTCCTCGCCTCCGTTGAGATGTTCCTTGTTCATACAAAAACCACAATTAAAACACACCAAAAAAAGTAGGAAACAACTGTAAATTTTCAGTTTAAGCATAATAGTAGATTAAACACACAAAAAAAAAATAGAAACGAAACTAATAATAATATGGAAAAATAACCAGCTTCGACCTCCTCCTCTTCCATATGAAGTTCCTCATAACGTTGATGATCACTACTACTATCCATAGAAAAAGTAAAGGAATCACGGAAGAAATGCGGAATAAAGAAGATGGAGAAGGAGAGGGAGTCAAATGAGAGAGTCAAATGAGAGAATGAAAAGGAAACACATAGAAATAGGTCGAAATATAGAAGCTTAAATATGGAAAAAAACTTAGCATCAAAATATGAAAACATTACGTCGCTTAAAACCGACACAACCTCTTACTCGACCTAGATACACATAGCCTGACACACTTTTGACTGCAAGGATACTACTGGCGTCGAAATAGGGTCATATTGCGACGGTTAAAACCGACGTTATTCTTACAGATTTGCCTAGCGTCGAAATAAAAGACAATTTGCGTCGGTTTTAACCGACGTTCTTCTGACATACAGTCATTGCAGTGGCCTCGAAATTGGACGTGCGAATGAACCGAGGCATCGAAATAATAAATGGTTGCGTCAAAATAATCAGTGGTTGCGTTGGTTTAAAACGACGCATGAAACGAGGCGTCGAAATAATAAGTGGTTGTGTCGAAATAATAAGTGGTTGCATCGGTTTAAACCGACGCCACTACTTATTATTTCGACGCAACCACTTATTATTTTGATGCCTCGGTTCATTCGCACGTCCAATATGACCCTAATTCTTCCAATCCATTTCCCCGTGCAAAAAAACTGGGAAAATTCCCGCCCAACATTAAAAAAAAAGAGTTTAACTAAAAAAAAAATGTAAACAAGGAGAAAAAAAAAAGTTTAACCCAAAATTAAAAAATAAGCAGTTATGTTATTTCATATAATATTTTAATAAATAAAATTTAACTTATACATAATACTTAATAAAAAAGAGAAATATAATTTTAGGATCATTTTGATATAGACGCCTTAAATTTGAATTTTTTTAATCAAACATCTATAACTTTTAAACTTTTGATCAAACATTCTTCTGTTAATTTTTAATTAAAAAATATGAATTTTATTGTAAATAATTGACCAACTAGTTCACAAAATAATATGATAAATATTCTAAAATCACCACAAACTTCCTATCTTATCTTATCATAATTCGTTTAAAATGAATTTTTCTTATGCAAATAATTTGTTGTTTTAAATTATAAAAACATATAAACATCATATTAACATACAATTATGAAATATAACATGCACAAATATTAAATATAACGTACCAATTTGTATTAATCTGGGTATGTATTAGTATTTTGGTACGTTATGCAATTTTTTATTTAGTACGTACCAAGTTATTAGTACGTTGTATTATCCTTATTTTGGTACGTACAAAACTTATGGTACGTACAAAACTTATGGTACGTTATGTGTAAGTTGTGTAACCAAAAAAAAAGATAACTTTTCACATTAAAACATTGCACTAAAAAATATTTTGTCAACTCTTAAGAGTTTATTCATACTTTCATTAAGTGTAAATATTTTAAATTGAAGATTGAAATCATTCACTGTATTCATATAGGGTGAAAGAGTGTACATATAAAAAATCATCAAAATTGGAGTTAAAATAACCGTTAAATCGTGATTTTTCGTTAATAACCGTCGAATAAGTTTTTCCCTTTACTTTATCTCAGAATGTTTTTTTTTTTTGTAATTTTTGGCGTATGCGATCTCGAATTATATACAAACATGTTTGACGGTTGGATCGTTGAAATTAGTTTCGTAGAATTTGTATTCCATCAAAACGATAGATTCACTAACACTTAAAGAGTTTATTCATACTTTCATTAAGTATAACATAAGATTTTGTGGTATCCACTAGTGTAAATATTTCAAATTGAAGATCGATCGTTTTTAGGGGTATAAAATTTTTAAATAAAAGAATTTAATATATATATATATATATTATAGTTTTTAGAAGTATAAAATTGTTAAATAAAAAGAAAAATAGTGTAATTAACAACTTAAAAGTTTCGTGAACTGTAAATAAGAAAAAATAATCATCCTTTTTCGCATTAATACATATAATTCACAAGAGGTTTTTACCTTGCGTCGAAATAGACTGACATTGTGTCAAAATAGGCTAACATTGCGTCGGATCAAACCGACGTAACATGACAGTCTGTGTCGAAATAAGCTTTCATTGTGTCGAAATAATCTAAGGTTGCGTCGGTTAAAATCGACGCCAACTCAATGAAAAAGCTCTTCCAATCCATTCCCTCTTGAAAAAAACCGGGAAAAGTGCCGCCCAAAATATTTCAATTAAATCGACGCAGATGACATATGCCGTCGGTTAAAAGCGACAGGAAACAAGCTAAAAAAAAAAAGTATAACCCAATATTAAAAAAAAAGGTTTAACTTATATATAATACTTAATAAAAAGAAGAAATATAATTTTATAATAAGATATCATAACATACGAAATGAAAGATAGTATAATTAATACATAAAATAATTAACATATTTATTCCCCGTCATCATCTGTTAGCTCATCGTCGACATTGGCATGATTAACGAACTCGGTAGGCAATGCTAATGATTCAAGAAAAGGAGTTTCTTCCACGCCAACCCTTGTATGGAAATTTTCATTATCAAGAATTCGATCATCCAAGTTCGGTATGACATAATCATCCATAGCATCACTATCCTCTAGTACGTCAATAGCATCACTATCCTCTAAGATACATGGAACAGAAGGACAAGCACTCATCCACCAAATATGCTTCATCAATAGAACCTTCAGGACGACCCTTATTACGAACATAGCGCTTCAATGTTTGCAAATACCTATAATTATAAACAAAACACAAACAATTATAATTATAAATTAAAGTTATGACTACAATTGTAAAAAAATTATAAAAATTTATTAATTACCGTTCAATTGGATACATCCATCTATAGGGAACAGGCCCTGCAAGAGCTGCTTCATCTGCCAAGTGAACTGGAAGGTGCACCATTATATCAAAAAATGCAGGAGGGAATATTTTTTCAAGTTGACATAATGTCAAGGCAATTCTTGAACTCAGTTCCTTGAATCCTTCCTCAGACTCCTTCTTACTACACAACTGTCTGAAAATTGCACTCAACTCTAATAATACCATAGTAATAGCTTTAGGCAAAACCGGGCGTATTGCAAGCGGGAGTAATTGCTGCATTAAAACATGGCAATCATGACTTTTCAACCCATGTATTTTTCGTTCATTCACGTGCACACATCGCGATAAATTTGATGAATATCCATCGGGGACCCGAATAGTAGACAACACATTGCAAAACGCAGTTTTTTGTTCTCTTTTCAACGTGAACAAAGCTGGAGCTAGAAATGTTCTATTTCCTTCTCTATGTGGGTGTTGACTGCGTCTTATGTTCAAGACTTCAAAATCTGCATGTGCAGCCAATCCATCTTTAGACTTTTCTATACCTAGCAATGTTCCCACCACACTGTCACATATATTCTTCTCGATATGCATAACATCAAGATTGTGTCTAATCAACAGATGCTTTTAATAAGGTAGTTCATAAAAAATAGATTTCTTCTTCCACTGACTGTTACCACTTGTACTGCACGAAGTTCTTTTTCTGCGTTGCCCAACTAAAGCATTTTTCTTTGGTTTTCCAAAAGTAAATCTCAATGTACAAAGTTCTCCGAGACATTGTAAACTAGTCCACTGCCTTGGTGCACTACGATGCTCTCAACGACCATTAAAAGCTGTGGTTTGCCTTCGAAACCTATGATTATCTTCAAGAAAGCGTCGATGTCCCATATAACAAATTTTACGACTCGCCGGCAAGTAAATAGATTCTTTATCGTGCATGCAATGTGGACATGCTTTATAGCCATGTGTACTCCATCCTGACAACATTCCATAAGCAGGAAAATCACTTATAGTCCATAAGATAGTAGCATTCATTGTAAAACTTTGGTTGGAATACTCATCATAAGTTGGAGTGCCCACCTCCCACAACTCATTCAACTTGTCAATCAGTGGACGCATGTATACATCAATCTCTTTACCAGGACTGCGCGGTCCTGGTATTAAAAGAGACAACAACAAATTTTGTTCCTTCATGCACATCCAAAGCGGCAAATTGTAAATAGAAAGCACCACAGGCCATGTGCTATGGTCATTCCTCATTTTTCCAAAAAGATTAAATCCATCACTAGCCAACCCTAATCGAACATTTCGAATTTCTGACGCAAAATCCGGATATAAATTATCCAAATTCTTCCATGTTGGAGAATCTGAAGGATGTCTCATAAACTTATCTTTAGGACATTCAATTGCATGTCACCTCATATGTTTAGCCGTATGCTTCGACATAAAAAATCGTTGCAATCGTGGTTTTAAAGGAAAATACCACATAACCTTATCTGCGATCTTTTTTCTCGACCTATCCGCTGTGTTGGTAATTTTATATCTTGATTCACCACAAACCGAGCACACGGTCAAATCCGAAGTATGTTTCCAATAGATCATGCAATCATTGGGACATGCATCAATTTTCACATACGTCAGACCCAAGTCATTTATAAGTTTTTTTTGCCTTATAACAAGATTCAGGCAAACAATCCCCTTCAGGCAACATTATTTTAATTAACTCCAGTAAAGTTGTGAACATGCTTTATAGCCATGTGTACTCCATCCTGACAACATTCCATAAGCAGGAAAATCACTTATAGTCCATAAGATAGTAGCATTCATTGTAAAACTTTGGTTGGAATACTCATCATAAGTTGGAGTGCCCACCTCCCACAACTCATTCAACTTGTCAATCAGTGGACGCATGTATACATCAATCTCTTTACCAGGACTGCGCGGTCCTGGTATTAAAAGAGACAACAACAAATTTTGTTGCTTCATGCACATCCAAAGTGGCAAATTGTAAATAGAAAGCACCACAGGCCATGTGCTATGGTCATTCCTCATTTTTCCAAAAAGATTAAATCCATCACTAGCCAACCCTAATTGAACATTTCGAATTTCTGACGCAAAATCCGGATATAAATTATCCAAATTCTTCCATGTTGGAGAATCTGAAGGATGTCTCATAAACTCATCTTTAGGACATTCAATTGCATGTCACCTCATATGTTTAGCCGTATACTTCGACATAAAAAATCGTTGCAATCGTGGTTTTAAAGGAAAATACCACATAACCTTATCTGCGATCTTTTTTCTCGACCTATCCGCTGTGTTGCTAATTTTATATCTTGATTCACCACAAACCCAGCACACGGTCAAATCCGAAGTATCTTTCCAATAAATCATGCAATCATTGGGACATGCATCAATTTTCACATACGTCAGACCCAAGTCATTTATAAGTTTTTTTTGCCTTATAACAAGATTCAGGCAAACAATCCCCTTCAGGCAACATTATTTTAATTAACTCCAGTAAAGTTGTGAACATGCTTTATAGCCATGTGTAATCTATCCTGACAACATTCCATAAGCAGGAAATTCACTTATAGTCCATAAGATAGTAGCATTCATTGTAAAACTTTGGTTGGAATACTCATCATAAGTTGGAGTGCCCACCTCCCACAACTCATTCAACTTGTCAATCAGTGGACGCATGTATACATCAATCTCTTTACCAGGATTGCGCGGTCCTGGTATTAAAAGAGACAACAACAAATTTGGTTGCTTCATGCACATCCAAAGCGGCAAATTGTAAATAGAAAGCACCACATGACATGTGCTATGGTCATTCCTCATTTTTCCAAAAAGATTAAATCCATCACTAGCCCCCTAATCGAACATTTCGAATTTCTGACGCAAAATCCGGATATAAATTATCCAAATTCTTCCATGTTGGAGAATCTGAAGGATGTCTCATAAACTCATCTTTAGGACATTCAATTGCATGTCACCTCATATCTTTAGCCGTATACTTCGACATAAAAAATCGTTGCAATCGTGGTTTTAAAGGAAAATACCACATAACCTTATCTGCGATCTTTTTTCTCGACCTATCCGCTGTGTTGCTAATTTTATATCTTGATTCACCACAAACCGAGCACACGGTCAAATCCGAAGTATGTTTCCAATAGATCATGCAATAATTGGGACATGCATCAATTTTCACATACGTCAGACCCAAGTCATTTATAAGTTTTTTTTTCCTTATAACAAGATTCAGGCAAACAATCCCCTTCAGGCAACATTATTTTAATTAACTCCAGTAAAGTTGTGAACATGCTTTATAGCCATGTGTACTCCATCCTGACAACATTCCATAAGCAGGAAAATCACTTATAGTCCATAAGATAGTAGCATTCATTGTAAAACTTTGGTTGGAATACTCATCATAAGTTGGAGTGCCCACCTCCCACAACTCATTCAACTTGTCAATCAGTGGACGCATGTATACATCAATCTCTTTACCAGGACTGCGCGGTCCTGGTATTAAAAGAGACAACAACAAATTTTGTTGCTTCATGCACATCCAAAGCGGCAAATTGTAAATAAAAAGCACCACAGGCCATGTGCTATGGTCATTCCTCATTTTTCCAAAAAGATTAAATCCATCACTAGCCAACCCTAATCGAACATTTCGAATTTCTGACGCAAAATCCGGATATAAATTATCCAAATTCTTCCATGTTGGAGAATCTGAAGGATGTCTCATAAACTCATCTTTAGGACATTCAATTGCATGTCACCTCATATGTTTAGCCGTATACTTCGACATAAAAAATCGTTGCAATCGTGGTTTTAAAGGAAAATACCACATAACCTTATCTGCGATCTTTTTTCTCGACCTATCCGCTGTGTTGGTAATTTTATATCTTGATTCACCACAAACCGAGCACACGGTCAAATCCGAAGTATGTTTCCAATAGATCATGCAATCATTGGGACATGCATCAATTTTCACATACATCAGACCCAAGTCATTTATAAGTTTTTTTTGCCTTATAACAAGATTCAGGCAAACAATCCCTTTCAGGCAACATTATTTTAATTAACTCCAGTAAAGTTGTGAACATGCTTTATAGCCATGTGTACTCTATCCTGACAACATTCCATAAGCAGGAAATTCACTTATAGTCCATAAGATAGTAGCATTCATTGTAAAACTTTGGTTGGAATACTCATCATAAGTTGGAGTGCCCACCTCCCACAACTCATTCAACTTGTTAATCAGTGGACGCATGTATACATCAATCTCTTTACCAGGACTGCGCGGTCCTGGTATTAAAAGAGACAACAACAAATTTTGTTCCTTCATGCACATCCAAAGCGGCAAATTGTAAATAGAAAGCACCACAGGCCATGTGCTATGGTCATTCCTCATTTTTCCAAAAAGATTAAATCCATCACTAGCCCCCTAATCGAACATTTCGAATTTCTGACGCAAAATTCGGATATAAATTATCCAAATTCTTCCATGTTGGAGAATCTAAAGGATGTCTCGTAAACTCATCTTTAGGACATTCAATTGCATGTCACCTCATATGTTTAGCCGTATGCTTCGACATAAAAAATCGTTGCAATCGTGGTTTTAAAGGAAAATACCACATAACCTTATCTGCGATCTTTTTTCTCGACCTATCCGCTGTGTTGGTAATTTTATATCTTGATTCACCACAAACCGAGCACACGGTCAAATCCGAAGTATTTTTCCAATAGATCATGCAATCATTGGGACATGCATCAATTTTCACATACGTCAGACCCAAGTCATTTATAAGTTTTTTTTTCCTTATAACAAGATTCAGGCAAACAATCCCCTTCAGGCAACATTATTTTAATTAACTCCAGTAAAGTTGTGAACATGCTTTATAGCCATGTGTACTCCATCCTGACAACATTCCATAAGCAGGAAAATCACTTATAGTCCATAAGATAGTAGCATTCATTGTAAAACTTTGGTTGGAATACTCATCATAAGTTGGAGTGCCCACCTCCCACAACTCATTCAACTTGTCAATCAGTGGACGCATGTATACATCAATCTCTTTACCAGGACTGCGCGGTCCTGGTATTAAAAGAGACAACAACAAATTTTGTTGCTTCATGCACATCCAAAGCGGCAAATTGTAAATAGAAAGCACCACAGGCCATGTGCTATGGTCATTCCTCATTTTTCCAAAAAGATTAAATCCATCACTAGCCAACCCTAATCGAACATTTCGAATTTCTGACGCAAAATCCGGATATAAATTATCCAAATTCTTCCATGTTGGAGAATCTGAAGGATGTCTCATAAACTCATCTTTAGGACATTCAATTGCATGTCACCTCATATGTTTAGCCGTATGCTTCGACATAAAAAATCGTTGCAATCGTGGTTTTAAAGGAAAATACCACATAACCTTATCTACGATCTTTTTTCTCAACCTATCCGCTGTGTTGGTAATTTTATATCTTGATTCACCACAAACCGAGCACACGGTCAAATCCGAAGTATGTTTCCAATAGATCATGCAATCATTGGGACATGCATCAATTTTCACATACGTAAGACCCAAGTCATTTATAAGTTTTTTTTTCCTTATAACAAGATTCAGGCAAACAATCCCCTTCAGGCAACATTATTTTAATTAACTCCAGTAAAGTTGTGAACATGCTTTATAGCCATGTGTACTCCATCCTGACAACATTCCATAAGCAGGAAAATCACTTATAGTCCATAAGATAGTAGCATTCATTGTAAAACTTTGGTTGGAATACTCATCATAAGTTGGAGTGCCCACCTCCCACAACTCATTCAACTTGTCAATCAGTGGACGCATGTATACATCAATCACTTTACCAGGACCGTGCGGTCCTGGTATTAAAAGAGACAACAACAAATTTTGTTGCTTCATGCACATCCAAAGCGGCAAATTGTAAATAGAAAGCACCACAGGCCATGTGCTATGGTCATTCCTCATTTTTCCAAAAAGATTAAATCCATCACTAGCCAACCCTAATCGAACATTTCGAATTTCTGACGCAAAATCCGGATATAAATTATCCAAATTCTTCCATGTTGGAGAATCTGAAGGATGTCTCATAAACTCATCTTTAGGACATTCAATTGCATGTCACCTCATATGTTTAGCCGTATGCTTCGACATAAAAAATCGTTGCAATCGTGGTTTTAAAGGAAAATACCACATAACCTTATCTGCGATCTTTTTTCTCGACCTATCCGCTGTGTTGGTAATTTTATATCTTGATTCACCACAAACCGAGCACACGGTCAAATCCGAAGTATCTTTCCAATAGATCATGCAATCATTGGGACGTGCATCAATTTTCACATACGTCAGACCCAAGTCATTTATAAGTTTTTTTTGCCTTATAACAAGATTCAGGCAAACAATCCCCTTCAGACAACATTATTTTAATTAACTCCAGTAAAGTTGTGAAGATCTCGTTTGGTATTCCCACTAAACACTTGATCTGATACAGTCTTACAACTGCTTCTAATTTCTTAAACTCCTTACACCCTGGCCACAAATCTTGATCTGCCTCTTCAAGCAACCTAAAAAAAGTCTCCACCTCTTCTGGACGCCCTTCCCCAATGAACGGTTCAGTAGACGGCCCAACACCTTCTTCTGTTGATGGTTGGACAAATGCATCATTAAGAAAGTCATGCATGCCAATCACCTCATCTCCTGTTTCTTCTTCTCCAATTGCCACATTTTGCTCTCCAATGTTTTGTTCACCATGATGTCGCCAGCAAGCATTTTTATAGTCTTTATCCATATATGAGATGTTCAATAATAATGTTCCTAACAAAAGTATATTGATTACAACATCTTTTGCAAGGACATCTAAACTTATCAGGACCAACACCATTTGCTACTGCTTGATCCAAAAACAAATTAATTCCGGCTGTATACGCTTCAAAATTTCAGGGTATCGTCAACCAACTCTTGTCCATATTTTACCAGTTTACGAGGGTAAAATATTACGCTGACACTAAGATGCCTACAATCTTGCAATCCCTATCATGTAGGCATAACTATTAGAATTTTCAATCTCTATCTTTCAACCTCGAACTCTATCACGATTGCAATCTTTTAATTTTCGACACCTATTATAGTAAAAAAAAATTAAAATAACAACAAAAAGTTATCAAAATTATGCTCATCTAATCCATTCTAGTAAATAACAACCAAAAGTTATCAAAATAACAATAAATTAAAATAACAATTATAGTGCAAAAGTTATATTTAATATTGTTAATTTAACATAAATGCTTATAAATATTATTCATTCCATTTTCTCATAACAATTCAAATTGTAAAAAAAATTAATTTAACATAATATAATCTTATATTACTAAAAATGATAAGTTTATGTTATATTAATATTGTTAATTTAACATAAATGCTTATAAATATTATAAATATTATTCATTTCATTTTCTCATAACCATTCAAATTGCAAAAAAAAAAAAATTAATTTAACATAATATATTTTTATATTACTAAATATTATAAGTTTATGTTATATTTAATATTGTTAATTTAACGTATGCTTATAAATATTATTCATTCCATTTTCTCATAAAAATTCAAATTGCAAAAAAAAAATTATTTAACATAATATATTCTTATATTACTAAATATTATAAGTTTATGTTATATTTAATATTTTTAATTTAACATAAATGCTTATAAATATTATTCATTCCATTTTCTCATAACAATTCAATTGCAAAAAAAAATTAATTTAACATAATATATTCTTATATTACTAAATATTATAATTTTATGTTATATTTAATATTGTTAATTTAACATAAATGCTTATAAATATTATTCATTCCATTTTCTCATAACAATTCAAAGTATTCTCATCTAATCCATTCTAGTAAATAACAACAAAAAATTATCAAAATAACAACAAATTAAAATAACAATTAGAGTGCAAAAAAATTAATTTAACATAATATATTCTTATATTACTCAATATTATAGGTTTATGTTATATTTAATATTGTTAATTTAACATAAATGCTTATAAATATTATTCATTCCATTTTCTCATAACAATTCAAATTATTCTCATCTAATCCATTCTAGTAAATAACAACAAAAAATTATCAAAATAACAACAAATTAAACTAACAATTAGAGTGCAAAAAAAATTAATTTAACATAATATATTCTTAAATTACTCAATATTATAAGTTTATGTTATATTTAATGTTGTTAATTTAACATAAATGCTTATAAATAATATTCATTCCATTTTCTCATAACAATTCAAGTGACAAAATTAATTAATTCGCCCAAATATTAATTAATTTAACAAAAATAGTAGAAATTTATCTAACTACTTAAGTTACAATTTTTAAATAAATAAACTTGTGTATTATACAATTTAAAAATTAAAGAATTTAGTGATAGAAACCTGAATTATAGAAGAATTCCGTCATCGATCAATTCTTTATGTACTCAACCAGCTCAAATAAATTCCCTACAAAAATAAATTGTATCTAAAAATTAAACATAAGAGGAGAAAATAAAAAATATTGCAAGCAAGAAAAACTTACCGTTGTGAAGAATGAACTTGCAAGAACTCGGGAAGGTGAAAGAGAAGAATAAATAATAATGGTGAAAGAGAGAGAACACTAGAAGGCTTTGTAAATGGTGAGAATGAGATAAATGCAAGAGAAGAAGAAGAAAACACGGGGAGGGTATATAAAGACCATCAATCTGTCGCTTACAACTGACACCGGGTTTTAAAATATTTAAAAAAATAAAATATATGTCGCTCAAAACCGACGCAGGATTTAAAATATATAAAAACAACAATTAGTGTCGTTTCTATATGCGACACCCATACTTTATGTCGCTTAAAAGCGACACTGTTTTATTTAAAGCGACGCCAGTATTTAAAATTATTAAAATGTGTGTCGGTTATAAGCGACATTAAATGTTTACGTTGGTTTAAAAGCAACGCAGGCTTTGTAAATCCGACGTCGTATTCAGTGGGTGTCGCAACTCTCTTGTGCGCCACTATATTATATTAAACCGACACAACAACTGACACTATAAGGCCCTTTTGTAGTAGTGTAATACCTTGGAGTTATAAACAACGTACAGTTAAAAAAATCATTAAAACATGTATGAAAAACATATGTATTTTTGAAAAATATGTATGTATGTGTATAATATGTATATTCTATACGAATTTACTAACTATGCTTTCGAGCGTTATATTTGTGGCTATTAATATTCTATCACATATTGATTTTTCCTAACAGTGAGAAAACATTTTCTGAAGTCCTTGTAAGAGTAGCATACAAATGTGGTAGAGAAAATACAATAAGAGTAACATTTTTGTTACCTTATTAAGGTGAGCATTGGTTGTATTCTTCTGGGCCGCAAATTTTAACCTTGGTATGTCTTTTATTTTTCTTTCTTGCATTATTAACGTGTAAGTGTCAAAAGTGGATATGTCCTTCATTAATCTTTGGTTTTTGGCTCCATTGCTTAATACCAGTGTTCTAAAACTCGGGCTCGGCAGCCGCCTAGATGGCGCCTAGGCGCTCGACGGCGGCCCACTCCCTGATTATACCAAAATCATTCAATAAGTTAGCCAGACTATTAAGTGGCACTTAGAAGGCTGCCTAGCCCTCCTAGGCGGCCTCGACAGTCTCTGGGTGGTTCTGCAACTTAAGAATTATCGCTGGAAAGGTTGTGTATCTCCGCCGTCTTGCTGCGATTTCATCGTGTCCTTGCGTCTTGTTCCCTCTCTGTGTGTGTAGGAGAGGAGTCGCATAGAACATTTGACGAGAGAGAGCTCTGTAAAATTGCAATCTGCAGAGAAGAAGAATGCGACGGTGCAGAGCTCTGTAAAATTGCAATTAGCAGAGGAGAATGATGAGACGGCACATAGGTTATGTTGTTGGCTAGGGTTAGAGATAGGATTTCAAGTGGCTGACATTCCTTTTAAAATTAGAGAATAAAATATATTTATTTATTTAATATGAAAACAAGGCCCAATCCTTTTTGAAATGAAAAGTAAGGCCCAACAATTAAAACATAAGATTTAGAAAAAGCATTACAAAACCAAGAAGAAAGAACCCCATAATTTTAGATATATACTCATATTTTATAATATATATATAATAAATTAACCTATATGTCATTTTATTTTGTAATTTATGTATCTCAATACAATTTTATATTTTTTATGACACACCCCGATCCGGAATGTTCATTAGGACCCCGAATCGAGCTGTGCTGGCCGCCACCTAGAAGGTGACGAAGCAATAAAGTGATGATAAGGAAAAAAAATGCGAATAATTTTAAACCTAAAGGTGCTTGATAACAAAGTGCACTGTGCGTGGGTATGAACCCAAATCACACGTGATGTCAGAGCATAGTCAAGTACAGCAATGTAGGTAGAAACCGTACCCACAAAAGTAGCCACCTTAACAGGGACATGCCACGAATCCTCGTCGATAAGGAACTTTGCTACTAGAACCTGGAGGGGCGCAAAACAGAAAACGTGAGTGGGCGAAAATAAAGCTTTTCAAAACATCTCATTTATTCAACATTTATAACCCCTCTCTGAAAAACCTGTATACTTTCCCAGAAAAATAGTATATAAACGTATATATACATATATCATCAAAACTCCGCTCACCATCTATCAACATAACATCTCAAAAAGAATATGCCATGCCATGCCAAAATATAATATGAATGCATCAATATAAATCAGGTAAAATAATAAATCAACCGGATACCCTATAGTGGTCCTGTACGACTGATTCTATAGCTCAATATCCCATCCAGCCGGAGTCACCAACTGTGACCTGTACGGCCCTGCCGGAGTCACCAACTGTGACCTGTACGGCACTACACTGCACATAAGTTGGAACTACCTATAGTAGTCTGTACGACTAAGATGGTGAAATAATACGCTCTAGTGCTTCTCTCATCAATCATCTGTGCACATAATCTAAAGTCACCTACCAGTCGGAACCCCTCTAATGGTCTGTACGACTGGCATGTCGGAACCACCTCTAGTGGTCTGTACGACATCCACCTACTTGGATCCAAGGCAAGCGTGCGGTGTGGTGAATACTATAAGCACTAATACCAAAGGTACAGTTTATGAGCTCACAACGCAATCACATCATCATTCATTCATATAAACCATATAAACTCACCTGATACTCACCTGTGCGTCCACGACACCAATTCACATATATGCATCATATACCAAATCATATAATTCATATAATTTCTATGCATGGCATTTCAAAACTCCTTTCATAACGCATTTCATTTAAACTCGATTTCTGGGAAAATCAATAGTATATAGATATATATAGAAAACAAATGCCCACTCACCTGGGGTCTGCGCTACGACTCCCTAACATCATAACCAAGGCGTCCCGAACGCTCGGCTCCTAAAACAGTTATCAAACCACGTCTCAAAACTCTTATCCATAGAATATGAAATTCACATAACACACATCCACAAGGGCATTCAAGAATAATGCGAGACCCGTTGATCAAAGGTCAACCGTCGACTAAGTTCGACGGTAGAGTCATAACCCCACATAACTCAATCTGAAAGATCCACAACTTAGATTTCCAATCCGTCACTTCCCAAGATACACATTAAGCTTCTAGAACAACATACTAAAATTTCGTTACGATACGACGGTTGGATCTCCGCCAATTTCCAAAACCGAGTGGCGGTTAACCTTTTATTCTTATGAACTTACAAATCCAATTCGAGAAGATCCATACGTAGGATTTCCAATCCGTAAGTTCCTGCATTCTTCAAATATTACATACTACTACGTATCAAAGTTTGGTGACGATCCAACGGTTAGATCGTCAATTCACCTTTTAGCCTAACCATGAATCGTATCGAAATTAAGTCCAAATGATCAACTAACGTTAAACCACTATCATAACTGAACTCAAGACATCAAATATAACTTAAAAATAACATTGGCGGCCCACGCGTCCGTAATGACGAGTACTACGAGGATAGGCCAAGAAAAAAATGTTTAGGTGACACGATATCGTAAATAATCTCAATCAACACACGTGTCTCGAAAGGAAATTTCGTAAAATCACTTAATAAAATTATAGAAATCAATATTTTCCGGGACGGGCTGTCACAATCTTCCCCCCTTTAAAAATTTCGTCCCCGAAATTTCAAATAACTTGCTAGATGCAAAATACTCAAAAAAAATAAGAAGAGTACCATTATATAAAAATACTTACACAAGGAAGAGATCAAGTTAGAGCGGTTGCATAAAAGAGAGTGCCATTCCGTCGCGATCGGATTGCAATTATTCCTCTTTCACGCCTCCAAGCTCACACCTTTTTCCTTCCTCGTCAGTATAGTAATATAACATCCACAAAATCTGTCAAGTAAGAATACCACTTACCCCGTAATGGCTTAAGAAAAGTTTACGGATATCAAAAACAACTATCAATATAGAAACCTTCAGTTCAGATACTTGCGCCAAACTTAAAATCAAGAGTAGAAATAACTCACTCAACATTTGCAAAATCAGAAATACTCAAATAAATAGAATAGTCTCATAGAAGATGCTTACACACAAAAATCAAGATTCAAAATGAAAATGGTCCTTGCCAAAAATTTGTCATGACACGTACTTCGAGAAAGTCTGAAATATAACTAATTAGTAACTACTATTAAAGATGAGCCGTCTTGCCCACTAACTTAGAGAACCCAAAATTAAGCCATTGATATTATTGTTTGCGGCCTGAATTGTCGATAGTTCAATGTTGTTTCAATAAGTTAGTAAGAATCATCTTGCTCCTTGAATGCAATTATGTCCAAATCATCCAATTCGTGTCTTGATCACAACGTCATAAAATCTTCAAGCGCATCAATCTAACTATTAGGAGTGTCGTCAATATTACTAGGCTTCATACCTTCACCAATACTCAGCTGAAATCCATTCAATTCTCAATACCACATGAAATTCCTTTTTGGTAAGTCCAATAAACTCATGAGGAGATTGTACTTCAAGATTTCTTGTACACATCGATATAAAACTGGCGCACGCCTTCGCCGAGACAATGTATCGAATTACTCATCGATCGAGTGAAAAATCATGTCAAGAAGGTTAAAGCATACTCGAAAATCCGAGAACCCCAAACAAGGTCATCACATTCAAAGTTCATGATATCCAACTGATTGGTTGTCCTTACCCTTACCAAAAACAACTTCCAGAATACTCAATGACCAACGGTAATAATCTAATCCACAGAGTAATCGACAGGTGATTGAGGAATTAACAATTCCAACTAGATTTCAATATCCAAGCAATTTTTCTCGAATGACTATCTGTCCTTAAAAATAGTGTGAACTGTAATAGGGTAGGCATGTACCAAAGTTGACCAAATACACTCTTAGCACAAGGAATGAATACGAAGTCATGACCAGAAATGATGTTGACCAAAATGCCAACTAACCAATAAATTCAAGCATAGGTAATTTTAACAAGTGGTCCAACTGTAGCTCCCTCAGAATTAATGGAAGAATGGATTGATTGCCAAGTCAATCCATAAACATCAAGGC
Organism: Malus sylvestris; assembly: GCF_916048215.2. Classification (NCBI taxonomy): domain Eukaryota; kingdom Viridiplantae; phylum Streptophyta; class Magnoliopsida; order Rosales; family Rosaceae; genus Malus; species Malus sylvestris. Next base: position 23,280,447 of record NC_062271.1, read on the forward strand.
ATCACTATCACTCCACATGTACCAAAATACTTCTTACCAAGAGCTTATAGTAATTATCCCGTTTGCATCTGGATGTGGTAAGTGATGTAACCCATTTAGACAATTTCTTGAAGAATCCAAATAACGTTGCAACGATACTCAAGAGATCATCTATAATGAAATGAGGGAGACTAAAATACTTAGGATAAAAACCATCTGTGCTACGATGCTCAGTAATTACGTTTGCACAACCGGGATAATACACGATAGTGCAATCATAGGCGTTGATTTAATCCTTCCAATGTTGCTGCCAGCAACTCACTATGTCCAAAAGTAAGTGTAATTAAAAAGCTCCAAGTTAATGAAGATTTTGGACACACTTCTCCACGAAGAAGTACCAAACCGTATTCAAATGAAAAATGACCATTGTTACCTCCAAACACATATAAGATGATTCATCTTTATTGGTTCCACTGCTAGGAAGCATAAGTGTTACCCCAACTCGATGCATTTACCTAACCAACATCCGAGAAAAACGTCACCTTAATTTCCAAAATTTCTCACTGCTACCAAAGGATGTAAAAATCATATGAAGAAAAGGCAACACTTAAACTGTCAGAGATCTTTATTCACAACTCACATCACACACTAGACCAACTTCTTCGATCAAAAGTGATGCAGAACACTATAACTGTAAGTTCGCCCATCAATAGTCGATAACCTCAATAAGACCAAGAATATCTTAAATCTCACGACACTTTATGAGGATTTCGACCTTCATCCCTATAACTCTTTTTGAAATGAGAAAGGAATACCATCTGTGAAGATCACACTTTCCGATATAAGTACCAGTCTGAATAAAATTGGTGTCTGAGGAAAATAACTCCAACCGTCACTTAAGAAAGTGACTAAATCTAAGTAAAATCCCAAAGTTCGAAGTTCCCTAATTAGAAGACTTGGTTGAATACATTCCTTAGTTGATAAACCTTAGAACGCCACATCTGAACAAAGCCTTGCTCGTGTTCACGTACTACCTTTTCAAACATCGTGTCAAAATCATAAAATTTCTATGACATAATCTTGATCCTCCAAATACCTGATTACGATGCTCCTCCGCAATTCACGTACTATCCAGTACTCATAACCTCAGGAAAGACTTTTCAATTCTTGAAATAAAACATGCAATACGGCTAATTACAATTATATCCAAATAATAATCTAGTTCGATTTCTAATTGTCCGAACTAGTATAAAAGTCCAAAGTAGCTCTCTCATAAAGCCATCATCCTTTGGAAACAACCAATAAGAAACTGTGGTTACCCAGGAAGTTGAACTGTATATCCTCAAACATTCTTCTGCTTTAACCAAAGGCAGGCTCACCTAGACTGAGAATTTCCTTCAATCACATCAGGTGGAGCCTCGACTTTTAATTCCTTTTATATCTCCACACCTGATTGGATCGTGAACACAAACTTTTATATAACAAGGTGAGAGAAAATCAATAACAACTCACCTTTCTATCTCAGCTGATCCACCGATGCTGGTCGTCGAAATTTTAGCGCCTTTTTAAAAGAAAGAAAACATCGCTAATAGTTTAAGCTTTAGGGCTGGAAGAATACAGCTTCCCACTTAAGTAAAGCTACCATCCACTAAAACACCACATAAGCATAGCATAGGTCCAACACCAAGACTATTGATTCTCACATCCTTTACACATACAAGATACTTAGTAATAAGAGTGTACAATATCACTTTCCAAGTCCAATCATACACCAAAGTGATCTTTCTAAAGTGCTTTTCCATTAAATGCTATTACTTTAGCACCATCGTCACACGAGACTGTCTTTGAGTCTTAACAAGGTAAACTTCACAAGAATTCCAATAGGTACTGTCAAGGAATCAAACAACTCCGGAATTCCAATCTCAACAGTTTAATACGGGTGGCTAAAGGATAAGTATCGAATTAATTGGCAAAGCATCTAATAACCCCCAATGCTGCGCTAACCATAATTTAGTTTATCATCTTTCCTCTGATTTGCTCCTTGATAGAGAACTTCACTTCAATTATGAGAACATTCACCGGAGTGCCCTTCTAAAACAACAAGAGGTCAACCCAACTACCAAAACTTAGAGGAGCTACTACATTCTCTCGTAATCGACGAGGTGGCAATATCCAAATAGTAGACACGAAAACCAAGAATGCTCACATCACGTGTGTGATGAACGCAAGACTGCCCAACTTATGCTCTGATACCAAACTGACACACCTCGATCCGGAATGTCCATTAGGACCCCGAATCGAGCTGTGCTAGCCGCCACCTGGAAGGTGACGAAGCAATAAAGTGATGATAAGGAAAAAAAAATGCGAATAATTTTAAACCTAAAGGTGCCTGATAACAGAGTGCACTGTGCGTGGGTATGAACCCAAATCACACGTGATGTCAGAGCATAGTCAAGTACAGCAATGTAGGTAGAAACCGTACCCACAAAAGTAGCCACCTTAACAGGGACATGCCACGAATCCTCGTCGATAAGGAACTTTGCTACTAGAACCTGGAGGGGCGCAAAACAGAAAACGTGAGTGGGCGAAAATAAAGCTTTTCAAAACATCTCATTTATTCAACATTTATAACCCCTCTCTAAAAAACCTGTATACTTTCCCAGAAAAATAGTATATAAACGTATATATACATATATCATCAAAACTCCGCTCACCATCTATCAACATAACATCTCAAAAAGAATATGCCATGCCATGCCAAAATATAATATGAATGCATCAATATAAATCAGGTAAAATAATAAATCAACCGGAGACCCTATAGTGGTCCTGTACGGCTGATTCTATAGCTCAATATCCCATCCAGCCGGAGTCACCAACTGTGACCTGTACGACACTACACTGCACATAAGTCGGAACTACCTATAGTAGTCTGTACGACTAAGATGGTGAAATAATACGCTCTAGTGCTTCTCTCATCAATCATCTGTGCACATAATCTAAAGTCACCTACCAGTCGGAACCCCTCTAATGGTCTATACGACTGGCATGTCGGAACCACCTCTAGTGGTCTGTACGACATCCACCTACTTGGATCCAAGGTGAGCGTGCGGTGTGGTGAATACTATAAGCACTAATACCAAAGGTGCAGTTTATGAGCTCACAACGCAATCACATCATCATTCATTCATATAAACCATATAAACTCACCTGATACTCACCTGTGCGTCCACGGCACCAATTCACATATATGCATCATATACCAAATCATATAATTCATATAATTTCTATGCATGGCATTTCAAAACTCCTTTCATAACGCATTTCATTTAAACTCGATTTCTGGGAAAATCAATAGTATATAGATATATATAGAAAACAAATGCTCACTCACCTGGGGTCTGCGCTACGACTCCCTAACATCAGAACCAAGGCGTCCCGAACGCTCGGCTCCTAAAACAGTTATCAAACCACGTCTCAGAACTCTTATCCATAGAATATGAAATTCACATAACACACATCCACAAGGGCATTCAAGAATAATGCGAGACCCGTTGATCAAAGGTCAATCGTCGACTAAGTTCGACGGTAGAGTCATAACCCCACATAACTCAATCTGAAAGATCCACAACTCAGATTTCCAATCCGTCACTTCCCAAGATACACATTAAGCTTCTAGAACAACATACTAAAATTTCGTTACGATACGACGGTTGGATCTCCGCCAATTTCCAAAACCGAGTGGCGATTAACCTTTTATTTTTATGAACTTACAAATCCAATTCGAGAAGATCCATAAGTAGGATTTCCAATCCGTAAGTTCCCTCATTCTTCCAATATTACATACTACTACGTATCAAAGTTTGGTGACGATCCGACGGTTAGATCGTCAATTCACCTTTTAGCCTAACCATGAATCGTATCGAAATTAAGTCCAAATGATCAACTAACGTTAAACCACTATCATAACTGAACTCAAGACATCAAATATAACTTAAAAATAACATTGGCGGCCCACACGTCCGTAGTGACGAGTACTACGAGGATAGGCCAAGAAAGAAATGTTTAGGTGACACGATATCGTAAATAATCTCAGTCAACACACGTGTCTCGAAAGGAAATTTCGTAAAATCACTTAATAAAATTATAGAAATCAATATTTTCCGGGACGGGCTGTCACATTTTAAGTATACAAAGACACTTATTTATACAATTTTACTTAAATCCGCCTAGTCCGCCTAGGCGCCTGCTTAGCCACCTAAGCGCTAGGCCTCAGTCTACCGCCCAACTAGCGCCTATCGTCTTTTAGAACCTTGCTTAATACAATATCATCACTAGTTTTTTTTTGTTTTGTCAGACGTCCAACGTATTGTTTCAATGTCGTCCTCATTAGAAAACGGTTTGAACACCGGTTAAAATTGTTGTTCACATATTTTCCAAATTCGAATCTCTTAATTGGTCCATCATCCTCTCCGTAACACGGTGAAACTCCAACACGTCGGACAGGAATGATAAGCCTTGTTATTGCCTTATTTGTGCCATTACTAACTTCTGTCAACCCTAAAAATGTATAAAAATGTAGTTAGTAAATCACTAAACTAAACAAAACATTAAACCCACCTAGCTATGTATATCCTATGTGGCAACCTAATAAACAGATTGGACCGTATCTCTAAAAGCATCTCTAAGGAAGGTAGTAATTGGGTAGTAAAGTAAGATTTGCTATGCCACTTAGGAAAAACACATCTCCAAGGAAGATGGCAATCCAATTAGCAATTAAAGAAGTAGAAACTGACCTGTTGCTAATTCTTCAAATTAGCAAATTGGATTCCGCAATATATTTTATTTATTTCGTAAAGAGTTTAAAATAAAATTTGGTGACACTCCAAAATTTCTATATATATATATATTTTTTTTGAGAGAAAGACGATATTAGATATTCAATTCAAACAATGCAGAACAAGTACAAATTGAGAATAGTGTGCTTACTTGGCCTCAATAAAACCTTGCTGAAACTTTCAACCCGGTCGAAGGAAAGAGTGTCCCGCACAAAAAAGTCCTATCCTCAAATGTCAATATAAAGCAAATTACAAGGTATCCCTAAGCAAATTAGGGGAAATTTCCACTCACCAAACATGTAGTGTATATCTATTGTTGTGCTGTGAGGGTCAACCGTGTGGCAAAGCAAGCGACCATGGCTTCCATAGTCCTTTCCACACACTGCAAAACCAACCTGAACCACCATCTGAAAGCCTTCAGACAAGTGCACTCCACATAGAATCAAAATGACAGGACAAAGGCAAAATACGAAGTGAAATCTAACAAAAAAATGCCACCACATGACTGGCCGCCTGAAAACCGGGAAAGTAATGGCTCATGAAAAGAAATGCACTTGTGAGATTTTTGGATTATCAATAATAGTTCCCTAAAGTGATAAAATTTGTAGAGTTAGCAAATAACACTTTTAAAGAAAAAATTTGTCTACTCCTTCGGAGATGTCTAAGTGAATTGACGATGGACTACAACTAATGCCTCAGTGGGGGAATAGGACCAAGATCTATAGATCTCTTTCCTTTCTTTACATTTCATTTGATAACTGTTTCGTTTAAAAATCTTTATTAATTAATAAAACCCTTTTTGTCAACCAAAAGAGGATGAAAAGGCTACTTAGTCTTCTATCACACAAAAAAAATAATGGGCAATAATGTAATTTCATAGGTCTAAATTTTACTGTTTGTTATTGAAGTTTCACTTACAGATGATATTAAAATACCTCCAATATTAAAAAAAATAAGACCTCCCCTTCCCCCCACGTTCTCTCTCTCTCTCCCTCTCTCCCTCTCTCCTTATTTTCTAAAAAAATGTGTTCATGTGTAGGTAAATGCTAGTGTTAAATAAGAGAGAGAGAAAAGTTGGTATTAGAAATATAAAAGAAATGTATAAGGAAATACATACAAAATTAAAATTAAAATTAAAAATTATTTAAATTATTTTCACTTTCAATATTTTTCATTCATCAAGAAACCCCATTTTATGACCACAAAAACAAAACGTTTCAAATTTTATGGTTGATAGGAGATGTACCTATGGAAAGACCTTTAGTCAAAAATGTGATGCAGACCCTAAACCCTAACCCTAGCGAGCTTTATAGTCAAGGCCTCGGTGAACACTCACCAGTTTCCACAGACGCACTAAAACATTGACTGATATTAATTTTCCTTTCTAATCTAATTCCTGTCATCAGCAAGAGATAAACATGGAAAAATTTTATTACATGAATATATTGCAGACAATTCAGATTGGACTCATGAGTAGGACCTAATTCAATTCATATTCATGCACCTGTAGACTAACTGCTAGGAATGATATTTTTCATTATCATCCAATTCCATCCATCACAATCTGCATGCAATTGTTTCTTTTTGGCGACATCTGGAAATCTTGTTGGGATACTGTTTTCTGTGACTTTGTTTCTAGTCCGTATCAGACGTTTGTAGTTGACGCAGCGGAAAATATAGATAAACTGATCGACAATCGTGTTCAATTCAGGAGCATGAATTCAAATTCAACAGAAAGTAGAGAAAATTATGATGTTTTATTGCTGATATGGTGAATGAACTTGACTCATAAAAACCCTAGAGTATCCAACATATTCATAACTGTTTGGGTTAAAACTTGAACTTTGGGCTCAAGAAGGAGTTGGCCCAAAAGGAGGTCTGGAAAGGGGAAAAAGGCAGATTTAGGGAGCGAACAATAACTACTTGTTCACCGAGAAAAGAAGATTGTATCTCTTTCTCAATGGGAAATTCGAAATCGGCTTCTCAAGTATTTTCTTTAGAGGTTCTAAAATTTTCTTCAATTTAAAAGCTGATGTGAAACCTCAATATAGAACAAAAGCTTATTTATTCTTATCTATATGTTACAGATCATCAAAATCATTGAACACAAAGTGACATGAAGTAAACGATTCATTCATCCTTTGCCATGCTTTAACTTTTAACATTTGTGTAGATCATTCCATTATGAAGATGCATGCACTTCCTGATAGGCTAGATGTAGCATTACTTTATTATGGGACTTCCATGATATCAGAGAAATGTTCTTTGTCATCAATCTAATTACTAAATTTTCAGCATGTAAAATAAGGACTATCCTTAATATCAGTACTCTCAAAATCATATTGACGAGATTAGCTTCAGGAAAATCATCCAAAACATCCCTCTTCAACAAGATATTATCTACAGCAGCCACTGATTAAAATTTGTTTGTCTTAAATAGCCTTCCTCCAGTAATCGACATTAATGGGAGGTTGTATCTCCTATGATCGTTTGCCATTAAAATAAGGTATATTCTTGCTCTGATACCAATTGAAGCAACGGAAAACAACCAACTAACCCATAAATTACTAATTCTCCAATAATTTTTCTTGATCAAACATCACTTTCTTTTGCCACTAGTACTACGGTCTAGCAGTATTCCTCTTCACTTGAGAAGTCTTAGGTTTGATTCTCGCCAGAGATGAATTTGAACTATTTTATTACTAACTCATTGTGAGATTAAACCCACACCTCCTCTCCTCTTAGTGTAGATAATATAGTTTTTTTAATCATCACTTCCTTCTTTTAACTTTATTGTATTTAAAATAACATATTCTTAACCTACACCAATACGGAACTTATTAAAAATGCTTATTCTTGCACTCAATTTTTTGTTTATATTATGTTGGAGAGTAGAATTCTAAACCGGTCATATGAAAAAAAATAAGGACTTGGATTGTCTGCCCTCCCATTTAGGTGCCCTTCCAGTGCCCTCCTGTTTTGTGTGGTCACGGTTAAGCCACGTCAATATTTTGTATTATTTTTTTTATAAAAATAATAAAACAAAAAGAAATAGTAATATAAAATGTTGAAGTGGCTTAACCGTGATCACAAAAACATGAGGACACTAGGAGGGCACATAAATTGGAGGGCGGACAATCCAAGTTCAAAAAATAATAGGAATTTTTTGTTCTCAAACAAACGAAATAATATAAAATTAATACATAGGAGAATTCACCCCTATTATCACAAAGTTCTTTTATGATAAAACCCTCCTTGGAGACACTATAGTGATGTTGGTGGTGGGGCAACTCAGCCTGAAAGCTTTATTAATTATCTTATACCCTTCTCTTATATTGTTTATGCAAACGAAGGACAGTTGTGCGTGACTTGATATTGCCACTACAACCAAAATAGGCCTATGTGTTTGACAGACTTGTTATGGCCCAGGTTGTCTTGTTTTTACGTGTAGAATGAAAAACACAAAACATAAAAGTGAAGGGACCTGAATTGTATGCCCTCCTCATCCCATATCATTTCCATCTCTTATATTTTTTTTGTCACAGTTAAGCCACATCAACATTTTATATTTACATTGCTTTTTATCTTATTATTTCTATAAAAAATTCAATATAAAATGTTAACGTAACTTAACCGTGATCACAGAAATAGAAAGGGATGGTAAGGGGATGAGATGAGAGATGGCAGACAATCCAGCCCCAAACTGAAGAGCTCAAAGCCATCAAATTTGACAAGAATCGGTTGCGCATAATGCACAAGTACTCGACTTTGCATATACAATGCTTTTGCCAACTGGTTATCATGAGGGGTTGAACAGCCCATGTTGGCCTCTCCTTTCAGAACCGAGACATTGCATCTAATCTTAATCTAATCATGGCAAAATCGTACGTACCATCGAAAAACAAGCATACAGAGAGAAAGAGGATGTGCTTATACCAGCTTGTCACTCACCCTAAGTTGTTGGAATATGGTTTAGCTTGTCTGTGACCAAAAACCAATGATTTTTTTTTTGTTTTTGTTTTTTGGGGTGCTAAAGCACGTCTATATCATTGAAACCGGAGCTGGCTTGTAGCTGGTGCTACATGTTCGACGGCACAGGAATTCCAAAAATAAGGGGCTTCCAATAATTCTGTTTAAATAGGACTTTTATGGCTGTAAATAAATAAAACTATACCGTAGTGAATAATTCTAAGTGACTTTTATTTATTTAAATTTTGAATCATAGACGTAATATGATTTTAACTACAATTTTATGTGCATATTTTTTTTTTTGGATTTTTCAATTCGATACAAAAAAAGGTCTCTATTGTAAATTTGTACAGGGCCTTCTAAATCATTAGACCGGTCCTGATTGAAACCTAAGAAGTTGGTAATGTAATAGTATGTCATCTTGGTACATATTATATATATGCATGAGTATGATATTGTCATATTGTAAATTTGAATCATATGCAAAGTTTATTTATGTAAGAATTTGTGGATTAGAAAAGTTAGCAATTAGGTTAATTTATTATTGTTAACATATATCCTTAGGCTTTCAGTGTTTTCGTATTTACAAAATTGTATTTTTATGTTATATGATAGTTGTAAGATGAGCCATTTACGTAGTGTCTTGAAATATATACAATCTTCCATTTTTATTCAATTAAACGAGTTAAAAAAAAAACCGAGTGTTTAATAGTTTATCTTCTTTTTTTCTTTAAGGCTTTAACTTATTATATTAACACCTCATAAATTGTTGAATAAACCTCACATACTTAATACACCCTACATTTTCCTTTTTAATTAAAAATTATCTTAATACACTCCACATACTTTCCCATAATACCCTCACACCCCACATTCTTAATATACAACTTACATTTTCTATATGCACCCCATATTTTCTATACATCCCACATTTCTCAAATCTTATAAATCTTTTAATTTGGACAAATAATGCCGACTAAAATTTTGACAAAAAATGTCGCCTGAGATTTAAAGCATATGTGAGTTGTTTTCAATTCCACCATTAAAACCTATGTCGTCTGTTTTTAATATTTGGTGGTAATTTTAGGTATTTAATTCTTTATGTAATCCCTATGATCCATAAAAGATGAATACGAACATAGAAGCTTGAATAACGCATCAAAAGCAAGATTAAGTAATTATCGATGTCGTCAAAATCACTAAAACAATAAATAATATGAAGTCTTACCTCATGTGAAACTTCAAAATATCGATTTCGTGTTTCAGTCCTCAAAAATACTTTTTCTCAATCAATATGTTTGTAGTTTTATTGGTTAGGGTTTTATTCAACAATAGAGGGTTGAAGGGGTTTTAATAGTTGAAGAAGATAAATAATACATTAAAAGTGATTTAATAAGGTCAAAATTGTCATTGCCTTGTAGGATAAATAAGTTATTTAATATTAAATTTTAATGTGAGGTACATTCAACATTTTGTGGGGTGCTAATATAAAAAGCCTTTCTTTAACTTATAATACATGTGGAGCCAAAAAATAATCAAGAGGGGACACATGGATTTTTAGGTGAAGAGGACAAAATTACCCTCGAGACACACCGGGTTTCCTACATGTGAGCTGCGGAGAATCATCCATCAACCAAGTCAAGAGTGCCCAAAATAGGTAACAAGTTCAAATTTATCTCATCCATCTTTACTCCATATCCTTTACAAGGAAATCATTCCATAACCTTCAAAACCTTCTGTATAAATTAAATTAATTAGGCTAATTAATGGATTAATTCCTAATTAATCTATTAATCACCAAATTAATCACCATTATACCCTAAAAAACATCCAAGGGCCGGCCATGCTCTATAAATAAGACTCCATTTTCTTTGAAAGACTAGTTCCACACTCTTGCAAAACTCCCAAAAACTCTTCAAATACTTTTCTCTCTAAATCCAAATGGTGAACAACACTTGTCTCGACAAGTCATAGAGTTGACGAGCGTCATTACACAATAGACAACCTTGGTGAATCAACTCTTGCAACACACCAGGATCCAACGTGCCCTGGACGAGGTGTCCTAAAGAAGGACAAGGGCAGACGAACCTCTCCACTTGCATCCCGGCAAACAGCCACTTGACCAGTCATGAACTGAGCGTTCCGTCTTAGCGCATGGAGGAACGTGCACTCTCAGTTAGGCCCACGGACAAACATACACTCACGGTTTTTGGCCACACTCCAATAATCAACATGAGCAACCTTCTAGGCGCGGTGTTCATTTGCGGCAAAGCCCGCAATGAGCATCTTCCACCTCACATCGGAGTAGGTAGCACAGCGGACGGAGATAAGCAATCACTCAATCCGGCTCAAGTTCAACCAGCAGCCTGCGAGTTACTCGCTCTCCTGCTAGAAACATACCATACCAACCGCAGCTGCAGCATAGGCGAGTCGAACACATGGAAGAGCAGCCTAGACCAGTAGGTCACGACCGGGGGCAGCCGAGGACTCTGCCACCCCCCAACAAAGGCAAATTCAGGAAAAAGTAGAAATACTCATGACCGAGCGATTGCGTGATTTCCCGCGTAACGAAGCTATTGACAAGGCATTTCGATGAGACATGACCAACATAAGTGAGTCATCTTTCAAGACAAGATTGAGCAGACAGGACTACCCCACATAGATTGCCAAATATAAAGACTTCTTCTGTTCCGACAAACGTAACAGCTTAGCCTAATGGCACACCCGGGGTAGACGAGTACCAGAAGGACACACCAGCCCAACTACCATGAACCGGGGGCAAACCTTGTTCTTAACACTCCAGATAATTCCTCCTGCTGTGCACAACCTAGCCCAAGCCAACCCCATCTCTGATTTCACAACTACGCTTGCCTGTTCTACGGCTCCCGGCAACTATTGATCTATCACCATGGCTCATAACTTTGCCAATCTTGCACCATGGCTCCCAGCCATGCCAATTTTGCCATGTGGCTCGTGCCAACCAAGCCTCAAAAAGGCACACGACGAAACACCTAATGATGGCACAATAATTCTAGGAGCAGCTCACTACGCTTACACCCTTACGCGAGGTCCATAAGCAGTTTGAAGTCTCAAGCAGATCGTTAAACATGACCTCGCAGGCTAAGGATTATTTTGATTGTCCCAGCAGTCCAGTTTTCCTCAATTGCACTCACGACAACGACTTCCATGCTTTCCAGTGCGAGAGGGTAAACCAATTCCCCGACACCCATATGGGTTTGCTCTCTAGTGCGAGATGGTAAACTAATTCCCCGACCCCCATATGGGTCAGCTCTCCAGTGCGAGAGGATAAACTAATTACTCTCCAGTGCGAGGGGGTAAACCAATTTACCGACACCCATATGGGTTTGCTTTCTAGTGTAAAAGGATAAACTAATTGCTCTCCAGTGCGAGAGGGTAAACCAATTTCCCGACACCCATATGGGTCTGCTCTCCAGTGCGAGAGGATAAACTAATTGCTCTTTAGTGCAAGAGGGTAAACCAATTCCCCGACACCCTTATGGGTCTACTCTCCAGTGCGAGAGGATAAACTAATTGTTCTCCAGTACGAGAGGGTAAACTAATTGCTCTCCAGCGCGAGAGGGTAAACTAATTGCTTTCCAGCGCGAGAAGGTAAACTAATTGCTCTCCAGTGCGATAGGGTAAACTAATTCCTCGACACCCATCTGGGTAAGCTCTCCAATGCGAGAAAGCCACATAGCTTAAAAAATCGAATGATTGAAGATCAACTAGGCAGCAAATGGTCAGGGGGCAGCAACCACTTTTGCATTTAACAATTCACTCATCCGACACTTCATCTTTAGCAGCTCCGATCTTGGTAGCTTCCTTGACTGCTCCATCTAAGGTAGCTAAGAAATCAAACTCAAGCAATTTCCTCATTTTTGGCAAGCAGCCCAGACATGGTAGCCCAAACCGTTGCCCATGCCACACCACTTCCTCGGCTCATGCCAAGCTAATCCTTGGCTTTAATTAAGCCTAGCAGCACAAGCAATGGCCCCTACTAGCCGACGTGCCGCACCACCCCGACGGCTGCCCCGTGGCAGCACTTCCCAAGAAGAATACAAGGAGAATTAAGTTTTCCTTACATCGATGTGGCATGGAGAAGACGAAGAAAGCAACGAAAAACGGTCATTTGTACGGGCAAGTGTAGAAGATTGCTAAGGGAGGGGGAAAAATATCCTCTAAGCTTTCTCTCTCTTGTAGGGTAGAATAAATCGCTCTCCAAAGTTCATTTAACAACCCACTTAGGGTGGACTTAAATAGGCTTTGAGAGAAATTTATTTCTCTTTCCTAGAAAGATCTAATTTCATATTAAAGAGGGAATCTACATCAAAATAAGAAGCAGTCCTAAGTTTCCTAGAGCAAGAAGATCTTTACGCCTGCTGCCCGTTCCTACAAGTAGCCCAGCAGGTGTGGGGGCATTTGTGGACCCAAAAAATAATCAAGAGGGGACACGTGGATTTTTAGGTGAAGAGGACAAAATTATCCACGAGACACACTAGGTTTCCTACATGCAAGCAGCAAAGAATCATCCATCAACCAAGTCAAGAGTGCCCAAAATAGGTAACAAGTTCAAATTTATCTCATCAATCTTTACTCCATATCCTCTACAAGGAGATCATTCCATAACCTTCAAAATCTTCCATATAAATTAAATTAATTAGGCTAATTAATGGATTAATTCCTAATTAATCCATTAATCACCAAATTAATCACCATTACACCCCAAAAACATCCAAGGGCCAGCCATGCTCTATAAATAAGACTCCATTTTCTTTGAAAGACTAGTTCCACACTCTTACAAAACTCCCAAAAACTCTCCAAATAATTTTCTCTTTAAATTCTAACTTTGGCATTAGAGGTTCTTCGGCCAAAGCCCCCCCATTCATCGTGGGCGCGTGAGACTCTTGGCTTTGACCTAAGGTGTTAATTGTTTTGTAGGTACAATTTTGTCCAAAAAGAAGAATGCGGAAATTTGCATCCACAATACAATCTAACATAAGTTTGATTAGAGAACGTATTACTCTTCTTTCCCCTCTCGACTTCTTTGCAAAAAGTTAATTGTGTTTTAATCCCAAGGGAATTCTTTACTAGCAAAGCCTCACAACTAGCAAATTAAGTAGCCTAATCATTTGGATTAGTATCGTGCAGCGCAGTAGTCAAGATACCCGATCCTTATTCTTAATAATTACGGTCATGCACCAATGTACAACTAATCATTGGGATTCTAATAATTATCAGCAAAATATGTTCGGAACCACAGAAAGGCCAGGATTAGCGGGGAGTTAGCATCTTGTCCAAAGCACGATAAAACAACATAATCAGTCATTTCCTCTAAGGAAAAAGTAGTTGATCTTTTTTCCTTTGGCTCTTGTCGTCTTGGGTCCTCTCCCCTCTTGGTGATAGGAGACATGAAATGACTATATTCGAACAATCTGCTTTATATCTAGGCTTTATATGCTCTCTAATTTAACTGCACTTGGGACTGTAAATAAGTATCTATGTATATTTAAAAAAGATACACAATTGTGTCGGAATATATAAATTACAAAATAAAACGACCTATAAAATATAAAGTGTTAAAACATATTGATTCATTCGAGTATTCAACAAGTTTCGTACATTTTATTGAAAAATAAAATGCAAAATAAGGTTATCAATTTTCTATATAAGTGAGAGTTGCGATCTAGGCGGACACTTAAGCAGGTATAGGCGCAATTTCTTAATTTTCAAACACGAAGGGATTAATCAGGACGGTGGCTAGCCACCTAATTCCCAAGTGGGACATTAGTGACGTTAGGCAGAAATTTTTAGAGTAGTAAAAAAATCATTAAATGTAGACATTGACAACTATATTTAACATTTACACAAGAAGATATTCTAACGATACTATCAATAACATGTGGATACTAAACTTTTAGTATGAATTAAATCTTAGGTTAGTGGTATGATGTTCTCAGTATTAGAAGTTTGAATCCATCATCGATCTCTCCATTCATTGAAGAATAAACATATATTTGACCAAAAGATCAAAGCGGTAGTGGGCGAAGTGGGAGAAAAGTTAACTATTGAGAAAGAAAGTGGACCAAAAATATTGGGTGGACCAAAAATATAGAGCCCTAGCTACTCTCAAGATTCATGAACATCAAAATATGGTTTCATTTCAAGGACACAGTCGAGTAGCCCGGTCTCAATTGTTTTATGATGGTTTTGATCAATTAGGATCTAATGAGAAAAACCCAGACGGAAATGAACACAGCCAACAGAATTTGGACACGTCTTTGAGATTGGCATATAAACAAATGATGGTGATATTCACCATCTTATTATATGGCCATCTTAAAGACATGTCCAGATTCTATTAGATGTGTTCATTTATTATATGACAATCTCAAATGATGGTGATCCTTACCACTTTATTATATGGCAATCTCAAAGATGTGCTCATTTTCTATTGGCCATTTTTTGTTGGAAATATGTTTGCTCACCACTTATTTATCACTATTAGATGAGTTTAAATTTTGTATAATGGATAAACACAAATCTTAAAATTAAAACTCATCTAACGATAATAAATAAAATAGTAAGCATTATCACGATTTGAAGGTAGCGGGAAAAAATACGCCTTTTTCGATGACCACTCAAACCGGCTTTTCAGATGTTCCATCCAAGAGTTGAAATTATTGCCCCTCCATTTCTTAGTTAAGTAATGTTAGGAAGACTAAATTTGTAAACTAAGTTTTATAAACTAAATGACATGAAAGTTGATGATTGAGTTATTACTTAAATGTTGAAAAACATACTCATTTCTTATTGGTGACACATCATTTAGTTTGCAATTTTAGTCTATAAATTTAGTCTCTCTAGCATTACTTTTCTTAGTTAATTGAACAAGATAATTTACAAAAAACCAAGTGGCTGCAGGTACCAGATTACATTCTTATCGGTTGTCGTTTCTTTCATGTCTCCTGTATCCGTCAAAGTTGCTAGACAGGTTTGATTACTCCGTTAGATTTTGTTTTAGATATGTTCCCGAGCACTTAATATTGATGTACATGTCTATCCAATAGTGGATGACTATCACCACTAAATTAATCAACTTTATAAGCTAATTAAACATTAGTTGCACACAGAAAATCTTAAGTATTTCCTTTTTCTTTTTCTCTTTTCGTAAAGGGCTTACAGCTCCATCGACATAATTTTTTTTTATTAACTGTTACATCATGATTAGACGATGTTGTTGAATTACATCATAATAAATGTGTTATAACAATAGTGAACTTGATAAAACTACGTGATAATGTCACGGTGGCAGTCTCATACAAAAAGAGAATCCTCATTGTGACCTTTCATAAAACAATAATTTTATTTAGACGTGCCCTCTAACGTAAGTGAGTCGTACATTCACCAATAACACTCACCTTTATTAGATAGTATCTAAGTATTATTATTATTGTTTTTTTTTTTTTTTTTATAGAAACGATAGTAGATTGATAAAAGAGTTGTTACAATGGTTGAGTACAGAAGCCAGTTTAAGGCACATGGGACTCCTTAACAAGCAAATCCAGAATTATACTTGGAGGG
This sequence comes from Malus sylvestris, assembly GCF_916048215.2. Classification (NCBI taxonomy): domain Eukaryota; kingdom Viridiplantae; phylum Streptophyta; class Magnoliopsida; order Rosales; family Rosaceae; genus Malus; species Malus sylvestris. The sequence goes on from NC_062271.1 coordinate 23,296,835, forward strand.
GAATCAAACCATTCACAATCTTGGTTAAGAGAAAGATCGAGGCGAGCAAGGCGGTGAGCAGCACTGTTGGCTTGGTGATGGACATGGGTAAATGAAGCTTCAGTGATTGATGGAAGTGTGGCCTTAATGTCTTCAACAACTTGTCCCACTATAGACAAATTGGTAGAAGGATCAGACAAGGCTTCCACAATCTGAAGCGAATCAGATTAAAAAAAGATTGATTGAAGACCCCTTTGCGTTGCCTAAACCATAGCTGCACAGAAGGCAGATGCTTCGGCTTGGAGAGGGGAGAAGATGTTGGTTAAACTGCCATATTTTGCCGCTAAGAAGTTCCTAGATGCATCCTGACACGCCCCGGTCTTAATGTCCTCAGGACAGCGGGATGGCCACGTGGTCGCCAACACCCGAAGGTGACGCAAGCTATTTAATGAATGCATATGTCGAGAACATGTGAAACATGCATATAAATTTCGCTCGAATTATAAAAGTATAGTAAATGATAATGATAATGCATGACATGTTTAGAGCATACATCTAATTAAGAATACAAGTGGAAGGTGCTACTACAAGTGGTGTCAAAGTAGAGAGGACGGCACAATGTCACTGGTAGGGAAATGCCTTGTAGCTCGGATTGTACACCTTGTTCCTATGTCCTGAAGGGGCGCAAAGCAAACATGAGTGGACCAAGTTAATATATATATAATACTGAAACAATTATTTATCAACATACTAACCCCCAAAGTTTTATGAAAACTCAATAGTATCATATGTAATAGGTTTTCCGAAAACCCTGGCATTCCATAAAACATTCCTAAAACATATATCATATAGTGTGCTAAATAGTGGTATCATATAACAATATCATACGGCTGGAGCCACCAACCTATGCCCGGCCGAAGCCAATATAAGTATCTCTCGATCGAAGCCACCAACTTACGCCTGACTAAAGCCAATATAAGTATCTCCAGGCCGAAGCCACCAACCTACGCTCGACTAAAGCCAAAATAATTATCATTGCCTATAGGAAAAACAATGACCACTAGATACGCACAAGAAACATTGAATATAATGTTTCCAACATAAGTACATATATAATATCTCAAAAACATCTTCATAGTCTATAGTCATCCATCATATATACTACAAAGAGTGTAAAAACATGTTCATAAATAGTATATAGTCATCCATCATATATACTACCAAGAATATAAATTCAATAAAGTATGGTATTCCAAAATATTCTCTGTAAAGCATGATAACCATAAAGTGTAACTCTAATTTCCTCATACAACGTAACCATTAAATTATGTTTTTCATGTATGCATTTCTACTATTAAAACATGCATTTTAGAAGGGGTTCACTCACAGATACTTCGACATCGATGAGTCATGTGAAATAGGAAGGACGGAATCACCGCTAATAATCGCACCTAAGTACATAAAGGGTCCAATTAATAAAACTCTATCATAATGATTGAATTTTGGAAAATGGATGTCATAAACGGATTCAAGACGTCGAAAAACATAAAGGGGGATCTCGGGTACCCCCATGCATCGCCGCAAGGTGGCAGCTCTGGCGGCCACGCGCCGTAGTGGGTCACCGGAAAGTTGGCCGAAAAATTCATCATCCGCGGCGGCGCATGTACTCTATGCGCCAGCAATGGCTTGGCCTCACGTGTGCCCACTCACGGCCTGGGTTTTGGGTTGGACTAGGTTTGGGCTTAGGCCCAAAAGGTTTATGGGCTTGGGTTCCTTGGGCCGAAGGTCCAACCTTGCACAGCCCAAAGGCCTGGGGTCACTTGGGTTTTAGGCTGGGCTTCGAAAGGGGTTTGGGCTTGGGTTTAACGGGCCTAAGGCCCGAGTTGGAAGGGGTTCACTCACAGATACTTCGACATCGATGAGTCATGTGAAATAGGAAGGACGGAATCACCGCTAATAATCGCACCTAAGTACATAAAGGGTCCAATTAATAAAACTTTATCATAATGATTGAATTTTGGAAAATGGATGTCATAAACGGATTCAAGACGTCGAAAAACATAAAGGGGGATCTCGGGTACCCCCATGCATCGCCGCAAGGTGGAAGCTCTGGCGGCCACGCGCCGTAGTGGGTCACCGGAAAGTTGGCCGAAAAATTCATCATCCGTGGCGGCGCATGTACTCTATGCGCCAGCAATGGCTTGGTCTCACGTGTGCCCACTCACGGCTTGGGTTTTGGGTTGGACTAGGTTTGGGCTTAGGCCCAAAAGGTTTATGGGCTTGGGTTCCTTGGGCCGAAGGTCCAACCTTGCACAGCCCAAAGACCTGGGGTCACTTGGGTTTTAGGCTGGGCTTCGAAAGGGGTTTGGGCTTGGGTTTAACGGGCCTAAGGCCCGAGTTGGACAACCCAAAGCTTGGGTTAAAATGGGGTTTAGGTTTGGGCTAAAAAGGCTGTTTCTCATTTAGGTTTGTCTTGAAAGTTTGGCCCAATGATTTGGGCCGGTAATAATTGGGTTTTCGGGTTTAAGTCGAAACGACCGGTTCTCAGGCTGGATTCACGAAGGAGGAAGTCAGAGCTTTCTGAGCTCCGATCGACCTCGTTTCTCCACCATAACTTACAAACTACCTACCAAAATGAAGATAAAATAGTGTAAGTTAGAATGGTACCTTTGGTTTCCCAAGTAGTGGCCGGAGTTTGCCAGATTTTGGCTCGAAAGCCACGAGGCTTGCCGGAGGGTTTTCCTGGGCTCTCTGTGCTTCACAGAGGATGAGGGAGATAGGGTGCGGGGTGAGTGATGGTGGGGGTGTCGTCGCCGTCGTGATGTTCTCAATTTTTAGGGTGTGAGGGTGTGTGTGTAGATCAGGGTGAAGGAGAGAGAGTTTGTGCGAGAAAGAGGGGGAGAGGGGGAGAGTGGGTGAGTGAGTAAATGAGTGAGATGAAAGAGGACTCGGGGGAGGGAAAAGAGAATGAGGGAAAATGGATGGGGAACGGCCACGTGGCAGGTAGTGAGAGGGGAATAGTTATAAAATAATGACAAACAATCTAAAAAGGGAAATGGAATCCAAATAAGGTAGGGGGATAAGGGGGCAAAATGGTCATTTTACAACCTTTTAAAATGGAAATTTACATAATTTGGAACGAGGTTTCACACATCTAAAGCCACCCAATTTTAGTTGCAGACTCCAAGCACCATCAATATTAATCTTCAGAGAACCAGCCGGTGGTGGAGACCATTTGTAGATTTTAGGAGGCGTCACTGAAGTAGGTGGCAGTGTGGCATTTAATTGTACGAAAGATTGCCACCATTGAAACCCATGAGCCACAATAATGTCAGGGGAGTCACATCGACCATCCTACAACATAGAGTTTCTAGCTCCCCATATGGCCCAACAAATAACCAAGAAGGAGTTAAAGTGGTAAGGCGGGATTTGGTCTTCAATTCCCATAACCTAAAGCATATGAGATTGGGGGTTAAAACCGCGTAGTAGGATGCCCAAGGGGGAAGATAACCAAGCGCATCTAGCAAATGGGCAGTCCTTGAGAAGGTGTAGAATTGTTTCATCCAAGTTAGAACAAGTAGGCAACATATTTTTACAAATTCTACAAACACAAACTTTGATCTTCAGAGGGATGTTTACCTTCTAAATCTTGTCCCAAAATTTTGCGATAGCGCTAAAGTTCGAGGATGGCATGAATAGCTTCCGCTTCGTCAATTGAAAATAGGGTCTGTAAAAGAGGCATATTCCAGGATTTGGAGATTGGGTTAATGAGTTCACTAACCATTGTGATTCACTAACCATTATGAGGGCATAAGTAGCATGCTTTGGCAATAAGGCCTGAAGGATGATGTGATGGGAACCCACAGGTCATTCCAAATGTTAATGGAGAGACCCACACCAATTTGCCACCGCAAGCCAAGGAAAATAACTTTACGAGTGGTGCAAATACTTTTCCAACAAAATGAGGCATCCGAGTTCACAAGGGTGTAAAGAAATGAGCAGTCGAGAAAATATTTTGCTTTTAGAATGGTTGCCACCAAGGAGTTGGGTGCCGAGATTATCCTTCAACCTTGATTAGCCAGCATACTAAGAAAAGCATAAATATTCCGAAAACCAAGGCCCATTTCCGTCTTTGGAACTTAAAGTTTGTCCCATGAACACCAATGAATCCGGTGTTCGCCGTCATTCCCATTCCACCCAAATGAAGCAATAAGCTTATTAAGGTCTTCACATAAATGTTTTGGGAAAAGGAAGGAACTCATGGTATAGTTAGGAATTACTTGAGCCACTATTTTAATAAGTAATTCCTTTCTCGCGAGCTGAGAAGTTTGCCCTTCCAATTCTGGAGACGTTTTCCAAGACAATCCTTGATAAAACTGAAACATCGACTTTGGTTCCTACCCACCAAGGTTGGCATCCCTAAGTATTTCTCATCACGTTCCACACATTGAACACCAAGGATGGACGCCAATTTAGACTGAAAGGGATCTTTGATGTTTCTGCTTAAAAAACTTCATTCTTGTGATGATTACTTTTTTTACCGTAAGCCATTTCATACTCATGAAGAGTGGGCTATGTGATGGCATTTCGCAGGTTTAGCTCTACAAAATAAGAAGTTGTCATCGGCAAAGAGAAGGTGACTTACTAATGAAACATTGGGGCAAAGCGAAATACCACAAATAAGGCCGTCTTGCTCATTCTTAGAGATCAAAGATGAAAAACCCTCCACACATAGGAGGAAGATATAGAGAGACAAAGGATCTACCTGACATAATCTATAGGAAGGGTGGAGGTATCCTCTTGGACTACCATTAATGATAAATGAGTAGGAAACAGTGGAGACACATATCATATCCAACTAAATCCATTTGGGTGAGAACCCTACGGTCGATAGAATCCTTCAGAGAAAGCCTCAATCAATCATGTCATAGGCTTTGCTGATATCCAGCTTTTAAGATAAGAAACCATTTTGGCCCCTGCGGCATTTGAACATGTGGTTGGCAATTTTAAAGGCCAAGATTGTATTATCTACAATATGCCAACCAAGTACAAAGGCTGATTGTGTTGGAGAAATAATCTGGGGCAGAAACGTTTTGAGGCGATTCACCAATACTTGGGACACAATTTTGAATAATACATTGCATAACCTTATTGGCTTGAATTGGGTTGCATCTTTTGGATGTTTCACTATCAGAATGAGTGAAACTAATGTGTAGTTCATTTGTCTCAGAATTTTTCCAGAGGATAGGAAAAACTTAATGGCACAAGTGATATCCTGACCCACGATTGACCAGTAGTGTTGGAAAAAGAAGGGTGGCATACCATCAAGCCTAGGAGCGGTAAAAGGCTTCATCTGAAAATGGAAGCTTTAATTTCCTTAACAGAGTATCATGAATCCAGTAGGCTTTTCATATCACTTGAAACTCTGAGCTCCATATCATTAGAATCCCATCCTAATTGTTTGAGTTTTAGGATGTTGAAGATGCAAAGACTTTCTAGAAGTAGGTGAGGAATGGATTTTTAATGCTCCAATCAGAGTCAACCCAATTTCCGTTAGGGGAATTCAATCCCTTAATACTGTTTTTTGCACGGCGAATGTTGGCACGTTGGTGGAAGAAGTAGGTATTCTTATCACCCTTGCGAAGCTAGATAACTTGCAACTGCAAGAGATCCAAGAAGATTCCAGGATTGGGGACGGTCGACAGTGGCAAGGTGACCATAAAAACTCGTAAATCGCTAGTGGAAGGGTTCGCCAATATCGCCAATTTCGAAATCGATATGGTGGTCAGAAGATGATAAGATTCACAAATCCACCTCATTTAACTAGAGAAGGCATAGACCCTCCGATTGTCCATAAGAGCTCACCCCAAACATATTCTCAAAACCCAATTTTATTTTCGAAAACTTTCAAGCAGAAAGATCAAATTTTGTTTTGCACAAGAACACCATTTTGGGTGCTTGCTAGTGGATTAATTCCAGCAACGATTGAACTTTTCGAGGGTTCTTAAGCCCTCAATAATTCCAAAATAAGGTTTTCATAGCCGTCGGTGGGGCTGTAGCGCCAGCCACCACCATTTTAGTATTAGAGTAACCTCATTTTTTGTCAATCATACCACATTCTTCTGCCTCCACCAATTCCTTTGATGGGTTGATAACTACATCATAAAGCTCAGGTGGGTTACCTTCATCGATGCACGAAGTACAGCCGGATCGATTAAGACTCCTGGCTCCACGACCACCTCTTCTCGGTTTGGAGCCTCGAGTCTTTAAGTTGGAGAAATGAAGTGGGTGACCATTATTTGGGTTAGAAGTGACATGAGCTTTTTTTAATAGAAGGAGTAAACTCAGCTCCCAAAGGGTCATTCTCACTGTTAACTTGATGGACCATTTGTGAAGCCTGTAGTAGGCTTTGTTGGTTCACCTTTAGTAGATTTCTTTTAGGTGGGAAGCAGTCATTGATTGAAAAATTGGATGGGACAACTCGAGTAGCATCTAAGGCCATGAGAAGCCCATTAACATTTTCCAAAGCCCAATGAGGTAGCCAGTAGGGGTCACACCAATTCTTTTCCAGAGATAATCCATTAACGGCAATGGTAAGGGTACCAATAGGTGAATTGTGTACCAAAACTATCAGGATGCCACGTATGCACATTGTTGATGCATAAAATCAGTGAGGACTTTGGTACAACATAGAGTGTTAAGTTTGTGACCTTCGTTAGATTGATTCGGTCACTAGTGTGGATAAATATGTAGATGATAGAGATAGGGAAGCAAACACAAGATGTACGTGGTTCACCCAGATTGGCTACGTCCACGGAGTAGAGGAGTTCTCATTAATTGTGAAGGGTTTACACAAGTATATAGGTTCAAGCTCTCCTTTAGTGAGTACAAGTAAATGATTTAGTACAAATGACAATAGAAAATATTGTGGGAGAATGATATCCTTTTATAGAAGAGAGTTTCTAGTTTTATTTTGACATTGACACGTGTCGTGTTATGATTGGCTTCTGATGTTGACACGTGTCGCGCTATGATTGGCTTCTGATGTCGACACGTGTCACGCTGTGATTGGCCTTATGGTTGGAAAGAAACTCTTCAGGGTCCTTGATGGTATAACGTTGACCGGTGCTTAGTAGTTTCAGGATTGGTCAAGTATGGTACAAACAGTGCTCCCCAAGTTCCCAAGTGAAGGAAGCTCCTCAGTTTGGGACTTACAAGATCCAAGCCATTGAATAATCATGAAACTTCTAAGTACCTAAGTGTGGTATCATTTTCACTTGCCTTATCTGTCTCATATGTAGATGTGGCATCTTCTCTGGAAGTACTTTTCCTCCATCCAGGGGTGGTATCTTTAACTGATGAAGATGCACAAGGTAATGTATCAATTTCACTTGAAGCTTACTTGTAGTTTCGGGCTTGGTCAAGTGCGATACAAACCCTATAGTAGGAGTCCCCCAAGTCGCCAAGCTAAGAGATTTGCCAAAGGAGGTAACAGACAAGGTAAGCAATCAGACTTCCAAGCAAGCAACCTGGATCGGAGGTTCAACTTCGGCTTCCGGTTGATTATTCACCTTCTCCTTGTGTCGTAAACAGTAACAAGGATAAGGAGAAGCAAATGGAGAATATATGATATGATATGAGATACTTTTGCTTTTGAAGAAGTAACTTTCCACAGGCTTATTCTTGAACTGGGCTGAAGGGTTTTCTGGTTTCCTCCAGAATATAAGGTCGACTCAAGAATTAGAGGGTCAAAACAAGTCCATCAAATCAAGAGTGCGTTCCACCTTGATGATATGGGATACTTTTGCTATTGACAAAGTAATGGATGTATCGGCACGTGTTCTGTTACGCTTGTCTCCACATGCTTCATTGTATCCTTCTCACTTGCCCTATCTGTTCCTCAGACAGATGCGGTATCTTCTCTAGAAGCATAAGATGTTGAAGATGAGTACTCGAGAGCAATGCCAGGTAAGTAATCAGGCAAGGGGTTCCAGGCAGTCAGTTTCTGACTGGAAGCTTGATTCCAAGTGCTGACTGATTGCTCTCTTTCTCTTTGTCTTCCAAGTAAGAACAAGGCCAAAGGAAAATATAGGGAAAAAGTATGATATGGGATACTCTTGCTTTTAACCCTGATGATATAAGATACTCTTGCTCTGGTGTGGCTTGTTTGCAGAGGTATTATCAGGAAGAAAAAAAGCTGAGTATTTCGAGAGACTCTACTGAGAGTGCCCTCTCGGATGTGAAGAAAAGTTGAGCATTTTTTTTTATTTGCAGGTCTGCCTGGCTGTGGAGGATAAAGGTCGACATATATAGGAGTTTCCCTAACAACAAGTAGTAGTGCTATTCATTTACCCTTCTTGATCATAGAAATGTAGTGAAAGCTGCAAGCTTTACGTGTTTTAACTTTGTCAGAGCACTTTTGAAAAAATGGTCTGTGGTATCTGGAAAGCTGATGTTGCGTGTGAAGATTGCAGACAAGTTTTATCCAAGGAAATCTGGCTCTCGAAGTTCGGAGAGCGATGCCTCTTCGATTTTCGAACAAGCAATCCCGTTGGGGATCTGGCTCTCAAGATTCAGAGAACGATGCCTCTTCGATTTTTGAGAAAGCAATCCTGTTGGGAGTCTGATTCTTGACATTCGGAGAGCAGTGTCTCTTCGATTTTTGATAAAGTAATCATGTTGGGAATCTGGCTCTCGAGATTCAGAGGGCGGTACCTCTTCGATTTTTGAGCACGTAATCCTATTGGGAGTTTAGCTCTCGAGATTCGGAGAGCGGTGCCTCTTCAATTTTTAAGAAAACAATCCTGTTGGGAGTCTGACTCTTGAGATTCGGATAGCAGTGTCTCTTCAATTTTTGAGAAAGTAATCCTGTTGGGAGTCTGGCTCTCGAGATTCGGAGGGTAGTGCCTCTTCGATTTTTGAGCAAGAAATCTTGTTGGGAGTGTTTTCTCGAATGTGAGTAAAGGTTGGGCATTTTTGCTAGTCTGTCTTGCCACGGAGCACAGAGGTTGACACACATTGGGACTTTCTAGTTATCAAGCAGTGGTGTTGTTCCTTTACCCTTGTGGGTAATAGTAGGGTAGCTAGACCTTCAAAATTTATGTGTCTAAACTTTATTAGAGATCTTTCGTAAAGTTATCTGTGGTACACGAGGAGCTGATGTTGCGTGTGGAAAGTGGTGCCTCTTCGGAATCCGGAGAGTGGTGCCTCTTCGATTTTTTAACCAACGGCCATGTGGCCCTTTCTTTTATAAGGGCACCAATTATGTGCAAGAAGTACATTTAAAGGGTTATTGCTTGTAGGAATTTTCCCCTTACTTCAAAGATTTATTGCACCTCATTTCTCCTTCATCATTTCTGAGAATGTCTGGCCTATCCGACCGTCGTTTTGACTTGAACTTTGGTGAAGAGGCAGTCATGCCTTCTCAAGACAATATATGGTGCCCATCCTTCTTATCCCCTATTAGACCTCTTACCGTTGGGGAATCTGTGATGAAGAATGATATGACCGCTGCGGTGGTGGCCATGAACCTTCTCACTCCCAAAGATAATAGACTACTTTCTAAACGGTCTGATGAGTTGGCTGTTAAGGATTCTCTGGCTCTCAGTGTTCAGTGTGCAGTATCTATGTCTAATATGGCCCAACGCCTATTTGCTCGAACCCGCCAAGTTGAATCATTGGCATCTGAAGTGATAAGTCTCAAACAGGAGATCAAATGGCTAAAGTATGAGAATAAATAGTTGCACAAGCTCGCACATAACTATGCTACAAACATGGAGAGGAAGCTCGACCAGCTGCAGGAATCTGATGGTTTGATTTTACTTAATCATCAGAGGTTTGTGGGTTTGTTCCAAAGGCATTTATTGCCTTCGTCTTCTAGGGTTGTACCACGTAATGAAGCTCCAAATGATCAACCTTCGGTGCCTCATCCTTCTGGGCTTCTGCCTAGTACTGAGGCTCCGAATAATCACCCTCTGGTGCCTCATCTTTCTGGGGCTCTGCCAACTGCTGAGACTTCTCCTGAGCAACCTTTGTAAAGGATCCCTCTTGTTTGTTTATTTTGATTCATGTATATGTACATATTTGTAACTTATCGGAGATATCAATAAACAAGCTTTGCTTCATTTCAACGTATTGTGTTAAATACACCGAGACTTTCTTCACTAAGTTCTTTGAATTTGTCCTTTTGTTGAATCTTGTATGTTGAAGCTTTGTGAGTGAAGAATGTAGGTTGAGGTAGTTCTCCCTTAATTTCCCTAGTGAGGAAAACTTCTCGGTTGGAGACTTGAAAAAATACAAGTCACTAAGTGGTTATGAGACTTCCAAGTATCTAGGTGCAGTAGCATATGGTAGGAGTCCCCCAAGTCTTCGGTCGAGGGAGTTGACGAAGGAGGTGTCTTGCTAGTAGCCAAGTTTCCAAAGTAACAAAACTTCACCATTTTCCTTTCTAAATGGTAGCCCAAAACTCTTCCTTCATATATATTTGTTATGAAAGTTGTTAGGCCCAAAGAAAAGAAGGCCTGGGCAATTTTTTTTTATTTTGAATTTTTGAATTTTTGAATTTTTGAATTTTCGAATTTCCGAATTTCCGAATTTTTGAATTTCGGAAATATATATATATATATATATATATATATATATATATATATTAAGCTTTATAGGTGAAGCTTTGTAGGTGAAGCTTTGAGGTTGAAGCTTTGTTGGGTACCTTGAATTGATTTTGCTTCACATTATCTTGATCAAAATAATGTGAATAAAAATAATGTGAAGCTTTTGTAGGTGAAGCTTTTGTGTTGAAGCGTTGTAGGTGAAGCTTTTGTTGGTGAAGCTTTTGTGGTGGGGGAAGCTTTTGTGGTGGGGGAAGCTTTTGTGGGTGAAGCTTTTGTGGTGGGGGAAGCTTTTTTGGTGGGGGAAGCTTTTGTGGGTGAAGCTTTTGTAGGTGAAGCTTTTATGGTGGGTGAAGCTTTTGTGGGTGAAGCTTTTGTAGTGGGTGAAGCTTTTATAGGTGAAGGTATTATGGATGAAGCTTTTGTAGGTGAAGCTTTTGTGGTGGGTGAAGCTTTTATGGGTGAAGCTTTTATGGGTGAAGCTTTTGTAGGTGAAGCTATTGTGGGTGAAGCTTTTGTAGGTGAATCTTTGAAGTTGAAGCTTTGTAGGTGAAGCTTTGGAGTTGAAGCTTTTGTTGGGTAACATGAATTGATTTTGCTTCACACTATCTTGATCAAGATAGTGTGAAAGTTTTAAGAATTTTTAGTTGTCCTCCATTGATGAAGCTTTTGTTGGTGAAGCTTTTGTGGTGAAGCTTTGTTGGGTACCACAAATTGATTTTGCTTCACACTATCTTGATCAAGATAGTGTGAAGCTTTTGAGAATTTGTAGTTGTCCTCCATTGATGAAGCTTTGTTGAATTTCCCTTTTTTTTTTTTTTTTTTTTGGGAAACTAGAAATTTGAAAATGTGTGAGAGACAACATATACAAATTTTGCTTCCACACTGTTGAGCAAGAGATTGTGATGCAAGCCACACCTTATAGTAGTCGAAGGTTTGGATGAACCATATAAATTGAATTTACTTCGAACAATCTTGAATTTGACTCGAAGGTTTGAGAATTGTAGTTGCCCTCCATTAATGAAGCTTTTGTTGGCACCATAAATTGATTTTGCTTCACACTGTCTTGATCAAGAGTGTGTGAAGCTTTTGAGAATTGTGGTTACCCTCCATTGATGAAGCTCTTGTTGGCACCATAAATTGGTTTTGCTTCACACTGTCTTAATCAAGAGTGTGTGAAGCTTTTGAGAATTGTGGTTGAACTCCTTTGATGAAGCTTTTGTTGGCACCATAAATTGGTTTTGCTTCCCACTGTCTTGATCAAGAGTGTGTGAAGCTTTTGACAATTATGGTTGCCTTCCATTGATAAAGTTCTTGTTGGCACCATAAATTGGTTTTAGTTCACACTGTCTTGATCAAGAGTATGTGAAACTTTTGAGAATTGTGGTTGAACTCCTTTGATGAAGCTTTTGTTGGCACCATAAATTGGTTTTGCTTCACACTGTCTTGATCAAGATTGTGTGAAGTTTTTGAGAATTATGGTTGCCCTCCATTGATGAAGCTCTTGTTGGCACCATAAATTGGTTTTGCTTCACACTGTCTTGATCAAGAGTGTGCAAAACTTTTGAGAATTGTGGTTGCCCTCCATTGATGAAGCTCTTGTTGGCACTATAAATTGGTTTTGCTTCACACTATCTTAATCAAGAGTGTGTAAAGCTTTTGAGAATTGTGGTTGAACTCATTTGATGAAACTCTTGTTGGCACCATAAATTAGTTTTGCTTCACACTGTCTTGATCAAGAATGTGAAGCTTTCTACGAGTTGTAGTGTTTACATTGTTACAGAAGGGAAATGTCTGAAGCAGATGCAAGAGGGCTGAATAGCTTGATCTTCGTACGCCATGCACTAAAGTTGTTGTTGGCTTGCAATAAGACTTTGTTGGTGATTATAACTCTTGTTGGGCATAAGTGCTCCCCTAGTTGAGTTGTCAAGCTTGAGGGTTTTTTATTATTTGTAAATGCTAGGAGTTCACATGTACAAGTTGTACCACTCGTCTTTTGGTATATGGAATGAATGGTGAGTTGCTTTCATCACTTGGTTGGTGGTACGAAAGTGAGTTCCTTCATCACCTTTCATCGCATTTCATCACTTGGTTGGTGGCACGATGATGAGTTCCTTCTTCACCTGGTTGGTGGCATGAATGGCAAGTTGCCAAATGATATTAGAGTCCGGGTTGTACATTTCATCACCTGGTTGGTGGTATGAAGAGGAGTTCGGGTTGTACATTTCATCACTTGGTTGGTGGCATGAAGATGAGTTCATTCTTCACCTGGTTGGTGGCATGAGTGGCAAGTTGCTAAATGATATTAAAGTACTGGTTGTATATTTCATCACCTGGTTGGTGGTATGAAGATGAGTTCATTCTTCACCTGGTTGGTGGCATGAGTGACAAGTTTCTAAATGATATTAGAGTACGGTTGTACATTTCATCACCTGGTTGGTGGCATGAAAGAGAGTACTGGTTGTACCTTTCATCACCTGGTTAGTGGCACGAAGATGAGTTCATTCTGCACCTGGTTGGTGGCATGAGTGGCAAGTTGCCAAATGATATTAGAGTACGGCTTGTACATTTGATCACCTAGTTGGTGGCATGAAGGAGAGTACGGGTTGTATCTTTCATCACCTGGTTGGTGGCACGAAGATGAGTTTCTTCTTCACCTGGTTGGTGGCATGAGTGGCAAGTTGCCAAATGATATTAGAGTATGGGTTGTACATTTCATCACCTGGTTGGTGACATGAAGGAGAGTACGAGTTGTACATTTCATCACCTGGTTGGTGGCATGAATATGAGTTCTTTCTTCACCTGGTTGGTGGCATGAGTGGCAAGTTGCCAAATGATATTAGAGTACGGGTTGTACATTTCATCACCTAGTTGGTGGCATGAAGGAGAGTACGGGTTGTAAATTTCATCACCTGGTTGGTGGCATGAAGATGAGTTCCTTCTTCACATTTCATCACTTGGTTAGTGAGAATAAGGGTAAGGTGTCTAGGCACATTGTAGCAAATGTCGAAGACACAAAGTATGTTAAACCCTTTCGAAGCACAGTTGACTTATGTATGGGTATGTTGGAATGTATGATGTTTATGTATGAATGTGTTGGAATGTATAATGTTTATGTTGATTGATATGAGTGATGCTTATGAATGTTTTGCTATGCATGAAGGGATCCATGCTTTTGATATGTGAACCATGTTGGTTGTAACACTTAGTATCACATACTTTGTGTCAAAGTACGCATGTTGGTTGTAACACTTAGTAACACATAGTATCACATACTTTGTGTCAAAGTACGCAGCTTGTAACACCTGGTTGGTGGCATGAAGATGAGTTGTAACACTTAGTATCATGTACTTTTATCCCTCTTGTTGTAATGGGCTTGCTGATAGTAAAAATCCTTCTTCTTACCAAGAGACAGATACGTTTGGTGACTTAGCGAGTAGCTAAATGAGGCAAGAGATGATGCAATAGGGGTCTGAATGGCCAATATCTCCTCACTTGGTAGAACTTGACTTCCACTTCCCATTTGTTGATAGGGGTTAACCATATGGGGGTTCCCTTGGTATGTCCTTGCTTCGGCGGAGGTGGTTGTAAGCCTGTGCCATCACCTCAGAGTAAGTCTTCCAAGTGTTGGCATTGATCATGCACTTGAAGAAACAATCACGTAGGCCTGCCGTGAAGGCCTTGAGGGCGGTCTTGTCATCTACCTCAGCGCAGCTAGAATACTCATGGCTGAAGCGACCGGCATACTCACGTAGTGACTCGTCCGGCTTCTGGCGAATAATGTACAAGTCATCTGCAGAATGCAAGTGATCGGTCTGGAAGATGTGTTGAGAGACAAACAGTTTCCTCAATTCCTCAAATGAGTCTACTGTCTTACGTGGAAGACGGCAATACCAGTTTAGAGCTCCGCCAGAAAGGGTGGAGGGGAAGAGAAGACATCGTTTTTCGTCAGTGTGCATCCGATATGCCATGGTGGACTCAAGGAGGTTAAGGTGTTCAATTAGGTCCTCCATTCCAGTATAGAGTTATAAACCAAGCTTTTGTTTTGTTTTCGCTTAAAGGGGGGTGTCAAGGATCTTTCTTGTGAGAGGGCCAGGCCTGGGTTAGTTCCAGTCAGGTATCTCGGCCTAACGTTCGGCCTTCAACTTGTTTACTTCCTCAAGGAGCTGTAGGATAAGGGGGTCCTGAGTGGAGTCATGTACTATTAGAATTTTCTTTCGTAAGTCTCTGTCGCCTTTTGGAAGTAAGAAAGTTTGAGCATGGGCGTGTGGTTTTTTCTTAGACTCGCCGTCCTGACTTCTAGGGCGAGTCTGTTGGAATACCTCAGAGTCCCCCGTACCTTCATGTTCCTCTAGGACATGTCGTTCCTTCCCTAGATTGGTAGCTGGCCTGGGCCGTAGGAGGGGATCGAGTCTTTCAGAAACCCTTGAGTTATTGATCTTCGAGCATATATGGAAGGGATTCTCTTAACGTTGCTTTAGGAAGTCTCGGAAGTCACGATAAACGGCTTTCGATCCTTCCAACCATTCTGCAAGGAAGTGTCTTCCTCCACTTCTTCTACTTCGGGTCGAAGCATCTGGGTTGAGAGAAGTCTTATGTTGATCAATGTTTTGATGATTAGCTCGCTCCTTATTAAGGATACCCATGTCGAAAAGAGGTGACCCTCCGTGTTAAGGAGCACCCAGATGATGGTTGATGTCCACAGGGGTAACGAGCTCGCGTGTTTGAGTACGCCTAGTTTCGTGGAGCATCGCAAAGAGCTTCTCATACTGCTCCTGGATGACTTCATTCTTCATTGCTATCTTATTGTTTTGAGCTTCTAGCTCATTGACTTTAGCTTGAAGAGCTACCCTCTTTCCTTCCTTATTTCATTGCTTCGCATTAGGTGCAAGATGGGTGTCATTCTGTGTGTTGTGGCTTCCTTCGCTCCCCATGTTGGAGAGGGATGCCTGGTAAAAAAAGAGTGTACGAATGGTGTAAACCAGCTTGGCAAAGCTGAAGAGAGTGGGAATAAGTGTCGTTCCTATAGACGGCGCCAAATGTTGATGCACAAAATTAGTGAAGACTTTGGTACAACAAAAAGTGTTAAGTTTGTGACCTTCGCTAGATTGCTTCATTCACTAGTGTGGATAAATATGTAGATGGATAAAGACAGGGAAGCAAACACAAGATGTATGTGGTTCACCCATATTGGCTACGTCCACGGAGTAGAGCAGTTCTCATTAATTGTGAAGGGTTTACACAAGTACATAGGTTCAAGCTCTCCTTTAGTGAGTACAAGTGAATGATTTAGTACAAATGACATTAGGAAATATTGTGGGAGAATGATCTCCTTTTATAGAAGAGAGTTTCTAGTTTCATTCTGACATTAACACGTGTCATGTTGTAATTGGTTTCTGATGTTGACATGTGTCGCACTATGGTTGGCTTCTGATGTCGACACGTGTTGCGCTGTGATTGGCCTTCTGGTTGGAGGGAAACTCTTTTGGGTCCTTGACGGTATAACGTTGACCGGTGCTCAGTAGTTTCAGGATTGGTCAAGTATGGTACAAACACACATAATCCGGTAGTAGGTTGTGATGTGGAGGCACAAGATCAGGACAACTCCCCATAGAAGTGATGTAGGGGACCGGATTATCAGATAAATTTGAAGAGTCAATGTGGGACACTGGGCAGAGGAGACGACCGAATGTCCTTTCTGACAATTCTTTGTCTTTCTAAAGTTTCAAAAATTTGTTCGTCAAAATATCATGTCCAACTTCCGGCAATCCATAAAAACCTCCCTTATTGCAATTCCACTTTCGGTGCCAATGGTGCTCATTGTCACCAGAAGATAGTCGAGAAGGTCGAGTCGGGAAGAGACTAACACTGGCATTTGATGAAGGCTCCGCACGAAGGGATGCAGGGATCTATTTTCTCCAATAGGAAGCAGAGCCGCCGGACGCATGCAGCTGTGGAGTGACCCAAGCGGCCGCAGCGGTAGCAAAAGTTTTTGAGACCCTCGTATCGAAGCCGAATTTGATATAACCCTAGCCGGGGACAAAAAGCCGAGAAACTAGTGGTTAGAGGTTTTCAGCCGTCGAAATCAACTCTTATGCGCTAATAGCCGCAGAACCCCGATGGATGGCACTAATCTTAAATCCCAGGTTCCTAGCATTTTTCATCGTGCAGTAGTTTTTGGGGATTCCATAGGCTTGAATCCAGTAGACAAACCGGTGGGCTTCAATGTCATCAAGGAAATGGTAGGATGGTCAGAGCTTCACCGAGAAAGAATAGTCTTTCATGAACCAGGGGTTACCTTATAGTAGCTTTCTAGCCACATTTTCCTCCCCTACAATGATAACGTAGATGTTTGCTTTTGCTCGAAGAACACGAACAACACCCATTTTGTTCTAAGCAGATCTGATGATTTCTTTGACCACATTTTGTGAAGGTTCGTTGTCAGCAAACAGCCGCCCCACCAAGTGTTTTGTGTTGTCAAACCGCTCTTCGAGGTCAAGGCTATCCTCAAAAGTGATGTTGAGGTAGTCGAGAATTTCGTCCTCGTTGGACATTACGGAGAGATTACCAAGTTCTCACTGGTAAAGAAAGCACCAGGCATGAAATCTAATAATGATACAAATTTGAAGACTCATAGCAAGATGCGGGAGTAAAGACCGGGAAAAAACACATCGGGAAAGGTCAACTGTAGCTCTCAATCATCCTTAGTACAACATAGTGCTTAATCTCTTTTAATATTAGGAAAAAAAACACCACTAAGCCAAAAACTGTTGGATCTAAGTCAACAATCTGTGATTTAAATATATATGCTAATAAACAATAAATGTAAATGGATGACTAGGCTGCCTAAAACTGAGAGAGAATAGGCATGATATGCGTCGGGTGAAGTGTCTTTTGGACTTGAACTTACCCTAGTGAAAACATATCGGGTTTACTTGGTGACGCAATGGATGTGGAAGATCTTGAACTGTTCACCGCAGTAGTAAACCAAGACAATATGCTACATACATATCATGTCTGCCACACGTTAATTCATACGGTTGTGTTCATTTCGGCCCTGAACAAATCCCGGATTTTGTAGGAGCTTTAAAGAATTTAACCATGTCAATTCTCATAAATGTGGCCCCATTTACTCCTATATAGGTGACATTAATTAAGAATAGTCTACCATATTCCTCTTGATAACAAGATATTAATGTCATTAAATGTATAAAACATAACCCCTCAAACGTCAACAGACAACACACATTTTATCATAAGAATGGGTAAGTTGTGTGTTCAACTTTTGAATCAAACTCAACCAGTTTGCCTATTGAACCTAGACCATGGGATCTCCAATCAGTTAGGTTAGGTTTCCGCCCAGTTCGATTCATTGAATTGGCTTAAGACCCATTCCCCTCGATGTAAATAATATTTGCTCTCTTGGTAGGCCTTTTGTCAAAGGATCAGCTATATTTTCCTTTGACTTCACATAATCAATGGATATTATTCCATTGGAGAGCAACTTCTTAAGAGTATTATGTCGACGCCTGATGTGACGTGACTTCCCATTGTATACATGACTTTTGGCCCTTGATTGCATGGCCATACTATCACAATGTATACATATAGCCGTTACCGGCTTTGGCCACATTAGAATATCCTCCAGAAAATTTTTGAGCCACTCGGCTTCTTCTCCAGCCAAGTCTAAAGCTATAAAATCGAACTCCATGGTGGACCGAGCTATACATTTCTGTTTAGAGGATTTCCAAGATATTGTTGCACCTCCCAAGGTAAAAACATATCCACTTGTCGACTTGGATTCTGTAGTGTCAGAAATCCAATTGGCATCACTAAAGCCTTCTACAACAGGTGGATATTTTGTGTAGTGTAATCCGTAGTCAAGTGTATTTTTCAAATACCTTAACACTCGTACTAAAGCATCCCAAAGCTCTTGTGCCGGATTACTTGTATATCTACTAAGCCTACTTACTGCATAAGCTAAGTCGGGCCTAGTTGAATTCATCAAGTACATTAGACTTCCAATTACTTGAGAATATTCAAGTTGAGATATGGCATCACCTTTATTTTTCTCCAACTTACATCCAGCATCAAAATGAGTTGCAGCAGGTTTGCAGTCAAATTGACCAAACCTTCGTAATATTTTTTCTGCATAATGGGATTGTGTAAGGACATATCCTTCACTATTTCTCTTAATTTGAATTCCTAAAATGACATCGGCTTGACCTAAGTCTTTCATGTCAAAACTGGAATTCAACATTTTCTTTGTTTTGTTTATTACATGTTTATTGCTTCCCATTATGAGCATATCATCCACATACAAGCGGACAATAACACAAGTTTTATCATTACTCTTAATGTAGACACATTTATCAGATTCATTTATTTTGAACCCATGTGTCAACAAAGTATGATCAAATTTCTCATGTCATTGTTTTGGTACTTGTTTAAGTCCATATAATGACTTAACTAATTTGCACACTTTGCTTTCTTGTCCTTTAAGCACAAACCCTTCAGGTTGATCCATGTATATTTCTTCATCTAGTTCTCCATTTAAAAATGCTGTTTTTACATCCATTTGATGTATATCAAAGTTGTATACAGCCGCAATCGTTATTAACGTCCTAATTGACGTTATGCGAGAAACTGGAGAATAGGTGTCGAAATAATCTAACCCTTCTTTTTGGCGATAACCTTTGGCGGACAATATCGTGCCTTGAACTTATCAATGGTTCCATCCGCCTTAAGTTTCTTCTTGAAAACATATTTATGGTCAATTGGTTTACTACCGGGAGGTAAATCAACCAATTCCCATGTGTTATTTTCCATAATTGATTCCATTTCACTTTTAATTGCTTCCTTCCATAAAAGAGCCTCAGAAGAAGACATTGCTTCTTTAAAAGTTCTAGGTTCATTCTCGGACAAGAAAGCAATGAAATCTGGTCCAAAGTTTTTGGAAACTTTGATTCTTTTTCCTCTTCTTGGTTCCACATCATTTCCTTGGACACCAGAAGAAGAGGCTTCATCATGACTATGATCATGAACCCTCTTTGTATTAGAACCAGATTCATTTTCTTTGTAAGGAAATATATCCTCAACAAATTCTGCATCCGCTGATTCTAATATAGTGTTGACATGTATGTCAGAAATCGAAGATTTTACAACAAGGAACCTATAAGCAGCACTATTATTTGCCTATCCAATGAATACACAATCAATAGTTTTAGGTCCTAGTTTCGTTCTTTTTTGTAACGAAACTTGCACCTTTGCTAAGCAACCCCACACTTTGAGGGTTTTATAAGTGGGTCTATGTCCTTTCCATAGTTCATAAGGTGACTCGTCAATCTTCTTTAGAGGAACCTTTTTCAATATGGTATTTGCAATAAGTAAAGCTTCACCCCACAAACTGTGTGGAAGCCCTGACCTATTTAACATGGAATTAATCATATCTTTGAATGTTCTATTTTTTCTTTCAGCAACACCATTTTGTTGTGGTGTGTATGGAGCCGTTGTTTGATGTATAATTTCATGTTGTGCACAAAAATCTGAGAATGCAGTAGACTCATACTCTCCTCCTCTATCGGATCTAAGTGCTTTGATTTTTCTCTCTAGTTGATTTTCAACTTCTGCTTTATATGTCTTAAACATATTCAAAGCTTCATCCTTGCTATGGATCAAATAAACAGAGCAATACTTACTACAATCATCAATAAAAGTGACATAATAATTCTTTCCTCCACGAGTTGGTGTGGATTTAAAGTCACAAAGATCACTATGAATTAATCCAAGTAATTCATTTGATCTATCTAGAATTGACTTTCTCGTTTGCTTAGCAAATTTTGATTCAGTACATGTTTTACACTTATGATTAAAATCAATTTCGAATTTAGGTAATAAGTCTAATTTAACCATTCTATGCATGGAACGAAAATTAACATGTCCTAATCTAGCATGCCAAATATTAGAAGACTCAACAATATAAGTAGAAGCATTTATTTTATTAGCATCATCAATGGCAATTACATTGAGTTTCACGAGGCCATCAGCCACATAACCCTTTCCAACAAACATCCCACCCTTGGTAAGTACAAATTTGTTGGATTCCATTACAAGTTTAAAGCCCTTAGCAATTAGAATAGGTCCAGAAACCAAGTTCCTTCTTATTTCAGGAACATGCAACACATTCAACAAGGTGAGACTCTTTCCAGATGTGAATTTGAGTACTACTTTGCCTTTGCCCTCCATCGCAGATGAGGCAGAATTGCCCATATACAGCTTTTCTCCATGGGCAGCAGGATGGTATTCAGTGAATAGATTTATGTCAGTGCAGATGTGCTTAGTAGCACCAGTATCCAACAACCATTCACTGACATTTAAGACCATGTTGACCTCGGACACAACAGCAACCAATTCTCCATTGGTGGTTGCCATGTTAGCATGGTTGTTGTTGTTTTCGTTAGCATGATTTCCATCCTTGCGATGATAACAATCTTGTGCCTTGTGACCAGATTTGCCACACACATAGCATGTGCCCTTAATCTTCTTCAGATTCTTGCCTTTGGGAGCAAGGGCAGATTGTACAAACTGCTTGGTTTTCAGAGCCTTATTCTTCTTCGGCTTGGGCCTTGGAGTTTCCTCCCTTAACATAATTTGCATTGGCTTCAATGGTAGCAAACCCTCCAAAACGGTCTGCCTTTCTGTGGTTTTCTTCCACTCGTAGCCTTAGGATCAAATCCTTCATATTCATCTCACGACGTTTGTGCTTGAGATAAATTTTGAAGTCATTCTATGAAGTTGGCAATTTTTCAATTATCACCCCAACTTGGAAATGCTCATTGATCTCGTATCCCTCGAAGTGCAGTTCATAGATCAATTTTTGGATTTCTTCGACCTGAGAAACAACAGATTATCCACCATTGTATATTTAAGAAACTTACAGATACCAAATTTCTTTGAACCGGCATCATCAATCTTATACTTTTTCTCCAGGGATTCCCACAACTCTTTCGCTGTCTTGCACAGAGAATAAATGTCGTAGAGATTGTCATCCAAACTATTCAGAATATAATTCCTGCAACAAAACTCGGAATGAATCCAAGCTTCAACTGCCATGACAGTCTCTTTCGTCATTGGATTCTCATTAGACTTCAGAGCTTCTTCCTTGACAACATGAGCGAGATTCATTGTTGTCAGAAAGAACAACATCTTATGTTGCCATCTCTTGAAGTCCAGCCCTTTGAACTTCTCAGGCTTTTCAGAGTATTTTGGCACAGTGCCATTCACATTTACAGATTGTTGATCCATAGGAATTTCTGTTTCAAGATTGTTGGATCTAAGTCAACAATCTGTGATTTAAATATATATGCTAATAAACAATAAATGCAAATATAAAAAATTAACAGAGTATCAATAAACAAAAATATAAAACAAACAACTTGAAGATCGAGGTTTGTGTACCGAATGTCCTTGAAACAGAAATTTCGTCTCTACTCAGTGCTTATAGTTCTATGCTAAGTTAGAATTCCAGCACCGGAAAACTTAACTTCTGGCGAATTTCCTTGTGGTACTCTCAGTAAGAATGCTATGAATTATAGAATGAGATTTTTGTTTTTCTGAATTCTAAATGCCATGCAGACGGATGTATATATAGAGGGATTATACCTGTTCGTAACAGGTATAAGAATGGGATGTGTTGGGAGACATCTCTTCAGATGGGGTGCAGTGCTTTCTGCGTTTTTATTGACTTCAAATAAAAATTAATTTAATTATATATATATATATATATATATATATATATTAATTATAATTAATTACCAATTAATTAGTGCATCCCAAAGCCTAACCCCAAATGTGAGTCCAATTTTATTCTCCAGGCCTATTACTCCAATCACTTTCTATAAAAGACAAAGCCTTATAAAGTGGTAAAAGCTTTTGGGAATGGCCAATGTGGGACAAAGAAATTTCTACTCAAACTACTCAAATTTCCAACAAAAACAAGACGAAAAAGTTTGAACTCGCATTTTCTATTCCTAGGTAGAGAACACTTTCCTTTTAAATTTCAATGGAGTCAATCAATGATTCAAAATTTTCATTAAGTTTTACACATATTTATATGACGCGTAAAGCAATGGTTTTGGTAGTAGTGGTGGTACTTGCACTTTTCTTTTGTCTTCTTGTTTTCAGGGTACAGAAGGTAGTTAAATTTCCAAAACAGAACAAAACAAAACAAAGATTGTTGAGTGACAAATTATTGAACGCAAATTGAGTAATCATACACTATAATATATTTATCCACGTTTATAACACGAGAGATTAATTACATCCAATTAGGTCAAACGAAATGGGCGGCACTCGGCAGTGCTTAGAAAAGAAAGAGCGCCCACCTCATGAACTTACCTAATTGTAATCAGATGACAAAACTGGGTTTCCCAGAAGCAGCAAAAATGGTTTAGCACGTGCGAAATCTAATATTAGTGCTTTGATGTACTGAAAAGTTTGGGTGAGTGAATATAAACCAAATTATCTAAAACCCTAGCTGTGTTAATTATGTATGCCAGATCAAAATCGTGGTGGCAAAAAAAATCCGCCGTTTTCAGTCTTGACGAATTTGTACCTACAAAACAATTAATTACATTTGATCAAAGTCCAAAACCATGTACCCCACGAGAAGACCTTTGATCAAACGCAAAAGCTTACTGGTTTTTTTTTTAATCGCAATAGACACACATAGGGTCGGCCACATGTGTAGGTTTTTCATGCCATTTGTCGTCATCCAGTTGGCCAAGGTGTGTCATGCATCCCCTAGAATGGAGGAAAAATTATCCCAAAGGTATTATTAATTAAATAATATCATGGATTATGTCGTAGTATTCTTGATTGGATATGATTGTGATTCCTTGCTTTATTGAGTTGGTCTTCAATTAGGAAAGTAGAGTTTCGGGAAGTTGTAGTTAGCAACTCAAGTCTTCAAGAAGGTTGAACTGCGTGTGGAATAAATGTGAGTCTCACCAATTTAATAAAGACATTCTCATCAGTAGTAGATGAAATTCCACATGTCAACTCCAGAATCTTTCAAATTATTTTTGCTCTACAACGTGGATTTATGCGTAACAAGAGTGGCTGCCGAATAAAGAGAGCCAACATAACTTGCCCGACTATGACATTTATCATCGGAAATTAATACTCTCGATTTGCTACTTGTTCAACAATTCGAGGTACATAATCATGAACATCAATCTGGTGTGTTTAAACTATATACCTAGCAGAAATATAGTTCTTATCAGTGTGTCTGTTATGCTTTTAGAATCAAGATGGAACGATATATATATCTCCTCGTTTCATCTACTCGACAAGTTTCTGAAGAGATTTTAGATTGCGACTATTAACTACTAAAAGGACATGGGCGACATGCAACGTGGGTTTATACGGAGGTGTGGGCAATTGTGCCGGAAATAAATCCAAAACCTACATTTCGATTTGGAATGACAAAATTATTGATTCTTTATTTTGTATTTTATATCAATGTTCTGACCTGAATCGAAGGCCTTGGTTAAGAATCAAGAGTTTTGACCTACTAATATTTTAAAACAATAAGAAAGTAATTAGAAAATGATTGTGAAATAAACCCCAAAGCAACAAAAAGTCAAAGAAAATGTTAAGAAGATCACATATTTAAACCACATTTGTGTGTACCATCTGACGTGGCAAGTGACGTTATACCACGTCAATTAATGAATTTATCTGATTGTATGTTGGGGTGTATCCAACGCCTGCCACATGACATGGCACACCAATGTAGTTTAAAAGTATGATCTCCTTAGCATTACTCAAAAGTCAGAAAAGTTAGTCCAACTGTGAGAATTAGTGTAAGATGGTTTTAAAATGTGGTCTCGAAACTCTTTACGCAAGGAAAAGTACAAATGAAAACCTAAACAAACCCAAATCGAGAATCTTATATGCCAAACGAACCTAAAACGATCACATTGGCAACAGTTTGTCCAAATCATTACCAACACAGTCGATTTGAACTTACCAATTAGATCCTAAAGCAAACCAAAAAAAATATCAAACTCTTGCCCAACCTTACCCACAAATACGAAGGATTAAAGGTAGGACTGACCCAAACATGACTCTTAAAATTAAAACAAACATAAATTTTCTTGCTCGGAATTCAATGAGGCAGAAGATCTGCATAAAAATGCACACACCATTATATTCATTTTTTCGGATATGGATCCTTTCCGGATACAATTATCCTAATTCTAGGGATTCATCAATTCAAGCCGTTAAAATTTGATGAAACGGTTAAAGTTATTATAATTTTTAAAGTGGACTCCTGTTTGTAGCCGTTGGATAAGATTTTAATGATTTGGATTGATAGATCCCTAGGATTAGGACAATTGGATTCGGAGAGGAGGATCCATGTCCCATTTTTTCGATCTAGGCGTGAATATTCGTAATTCCCAAGGGTCTTGGCACATGTCTCTCTCTGCATTACCTATATTGTGAAAATATATCAATTGAAAATCCATGCAGCTTATGAGTCATGACTAAATAATAGGTGATCTGATAGAAGCATCACTAAGCATGACTAAATAATTGGGGATCTTATATAAGCATGCTAAAATATATAGGATGATATTTAAATTGACTTATTTGTCGATTTGCTTCTCGAATTTGTATATAGTTGCAATTTTTTTTTTTAAATTCTAATTTTAGCCGATTATCCCCTTGAACTTTTATATATAACCAATCCCCCCCCCTCACCCCCACCTCCACGTTAGATTTTGAAATTTTTCATCCATCATACACGCGAACAAAACATGACAATTGTACAAGGACAAAAAAATAACTTTGTTTCGGTAAATTGAGTGCAAAGTCAATACTTTGCATGTAACATCCCACATCGCTCAGGGGAGTGGATTATGTAAGTCTTGTATGTATATTCTCATCTCTACCTAGCACGAGGCCTTTTGAGAGCTCATTGACTTCGGGTTTCGTAGGAACTTTGAAGTTAAGCGAGATCGCAACGAGAGCAATTCCAGGATTGGTGACTCATTGGGAAGTTCTCATGTGAGTTCTCAGAAACAAAACCGTGAGGGCATAGTCAGGGACCAAAGCGGACAAACAGCCCTTTTAAATTACTATAATGATATAATCTACAATAAGTGCAATTCGAACTTGAATAAATGGTAGGTATAATGTAATGGTCAATTGGCTTAACTAACAAAAGTAAAAATATAAATAAATTATTTTTTGATCTTTTGGTTAGTCTTATTCCAAAAAAGTTTGTTTCATTTTTTTGACCTTTTCGTTTGGCAAATAGGTTTATATGGTTTTTTTATTTTTTATTTTTTTATTAGGTACTTACCTGTCTTACTTTTTAATTTTTACCTTCACTATATATTTGACCTTTTCGTACGATATATGTTATTACATAACTAGTGAAATATATATATATTTTTAAAATTTTTTTTTACAAGAAAACTAATGAAAAGAGTTTGAAAATTTTGAGTTTTAATAATAAAGACAAAATAAAAAGTAAAGTAAATAATTTTTTAGTATAAAAATTATAATTTTTCGTTAAGATAAAAAGTACTGGGAGTTTTTTTGTTAAAATCTAATTCTTCACTTGTAAGGTGATATATGTGATGGTATTTCTTAACACGTCATCATATAAGGAATTCACTTGTAAAGTGATATATGTGACGGTATTTGTTAACACGTCATCATATCATTTCCTGGGCCCCATCCTAACAAGAAAGTAGGACGCAAGTTCATGCATCCAACCCGACCCCCTCCCCACCACTATATATACCCCGCTCCCAACTCCCACCACAACTCACAATTTCATACCCCCAGGATTTCTCAATCTACACCTCCTCGAAACGCACCATTTCACCATGCCTTGCTCCGATTCCTCCGTTTCCGTAATTTCGCAATGCACAATTTACCCCGACCAGAAATCCGCCGTCAAGTCTCTCAAGCTCTCCGTCTCTGATCTTCCCATGCTCTCCTGCCACTACATCCAGAAGGGCGTCCTCCTCGACTCCCCGCCCTTCTCCGTCGTCGACCTCCTCCCCTCCCTCAAACACTCCCTCTCCCTCGCCCTCTCCCACTTCCCAGCCCTGGCCGGTCGATTCGAGACGGACGCAGACGGTCACGTCCACATTGTCTGTAACGACACCGGCGTCGGTTTCGTGCACGCCAAAGCCAAGAACCTCTCTCTGGACGCCGTCCTGCAGCCCAACGCCGACGTTCCACATTGCTTCAGGGAGTTCTTCGCGTATCAAAGGACTTTGAGCTACTCCGGCCACTTCAGACCTCTAGCCGCCGTACAGGTCACCGAGCTCGCCGACGCCGTGTTCATCGGATGTACGGTCAACCACTCCGTCGTCGACGGCACATCCTTCTGGCACTTCTTCAACACCTTCGCCGAGATTAACCGAGGCGCCAAGAAAATATCAAAATCTCCTGATTTTTCCCGCGACACCGTCTTCAACTCGCCGGCGGTGCTCCATTTCCCAGAAGGAGGCCCTAAGGTCACCTTCTCCGGCAACGATCCGCTGCGTGAGAGAATCTTCCATTTCACCAGAGAATCAATTCTCAAACTGAAAAACAGAGCAAATAACACTCATCTGTTCAAAACAACGCATAACTGTAACAGTGATGATAACGGTAACTGTAACGATAATGGCCTTTCTGAAACGGCCGAGATTCTCGGGAAGCAGTTAAATGACAGCTGGAATGCCGTACACCGATATAACGGCGCGAAAACGGCGGAGATTTCGTCGTTTCAATCTTTGAGCGCGCAGCTCTGGCGTTCCGTGACTCGTGCCAGGAACCTACCTGATTCCAAAACGACGACGTTCCGTATGGCTGTGAACTGCCGCCACCGCCTCCAGCCGAAGATGGACTCGCACTACTTTGGTAACGCGATACAGAGCATCCCGACCGTCGCTACCGTCGGCGAGCTGCTGTCCCGGGATCTGCGCTGGGGTGCCAATCTCCTCCACAACAACGTGGTTGCGCACGACGACGCCACAGTGCGCCGCGGCGTAGAGGATTGGGAGAGCGCGCCGAGGCTGTTCCCGCTGGGGAACTTCGACGGCGCGATGATCACGATGGGCAGCTCGCCGCGATTCCCGATGTACAACAACGATTTCGGGTGGGGCAAACCCCTCGCCGTGCGGAGCGGCGCGGCCAACAAATTCGACGGCAAGATATCGGCTTTTCCAGGGAGGGAAGGCAGCGGCAGCGTTGATTTGGAGGTGGTTCTGGCTCCTGAGACGATGGCTGGGCTGCTGTCCGATGGGGAGTTCATGCAATATGTATCGGTGGTAGACTGAGCCGGGTCGTACGCGATCACGCCCCCACTGTGGGTGGGACCCGCCGTTAATGTTTGAAATTACGGTTAATCCGTTATGGTGACTGGCTCGTGGGATTTAGGAATTGGTCAAAACTTAGTCAATCTCTGTGGTGAGATTGATTTGGACGGTTGCGATGAGACGTTAAAACCGCGACGTTTTGGCTACTAGTGTAGTGTGTGGGTGTGGATGTTTGTACTATTGTAGGGGAATTATTATATTATATTTTATCTGCTTAAAGAATTATGCACGTGATGAAATTGCCGAATTTCTTAATGTGAATAATCCATTAAAAGCCTCTATTTTTGTGAATTTTTAGTAGGAGTCACATGTCCTTATATCCAAATCACAATCTGAAATATATATATATATATATATAACAATTATTTGATAAAAAAAATGAAACTACGTATTTGCGAAAGCAAAATTCTAACGGGCAACTCATTTCTTTATTTATTTTTTATTAGTCAAATATCTATTTCGACTGATTTATTGAAGTTTTAACCATCCAATACGGAAAATAACCAATCTGAATTCTTAACTGATAGAAAATTGGCTTTAGATTGAGATAAACAGTATGAACATAAAGCCTTTTAAAATGATGGTCTTACCATTTACTCGTTTTCCTTCCTATGTAAATACAAGTCAAAACAGAGAAATTCAGAGCCTATCATGTTTCTCTGTAAAGGAAAACAACTTCATGTGACATTCAGAATCAATAATGCAATGATATTTGGAGATAAGCTTACACATAACAATGTATTATTGAATTCGAATATCATGTGACGATGAACTCGTTCCATGCAAGTTCTTTTCATCGATAAAGGAGACAATAGTATCCCAAATGGTCCCCAAACCGAACCGCGTCTGAGAAAGATATGGACCTCGACCATTTACCCCAACTGCCAAAACTTCTTTTCATGGGGCAGCAGGCAGCAGGCAGCAGGCACCACCACCATTGAGAAGCAGTGCTGCAGGTGCCTGTGCATGTGTTCCGCAAGTTGGTCCCAACCATCCAAAGTGCACGTTAGATAGATTCTCCTCTCTTTTTACACATTTGAAAAGTATTGGTTTGGTGTTTCGCCAATTAACCACGAAATTTGTTGTGACATGTATCAAACTTCCTGTCCAAACCCTTCTCTTAGTTTTACATTGTACACATGACCTAAATTAACCTAATTAGCTCGAGTTGTGAGGACGGGGTGAGGGGAAATGGCTTAGAATTAGAAAAGATTAATGGTTTGACTCTAACCAGAAAATTGAGCTGATTGCAGTTCGGTTTGTCTTAAAAAGTCCATGTTCTGATACAATGCACCACAAAGTAGATGCGAGGTTTTATTACGATAGGCATGAAGTTTACATTATTGCGTCAAGTCTCCAGTGAGCAACTTTTACTTTATTCAACAAGACCGTAACAGACGTCTAAATCCAATCCCATTTGCTATATGTGACAAGCTTGGCATAGAGAAAAATACTTTCTGGCCATGGTTTTCTTATCCCCATCCTCTTCCTCCATCTCTACTTGTGTTATGAGTGATATTGAGGATAGAGACTGGAAATAGGGAAACCAGGGCAGGGAAGTCTCTCTCTGATCCAGGGGATGCACCGGGATGATTTTCGATGTTGCGGTCCATGGACTGCTGCCTATAGACCACCATGTACATGAAAATATGTTACCACTTTCAGTTAGACCCACTCATTCGTATGCATGTGAACTAGTTAATGAACACCAGAGCTATTCCTTCTCTATACTTACTGCAACTGGTCCTCAGGTACCTGATCTATGAGTGAAGGAGATGAAGTGCATGTGAAATGCATGGAATCAGTGACCCTACTACACTTGAACTTACTCTCAGCTGACATCTGACTAAAGTTACCGCGTTAAAAGAACGCACGAGGAACTTGCACAACATTAGATGCACAAAACATGCATACAGATCTCTCATTACAAATTTCATGGTAAGATGTGGCAATGATGGGTACGAATGCAGTTTCGTGAACATAAAAATGAGCAAGAGAACGACGTAACTGACATTGTATACCGTCCAATATTTACAAACAAATAATCTACAATTATCCCAAGTACAATCCAACAATAACTTCTTTTGAAGCGCAAAGCAAGTTTACAAATAACTAGTTACCTGTGCTGAAAGCAGTAGGACCCGAAATCACCTGTACTTGATTGCTGGTGTGGTTGGAGGAAAAATGCGCTTCATGAACCACTGCAGAGGTCTAAGAAATTGCGCTCTCTTCTTCCTCCAGAACCAAATGGCAGCATTGTATTGCTCATTTCGAATTACTCGCGTGGCTGCTTTCCAATCGTACTTCTCCATTTCCTCACGTGCTGCCTTGCCAATTGTTTCCCTTAAGTCCTTGTTCTCCAGCAGGGGCTGTAACTTACTTAAGCAGTCATCAAGGTCATTATAATCGTAGAGAAAGCCAGTTTTCCCCTCCTGATCTGTGGGAATTATATCTGGGATTCCACCAGCTCGCGCTCCCACCACAGGGATACCTGAAGACATAGCCTCCAATACAACAAGCCCAAGTGTCTCTGATTCTGAAGGCATCACAAAAACGTCACCACTGGCATATGCCTGTGAGAGCTCTTCACCTCCTAACATTCCTGTAAATACTGCAGGCATGCCATCAAACAGTTTTTCAAGATCCTCCCTGCAAAAGTAAAAGCCATACAATTGAATGAGTACAAGTGCTTTTTATGTTGAGAAAGGAACATGTTTTTTCCCGCATTTCCAATAACAAGCTGCTGCATCATTTTTTGACGAGCTTTTCTGTAGATGCAGATTACTCCCTAGAATTCTAAAAGTTCATTATGTACCAGAGCAATACCTGTATGGTCCATCTCCAATGAAAGCAATTCGTGCTTCAGGAAGCCGATCCATGACACTGTTAAATCAGAATGGTTTATAAGTTAAAGGCTGCAAATTGTACATATATTTATAAAATTAAGGCTGAAATTACAGAGGAGATCTACCACAAGATATAACATCCATGTTTAAATTTTAAATATGTTATTTGTAAGAGAGAAGCACTCTACCTTTTCAGAAAATCCAAACTCTTCTCCACTCCAAGTCTTCCAACATGAACAATTAAAGGTTTCTCAGGTTCACCGTTGCTGTTCACAACAACATACACAAATTAAAAAAAGTTTCCAACCGAATGGGGAAGTGAGACACAAATTGACAAATAGAGGAACTACCTCAGTCTTATACGCATTTCATGAGAACGGAAGCGGGGATGGAAGCTTTCCGAATCAACACCCTTATTCCAAAGACGGATTGTATTAGCTGCAAATAAGCAATTAAAGATTAGTTTACAATTGTGCTGAATGGACACGTTTTTTCTTTCTTTCTAATCAGTCAAAATTTTCTGAAAAGTAAATCTGGGATTGAGACATCAAATGCATTTACTACAATCACCTGCGGCCACCCCAGCTTCTAGGAGATCCTTACTGATTGCAGCTGATGGCACTAGTGTGAGATCAGCAGCTCTGTGCAGAAACTCTGATAACAAAAACAACAATGGTAATTATATGCTCTGGTACCCATATCACTATATGAGGCCAGTATAAAGGTAGGGTTACATACTTATGACCAACCACATGGGTTTCACCAGCCAACTGAAGGTGTATCTCGGGATATATCTGCATAACAAAAGAGATCAAGGCTCAGTCCTAAGCACTCATAAACATACATTACTTTCTTCATAAGTAATTAAATGAATTTGAATTTTCAAAATATAAAATGAGTATCTAACAAACTTCAATAATATAAAGAATTAAACTCACACTGGCACATGAGTGTGATACGACATCACTATAGGAACACATAACAACTTAGCGATAATGAGGGCGCCGAAAACCTGATAAATAGTGTTCTGCGTCAGCTATCTTTTCAATTCTTTGTTATTACTCTAGTTTATCTATATATACAGAGTCAATCTACCATCTACAAAGAAAAGAATAAGAACAAATTGTACCATAATTCCAGGCGAGGATGCATGTATAATGTCAGGCTTGAATTGAGCAACCTCCGAAATTATTCTAGGACTAAGTGCAAGGGAAAGGGGCACCTTTTGATACCAGGGGAAGGGAAAGCTGAGAAATAATACAAAAAAGAGCAAACCAATGGGAGAGATATTAGGAAAAGTAATGTTCTGTATGCTTTTTGTTTCGTATCCTTTTTGCACCAAACAATAGAAATTAGATCACTATATAGCTTACCTTCGGGATCCAATCAACTTTGCTCCATAAAATTCGTCAGGAACTCCTTCATGGGTTGTCACAACCATCACCTGTACCACGTATCAGCAAGAAAATATGTCAGACCTCGTTTAAAGACATTAGAAATTTAAAGAATTTCACTGCCTCAAAGTTTAAATAGGCATGTAAATGCCAATTTAGCAAGGAATCTGATTCTCACTAATGCAGGTTCGATTAAGGATATCCATACACAATAATACAGAAGTGCGGAGATATAAAGAATTTACCTCATCCCCCATTTCACGCAAGTATCGAATGAAATTCTGGAACCGATTTTTATAACCTGACACATATCTGTGGGATAAACAGAAAAACAACACTTTCAATAGGCAAATAACCAGCTGAAAATTTGACAGAGTAGAAATTACAAATAACCAAAGCTCAAATTACGTTTCTAATGTGTTATACACCTGTACTACAACAAAGACTTACTTGAATGCAGTACATTATTTTAATTTACGTTTCTAAGGATAAATAGAAAAACAGCACTTTCAATAGGCAACCCTTGGTGGTTCATATCAGTTGAATATTTAAAAGAGCAGAAATTACAAATAACCAAAGCTCAAAATGTGTTATACTCCTGTACTGCAACAAAGACTAATTGAATGCAGTACAATGATCCCAATGGAAAGAACACTTAATAGCTGATAGACAAAACTAGCCAATAACTCATCAAACGGTGATCCCAATAGACGCCCATGCCATGCTAGAATGGACAAACCAGCAAGCCGGATAGCAGCTGGCAGACGGAGAGAGCCACTAAATCTACCAGCTAAAACAGGAGCACAAGTCATGTTTTTAACACTAAATTTGACATAAACTGAAACT
This sequence comes from Malus sylvestris, assembly GCF_916048215.2. Classification (NCBI taxonomy): domain Eukaryota; kingdom Viridiplantae; phylum Streptophyta; class Magnoliopsida; order Rosales; family Rosaceae; genus Malus; species Malus sylvestris. The sequence continues at coordinate 23,329,894 of NC_062271.1, forward strand.
AAAACAACCAAATTTTAGCTAAAGTTAACGATTAGTTGATGTAGAACCTTCAAAGGAACCACAATTGCCTTATAGTTAAAGTTTAAAACCAGCAGAAATTCTCGATGCAGGACGTCTGTCATGGACAATTCACCTAACACAATGTTAGTTAAATCTAAAAAACCAGATTAGACCCAAACCTACTGCCAATGGCAGCAACTAAATGCACAAACTTCACTTAATTATGCCTTACAAATTTAAGCAACCACGATTAAAGACAACAAAAGAAAGCAATTTGACAACATGGGTAATCTCAAAATTGAAAATTTAGTGAAGCTAAATCAAAGTCGCAAAACAGTAGAGAGAGAGAGATAGAGACTCACGCAAAGGGAGAAGGCTCAACAAAGAGAGCAATGCGACGAGGTCTCGAGTTAATCTCCGACTCAACATATGGAGGAGGACCCTCTTCCTCTTCCTCTTCCTCTTGCCCGACCTCTGTAATAGTCATGTCGCTGGCTTTAAGATCAAGTTTTCTACTTTTTGGTCTCTCAGAGCAACACAATCGAACACCTTTACCGCAAAGGCTACTGGGTTTTGCTCGTGAGGATCGGCAGGCTGGGAATCTGAGAGGAGGAAAGGGCGAGGAGAAGGATAATTGGGTATTGGTTGCAGAAAAGGGAGGAGGAGAGAGAGAGGGATTTAGAGAGAGAGAAGCAGGAAAGGAGGTCACCATGATGAGTGTACTGTAAATCGTAATATAAGCAAGTACAAGTCGGAGTGGAAGAGGGTTTATTGTTTAGAAAATTTGTGGGAAATATTCGATTGGGATTTAAGGGAATATCACAAGAGTCTGGGTTGCATGTGGAGATTGGATGAATTATTTGCAAAGGATATTCGTTGGGAGGTGAGGTCAAATGGAAGCTCTCCCAGCATATGCCCCCTCTATTCCTTATTGGTTTGAGATGTTTGAGAACTTGAGTTGAATCTTTCTTCTTCACCATTCAACAAGCCAACAAAACGAGGGAAAGGTGCTACACGCTCGAGTGGACAATTCTCAACACTTAATGCAATCCAAATTTTAATTTTTTTGATAATCAACGGCAAAAGTTGTCTATACAAACTGAATTACTAACTTAAAGAATTTTTTTTTAATAACCAACGGCTGAGAGTTGTTTACTTGAACGGAACGAATTAATCCTAAAGGTGACTTTTTAATAAATTAAGAGAAGATGGAAGGCTTACACGTAAAAAGGGACAAGTAAAAAGGGGCAATTAAAAAGTGGGTATATAGTTGACAAGAAAAGAAGATATGATGTGGAGTAATTAAAACAAATGTACAATATTTGTTTGTGGTACTATTTGACAATCTCTTGATCAGATCATTTCTGATTTTCACTTTTAGATTATTTAATTTTAATGGATGAGGATTCTATTCGAATTCAAATTGTGGAGATTCTAGGGATCCTCATATCTTAGTCGTTCATCGTATATTGTGTGATCAGAAATCATTTGAATTTTATTATTTAAAATTAAACATAAATAGTACCTGACAAAAACTGACCGCACGATATACGATGAACGATTAGGATGTGAGAATCCTTAGAATCACCACAATTTGGAACTGGATGGGATCCTCATCCAATTTGAATTACAGTCAAACTGTTAAAAACATAGCTTGGATTTCACCTTTATCTGGAAATTGACATGTGGGCAACAGCCTCCATCCTACAAATCCTTGTCCCAGCATCACACCGAAAGAATGTGAATTTCTACGTTTGGAGTTCGAAGATCTAAAGATCTAGGCCGTTGGGAGAGTGATTTGAATTTTGAATTTGTGTGAAGTAAGTCATAAAATCAGATTAATAGAAATCATGTGATTGAAATTGAGTGATCTGAATGTCTCGATTTCTTAATCTCGAAAAACCAAAGTACCATATGAAAAGAGTCCCACCAATAGTTTACCAAATCGTTGAATTCGCTGATTTTTAACTTTTGATAATTAGGTGAAGAAATTGGATTTTGTTGAGTTTTGGGTTCAATATGTGTTGTATATTTCATTATGAATGTTACAAGAGAGTGAAGGCAACTCTTATAGAGAGCCAAAAGAAAGCTACAATAGATTGTAGGATAACTACACAAACACAATCCCTAAAATCTACCCTAACAAGTGGAAAAGCAAAAACCAAATTACAAGTAAAGAAGCTTTTACAAGCAATTAAGAAACGTTGATGTAAAGTAAATGACAAGCTATGGAAAGGTTGATGTAAGGTGAATGACAAGCTATGGAAAAGTTGATATAAGGTAAATGACAAGCTATGGAAACTGACTTTAGCCTATGACTTAGCTAAAGTGAGGATGACAACTCATACATACAACCCATCCATACAAACCGGTTTCAATACATCCCCTCAAGCTGGATCAAGGGGATTGATTTATCCAAGCTTGCACAACAAACGCTAAAACTGAGTAGAGTCTAGTGCTTTTATGAATAAATCAGCAAGTTAATCGTGGCTACGTGTTAACACGGTGTCTATCACCTTAGATTGAACTTGAGCACGAATATAATAGCAGTCAACTTCAATATGTTTGGTCATTTCATGGAATACTGGATTGGAGGCAATGTGCATGGCAGCTTGGTTATCACAATACAAGGAGATAGGTACCATGCTTGTGAATCTGAGCTCGGAAAGATGACAGTTCAACCATATGAGTTCACAGGCTGTTGATGCCATAGCCCTATACTCAGCTTCGGCACTAGATCAAGCAATAACAGTTTGTTTCTTGCTCTTCCAAGTGACAAGGTTCCTTCCAATAATGTGCAAAAACCTGTTGTGGATTTTCGATCAAGGGCATTTCCAACCCAGTCAATATCTGTGTAGGCCAAGATGTGATTTAATCTATTGTTTTTCATAATTATCCCCTTTTCTACTGAGCCCTTGAGATATCGAAGTATTCTCTTGACGATTTCCCAATGAACTAGAGTAAGAGAGTTCATAAACTGACTAGCTAGGCTAACTGAATATGAGATATCAGGCCTAGTAATGGTGAGATAAATAAGTTTCCTAACCATTCGCTGATAAACATTAGGGTCCGAGAGAGGTTCACCTTTTTCATGCCACTGAAGTTTGCTAGCTAGGGGTGTCCGAGCTGGTTTACATTCCATCATGTTAGCTTCATCTAAAAGATCGAGAACATACTTTCTTTGATTCAAGAACAATCCCTTTGAAGATGTAGCCACCTCAATTCCAAGAAAGTATTTCAAGGGCCCCAAGTCTTTAATGGAAAATTTTTGGTGAAGTGACTGCTTAAGCGTCTTGATTTCACTTATATTGTCACCTGTAATAATTAGGTCGTTAACATATATAAGCACAACCAATTTGCCAGCAATACTACTTCGAATAAACAAAGAAGAGTCAACATGACTCATTTTGAACCCTGCAGCTTCAAGGACTGAACTAAGCTTCAAATACCAAGCTCGAGGGGACCGTTTGAGACTATATATGGCTTTGTGAAGTCTGGAGACCTTGTTGGGTTCATTTTCTCTTGGATGACCATGAGGCAACTTCATGTACACTTATTCTTCAAGATCCCCATGAAGAAATGCATTCTTCACATCTATTTGGAATAAGGGCCATGCATTATTGACTTCCATAGACAACAATACCCTCACTGTGTTCATTTTGGCAACAGGAGCAAAGGTCTCCTTATAGTCAATGTCATAGGTTTGAGTAAAGTCTTGAGCTACTAACTGTGCCTTATGTCTTTCAATGTTTCCATTGGAGTTGAATTTGGTATTATATATCCACCTACTTCCCACGACCTTCTTGCCATTTGGAATATCCACCACACTCGATGTTTGGTTGTCATTCAAAGCTTGAAGCTCTTTAGTCATAGCATCTTGCCACTCAGGCATGCATGTGGCTTCATGAAAATTCCTTGGTTCGAAAGTGTGGGACACTTTGTTAAGGAAAGAAGTATGAGAATATAAGAATCTGTGATAAGAAATGGCTGCAGAGATAGGATGCCTTGTAGTGTAAGTAACATACTCTTGTAACCTCACTGGTGGATGTCTATCTCGTGTAGGATTTCTTCTTGGTGCACTTATAGCTTGCTGATTTGGTTGACCTTCTGATGGTTCAGAGAAGCTTGGCACTGCATCAGTTACACTCTTAGTGAGTTGTGAATTATCAGTGTTGATATAAGCAGGAGTGACTTCATGAATTTTTGCCGGAATAGGTAGTGGAAGTAGGTCCATAAGATCTTCTATATTAGCATTAGTCTCCAACCCTTTGTGGAAATAAGGTGAATATTCATCAAATCGCGCATCTCTAGAGATTTCCAGCTTCCCCGTGTTAGGGTTGTACACTTTGTAACCCTTTTGAGAACTGGCATATCCCATAAACACACATTTGACAGCTCGAGGGTCGAGTTTGTCACGATGGAGAGCTTGAATGTGCACATAACAAGTACAACCAAAGGTCCTGAGGTGAGACAAGCTTATATGCTTACCCTTCATGACTTCAAAAGGAGATTTAGTATTCAACACCTGAGTTGGCAATCTATTAATAATGTACATGGTAGTAAGTAGAGCTTGAGACCAAAATTTCTGAGGAACATTCATTTGGATCATAAGTGATCGAGTCTTCTCCAATAAATCACGATTCTTTCTCTCTGCCACACCATTTGGTTGTGGTGTACCAACACAACTAATTTGATGCAAAATGTCATGATTGCTTAAGTAATTACTCATGTTATTGGAAGTGTACTCGGTACCATTATCCAATGTCTGAAATTTCGATATTATCGGTGATATTTCACCGATAATATCGTTTTTGTAAGACACCGATATTTTCACACGTATCCACTGAAATATCGTCCAAATATCACGATATTTTAGTCTGGTGCGAATCGGAGAAGAACGCCAAAGCTTCTATAGCTTCAGCCGATTATAAAAGAGCACTTTAGACTCCGATCTAGGTATCAAAATGAAATAGAAGACAAAAAGAATGTTTTTATAACTTCCGTTTGCCGTGAAATGGTCGAAGGTGTTCGGAAAGTTCCTCGACACTCACGGCCTCGCCGGAGAGTTCCTGGGTTCCACTGTCCTAGCTGCATCGAGAGAAAGGTAGAGAAAGACGAGGTTTAGATGGTGATGATGATGCCGTTGACGGAGTACTACGAAGGGCGTAGAGGTCATGGGAGATAGAGACGGCGTCGACGAGGCGGAAGACGTGGACGAGGAGGAATGCGAAGGATGAGCAGAAGGCCATGTGGGAGAAGGATCGAGAGACTGAGGTCTCTATGCGTGTGTGTGGGAGAAGGGAGAAGAGAGAAGGATCAAGAGATCTGTGTGTGTGTGTGTGGGAGAAGAAGGGAGAAGGGAAAAGAGAGAAAGATCGAGAGAGAGAGAGAGACTGAGGTCTCTGTGTGCATGTGTGATCGTGTATGGTCTCTGTGTGCATGTGTGATGGCGTGTGATGTGAGAGTCTCTGACTTTGTATGTGTGTGTGGTGGGTGGCGTGTGAGAAAAAAAAAACATCCAAATAATTCAAAACCCTGACAACTTTTACAACTTGTACAATTTTTGATAAGACAAAAATAATGGTGGTTTCATCAAGACTCAAAACCGTGTGCCACGCGTGATATTCTTTCACATTCTCAGAGGTGGAGTATCAGATCATCACACATTTTTTTTACCCTTCGAAAATTGAAAAACTTCTATTACACATTTTCATTTCTTCTTCTTCCCTTAGCCCTTTCAGAGTCATTCTAGATCCATTCCAGAGCCATTTCAGAGCTTCAAATTGAATAAATGGATCTGCAGCTCGCGCCACTCCAAATTAAATGTTAAATACCTTCTTTCTCTCTCATTTATTCACAGACAGCAAGCTGCAGAGGATCATCGAGGTTTTGCTGCTACGTATGACATCGAAAGTTCTAGATTTGTTACATTTTTGTAATTATTATTTTATTGTTGCTCTACGCAGATTCTATTTGGCCTTTACACAAAGGGTTCCATATTTAAGGTAAGTTTATGAACTTATATTTATATTATTGTAATTTATACAACAACAAAAAAATTTGTGTGGACCCGTGCATGTGATCTAAGAACCAAATAATATTGCATGTTAATTTTTTGAAGTAATTAAGTAATGTTGTATAATTATTCCCTAGAATAATTTTAATATGTTTAATGTTATTTATTATTTTATTATCAAATTGATTATTATTCATTAATATTAGGTTTTATTATTCCATATTATTTTTATAATTACTTAAATTCTTACAATCATTTTCTTTACTTCCTATTTAATACTTCCTATTTAATTCTTATGTAGAATAACTTTACTTCCTATTTTCTTTACTTCCTATTTAATATGTTTCCGTCACTACTATATTTTTTGGCCAAAAAATAATTGCCTAATTTTCATGAAAAATAAATATAGGTACATTTAAGATGTCCAGTAGAGTTACTAAACGTGATCCAGCTTGGGAACATGAAGACCCAATAGACGGAAACAAACATGGCACAATTTGCAAATATTGTGGTCGGGTAATGAAGAGTGGCGGAGTGACACGACTTAAGTACCATCTTAGTGGATTAGATCCAGGAAATAATGTCCAACGATGCGATAACGTCGACCCAGAAGTGAAGGCATTCAGCACCACATTATTAAAAAATAAAAAATAGCATAAGGAAAAGATAACACATGGAATGGAAAATATTCGAGCTGGGCTACGAGGAGAAGTCATTGGCCAAGCGGTTGACAGTGATGATGATGACGATGAGGACGAATGTGATGATGACATGGGACCTGAAGAACGACGCAGTTTCAAACAAGCATTACGTGCCTCCATACAGTCAGCATGGGAAAGAGAACACCTTCATAAAATTCTTAATAGAGCACAGGGTTCCGAGACAAGTGGTGGTGCACAAATGAGACGGGGAGTAAGTGTTAGAGAATCATAACCAACACCACCAATAGCCCCAAGTTTATATAAGTCATCCAAAGTATGTCAAAAGAGTGTTTGGAGTTATTTTACTGGAGGTAATGTGAAGGAGGGAATGGGGCATCTAATTAGTAAGTTCTTTATCTATGAAAATGTCCCTACAAAGAAGGCATTATCACATCATTTAAAAAATATGGTATTAGGATGTCAACAAGCCGGTGTTGGAGTACAACCTCCCACTCCCTATGAAGTAAGAAACAAATATTTGGAAATGGAGTATAAAGACATTGGTGAGTATGTTAACAAGTTGAGGTCAAAGTGGGAAACTAATGGTTACACAATCCTATGTGACGGATGGACTGGCCCGACCAGATTGTCTATCATAAACTTCATGGTATACTAAGGGAAAGACAATTTGTTTGAAGTCTATTAATGCTTCAGACCATATAAAGAACTACAAGTATATTTACAAATTATTAAGGGATGTAATCATGGAGGTGGGAGAGCATAATGTTGTCCAAGTCATGACCGACAACGGTTCTACATTTGTCAAAGCTGGAAAAAAAGTTAATGAAGCATCATAATGTGTTTTGGACATCATGTGCAGCACATTGTATTGATCTCATGTTTGAGGCAATAGGGAAGAGAGAGAATATTGCTACTGTCGTAAAAAGAGCTAGAACAATCACAAATTATATTTACAATCACGGTTGGTTGTTAGCAAAGATGCGTGAATTTTGCAAAGGATAAATTATTCGTCCAACTACCACTCGATTCGCCACCAACTATATTGCATTAGACAGCCTACTTAAGAAGAAAGCAGGGTTGAAGCAATTATTCACTTGTGACGATTGGGCCACCATAATTTAAGCCGCTCAAATGCAGGTCGTATGATGGAAAGTATAATGCTTGATCATGCTTTTTGGACTCAATCAAAACATGTGTGCCAAGTGTTTGAACCTCTTTACAAAGTTTACGGATCGTTGACACAGAAGTGTATCCTACTAT